>NC_084795.1:74590953-74911787 GCF_963169125.1 Humulus lupulus | reverse complement strand
ACCTCTACGGCAAGTTCTGGAGAAGCTAGAAGTCGCAGGCAGATCGTTGAAATGGGCGGTCGAACTTGGGAAATTTGATGTCTCCTACTCGCCACGAGCAGCGATAAAAGGACAAGCCCTGGCAGAATTTGTTCCAGAACTCACTGGATTTCTAGATAGCGAGCAGCCAGAAGTGTCTGAAGAGCCTTAGCCTCAAAACCAAACTCCCTCATTGAAGTTGTTCATGGATGGCTCTTCTAATGAACATCACGCAAGAGCAGGAGTGATTTTGATAATGCTTGAGGGGCATCGATTTCATTGCGCAATCAGATTTGACTTCACTGCTTCTAACAACGAAGCCGAGTATGAAGCACTGCTCGCTGGGCTACGATTAGTCAGAGATATGAACATAAAGTCACTTGAAATCTACAGTGACTCTCAGCTAGTGGTTAATTAGATCATTGGAGAATACCAGGCCCGAGGTCTAAAGATGGTTGCCTATTTGAATAAGGCAAGAGATTTGTTAGCTCAGTTTGATAAGTACACTCTCTAGTAAGTTCCTCGTGACCAAAATTCAAACGCTGATGCTTTGGCCAAACTGGCAAGTGCCAAGGATGCTAACACTCTAAACATAGTGCCAGTTGAACGACTATCTGCACCAAGCATCCACGCAGAGGAGACCTCATTGGTGATCCAGGCGGCAGACACATGGATGGTTATAGAGTACTTGACGCAGGGCGTGTTACTGACAGACAGAAATAAAGCCAGGATCCTTCAGCGGTAGGCTGCTAGGTATATCCTGGTCGATCGAATCCTGTATCGAAGAGGATACTCAATGCCACTCCTCAAGTGTATTTCGAAAGAGAAAGCCAAAGAATTGATGAGAAAGGTCCACGAGGGCTTTTGTGGGGACCATGCTGGGGGGCAGAGTTTATCAAAAAAGATCTTAAGGCAAGGATACTTTTAGCCAAAAATGAATGAAGACTCGATGGAATTTGTGTGGAGGTGTGACAAATGCCAAAAGTTCTCCAAAATTCCACAAGCAGCCCCTAATGAGCTAAAACAAATGCAAAGTCCGCGGCCATTTACAGTCTGGGGGATAGATCTAATCGGATCTCTGCCCACAGGAAAGGGCGGCGTCAAGTATGTTATAGTGGCCGTCGATTACTTCACTAAATGGGCCAAAGTTGAGCCACTCGCAACCATAACGACCAAGAAAGTGCTGGATTTCGTAGTAAAAAACATTGTGTGTCGCTATGGATTGCCAAAAAAATTGTCTCAGACAACGACACCAGTTTGATAGTGATCTGTTCACAGATTTTTGCAAGAGACAAGGAATTATCAAGAGCTTTTCTTCAGTCGCTCATCCTCAAGCAAACGGACAAGTCGAAGCAGTCAATAAAACACTAAAGGATACTCTGAAGAAAAGACTTGAGGAAGCGAAGGGGCATGGCCAGAGCAATTGCCTGAATTCCTTTGGTCGTATAGAACATCCAATCGAATAGCAACAGGCCATACTCCATTTTCCTTGGCCTATGGATATGAGGCTATGCTGCCTGTTGAGTTAGATTCGTCGTCGCATCGAAGAATAACGTACGATCAAGGCTCCAATAGCCAGCTGTTGATGGAATCTCTAGATTTGGTCGATGAAAAGCGTGAGCAAGCCCAACTCCGAGTAGCAGCTTACCAGCAAAAGGTCGCCCGGTATTTCAATTCTAAAGTACGCGAAAGGAAATTCAGTGTCGGGGACCTAGTACTTAGAAGGAGTTTTCTCAACACCCGCGATCCGGCCGCTGGAGTACTCAGACCTAATTGGGAAGGACCGTACCAAATTGAAGAAGTCCTTCTACTAGGCACCTATAAACTTGCTCGCTTAAATAGAGATCTCATTCCTCGCTATTGGAATGGAGAACACCTGCGCAAGTACTATTAATAAACAATTCTTCTTAAAGAATTGGCTTGTATTAATTTTACTTTTTACAAGTTATGAAAAAGGGTTGGTCATTTATGTGACTGGTCGCTTATAAGTGTAAGATCATTTTGTTGATCACTCGTACATACATGTTTTGTCCATTCATTACGAGAAATAAAAGGGACTGTTTGCAACTAGTCATTCTTGCCAACTATTGTATTTATTACAAGTATTTGCTCATTAGGTGTGTTATTTTGCTGTATTGTCATTTTTACAAGTCTTTATTCTGAGCAGAAATGTTCGAACAGGTTTCGGTCAAGGCAAGTGACAGAGGACCTAAAGCTCCTCAATCACTTGGGGGCATATAAGGCATCTAGTAGGCAAAGCATATCGAAAGGTATGTAAACACATGAGCGAAATAAATTAAAGCATGCTATGGTACTTAGAGTATTTTTCAAAATTTTGTATTTTGTTAAATCAATCCAAAGTACTATGCTAAGTTCGGTCATGCAAACAGATGTTATAATAAAGTGCAAATATATTATAATATCAAAAAAGAATCCTTTTACACCGCGAGCAGTTACTGGTCGGATGTAATTGTCTGATTAAAAGGAAAAAAGTTGCCCATGCAGCAATAAAAATTAAAAAAGAAATTGTCTTTACATCACGACCTGTAGGTCGTGTATTTAAAAGATAATAAAAAAAAGAAAAAGAAAATAGACTTATGAGGTAGCCGGAGGATCCTGCAGTGATTCTTGTTGCTGCTGGTCGACAGTAACTGTAGAGTCCAAGAACTTTACTTAGCTAATTATTTAGTAGTATTATAGTATGTATAGTATTATCTTTGTTACTGTGGATTTTTGGTTCAGACCGAGAATTATTTGGACACTCATAGTAGTACTTACAGATTTTCTAAGTTTAATCTATAGTTTAAGAATATTAAGTATAACCTAAGGTTTGATTAATGTGACTGATATTAAGGATTATATTTATTATATTATAATGTTTAGACATCAACCAATAGGATTTTAAGCACATGTTATGAATGGTGATTAAGGATTAAGTATTTTTGAGGATTAAATTTAATAAGGAGTAAAGTTTGAATGTTATAGGGTAAGTCAGCAGTTTTGAGTACATTGAGGGCTTAGTCAAGGCTGTTTACTCCATTCAAACTTAGCTAAAAATGTGTAATTTCGTGTTTAAATATTCAGCGTGTGCCGATATATCGCAGCTATAGGGGGCGATATATCGCAGCACGTAGATACGGAAAACACGAGACGATGCACGGTCGCCTCGGGCATACTGGCCCAGGCGATATATCGCCTACAGGGGGCGATATATCGCCTCCTCCAGCATATGTTCAAACGTTTTTGAATTCTTTTCCTTTCAGCCATTCAAACTCCTTCAACAGTCCAGCATCTTTTGAATGAGTCTTCAACCTCTGCTGAACGATTATTCAAATGATTTTCACCTAAAAAGCCATTATTTTTATTCAAGTAAAATCAAGATATTTTCATTCCCAAACTCTATAAATAGGACCTAGTACCCAGCCATTTCTTCACCTTTTACTCTAAGTTCAGAAGCTGCTAGTGCTAAGTAAGTGTGAGAGTGTAAACACCTGGTTTGGGGAAAAAAATCATAAGCTTATCAAACACTTTGGGAAGTGAGATTCGTTAGTATTTCGGTTGTGGTTAGATTGATCTTGCAAGTCTTTGAGGTAAACCCGAAACTCTAGTTCAGTTGATTTATGTTATGTTTCCTTTCTCTTAGTCTTCTACTCAATTTCTTAACCTCATTCTTATGTTGGTTAGGGAATCCAAGTTCTTAAGCACAAAAGTTGTGGTAAGCATATTTTCTTTTAATGGTTTAGTCTTCCTATTCATTTTCATTTCTTCTTCTTCTTAAGACTCACTCTTTCTCATATGGTTTTAGGAGTGTTCCAAAAGTCCTAACTCAGTCCATTATATCCCGGTAACTTTGGTAAGGAAAATAGGCTAGAATCTATATGTTTATGTTATCTTAGGTGATATGTTATGATATGTTATGAATATGTTATGAATATGTTATGCATGTGTTTGTTGTAGGCTTGAGCTTATGCCCTATTTGACTAACAAGACCCCAAAAAGATTGTGGGCATAAGCCTATTTAGCTGGTAGGACCCCACTAATCTCATGGGCATAAGCTTGTTTAGTCTATGGGACCCCAAGTAATAATGGCCATTATAATAAGTGTATTATGTGTTATGATATGTCTTTACGTTATTATGAAATTGATGTGTATGACTATGTGTTAGATTTTTCCTTGCTGGGCATTAGGCTCATTCCTTTCTGTTTATGTGCAGGAAATAAGCTTTAGAGGCGGAAAGATTCGTGACGCTTAGAGAATGTGTATCGATGATGAATGGAGTCAAGGGGCCGAGCATTATTCGATTCGAGGATGTAGTCTCATTTTACTTTTTATGGTTTTACATGTATTTTCCACATTTCTTATGTAATGTCTTTTTATTTTTAAATCATGTTTTGTTTTTAAAGACAATGAGATCCCAAATCCTTCTTAGTATTCTATTTATTTGTAAGTAACTCTCATTTTACTAGTTACTCAATAAAATTATGGTATTTTCGTAAAAATGTAAGTTTTATGTATAGTTTCGTTAATGGTCCAAAAAGTCTAGATTAGTGGGTCATTACAGTAACTCCAGCCTTTTCTCGGACGCCCTCAATGCCAGTTGCTAAAGAGATCTCTAGAGACCCTGGAGTCTTTTCTTCTTCCAAGAGAGCAACACACCTCACCAGCTCCGCCTTCCTGATATGATCTGGAAGATAGGAAAATTTGGCACTGGGGTTGCTTTTCCAGAACATGTTAAAGCATTCAAACGCCACCCCTTCGTAGTCTTCAAGGTTACGGGCATTTGCCTCCTCCAGGGCAGCAACCTCTTTGCGGCTTATCTCCAGCTTTTCTTAGAGCTTGTGGGCTTTTCGGTAGTTCATGAGCGAGACCTCCTTGTACTGCTCCTTAGAAGCAGTGATCTTGGCAATGCTCGCTTCCTTCTTCTTCAGCTCCTCTTCGAGAGAGACGAGTTTGGCCTCAGCCGTTTGCAGCGCCTCGGTGTACTTTGCCTCGGCCCCCTTGAGTGCCTCAGTATGCTTTGCCTCAACTTCCTTCAGCTGATCAGCATGAATGGCTTCAGTCGCCTTGAGCTGCTCTGCATATTGGGCCTCAGCAGTGCTAAGCTGATTGCTAAGTTTCTTCTCGAACTGAGTGGTCAGTGTCCTCGAGCTTTGCCAGCCAGAGGTCATGGTAAGAACTCCCTGCAATCAGAAAGAGATAAAGCTGTTAGTAGGGACAAATTGACGAAGAAAGTAGTAAAGTACGATAAAAACAACAACTTACAGCGAGCACTTCATTCAGTGCGCGGTTGAAGACTTGATCAACCGCCATGGAACCAATCTCTTGAATTGCCTCTCGGCTGTGACGGTGCTTTGTTATTATGGACAGCCTGTCCTTGGCTGAATTGAGCACCACGCCCATGAGATCTTCTCTCGAGGCTTCTTCTCGGCGACTAGCAGGCTGTTAGTCGGTGGAAGCTGGAGGCGTAAGGTTGACGGGAGCTGGTGGAGGGGTTTTTTTTACTGGAACTGGGGGGGTCTTGATTCGCTGGAATCGGCGGGGATGTCTCTTTGGTAGGAGCTGGTGGAGGAGTTATCTCCTTTGTGGGAGTAGGCGCAGGAGGGTCCTCTATTCGAGACCTCTTCGCAGAGGGATTGCTGCAGCCTTCCCCAGGCTGGCGCTTGCTGGACTTTTTCTTGCTCGCCAATTTGGCATACAAGTCGAAGGCTTGGTTAGCAGGCATGTCTGCAAGGGAGAAGCAAGCGAACAGTGAGGCAATATAATATAAGGAGCTTGCTAAGATAAGAAAACAAGGGCAGAGAAATTAAAAGTATAATACCCGAGCTATAATTACTGGTTGCTACACTATTTACTTTACTCGTGCTACACTCACTCTCTGGCCTGAAGAAGTCTGAATTTAAAGTAGGTGTGTATTTAAAGTTGCTGTCCCCACCAAATAGGTGACAGGGAATAGGCAGACTATCTAAAAGTGAAAAATCAGTACCGTTCTCGTCCGATGATTCAAGAATAGGCTCGGAGACCTTCTTCTTACCCTTCCCTAGGGGGACCGAAGCAGCGGCAGGTCGCGGGGCACCGGATGGTTCATTAATGGTCATGCCTGTTGCCCTCCTCGTCTGGGGTTATGACACATCTTGTTGTTGTTCGGGGATATTGCCGCCAGTGCCACTCCCCGCTGTGGATTCCCTCACATCCTGGTGAGGTGCCAGAAGGCCGACCAACCTCAGATTGGCCTTTGTAACCAGCTGTTTGACGCTTTTCTCTACGTCGGTCATGCTGGCCAAAAGGGTCGCACGAATCTCCATCTCTGGAGTGGGGGTTGGTCGTAACCATGGACCTGAATGGCATAAAGGATATAATAAACGCGTGGGAATGCTAAATGGTATTTAAGCGATCAGTGAAGTAGAAAATATACCTCCTTCGGTGAAGGTTAGGTTGTTGGCGACCAGGTCTGTGGTTAAAAAGTACTCCTGGAAATACTTTCCTACATTGGACTTGTAGGTAGTCTCACTCAGGAAGACACGAGTCGTTTCCTGGTGGTAAAAATGAAAAAAACCCCGTATTTTCTCGGTTGGGGTTGGATTTGAGGTCGAACAGGTAATTGACCTTGTGTGGCGTAGGAACAGGCTACTTTTTATGACTGTAAAGGATATAGAGTGCGGAGAGCATCCTATACCCATTTGGGGTTATTTGAAAAGGTGCGACCCCAAAATAGTTGGCCACTCCTTGGAAAAAAGGATGGAGAGGTAGGATCGCTCCTGCCTCGATATGATACCTCGACCAGGTGCTGAAGGCGCCTCCAGGTAGGTTTGCCCGCTGGTCTCTAGTGGGTTGGACTCATGTTACCCCAGGAAGTCCGTACTTCCTGATATAATTGGCTATCATCCTAACTGTGATTCGGCTAGGGGGTGCAACATACCATTCAACGTCTGGTTGAAGGATATCTTGGGGTTTGGCCTGTGTTTAGATTCCTGGTTCAAGAGTATTTTCAGCTCTACTACTAGTCGAGGGAATTTTAGCCCGAGGAGCAGGCTGATTTTCAGAAGGTTTAGATGGTTTCTTTTTCTGGGCAGTGGATTTTACTTTACCCATATTTGGTGGATTTGAGTGAGGTCTGTTGGGTGGAATTCGAGAAAAAGGGATATCTGGGATAAGTAGTGACGACTGTTCTTCGTCCACGAGCAGCTGAGTGAGAAGGACGTCGTCAATTAGCCTCTCACCTCCCCACGGATCTTGCATGAAAATCTGTAAACAAAGAAAGGGAGATGAGAATCTACGGCCTAAAAACTTGTGTTGAGAGTTGGAATAACGTTGCTCGCGTATAAAAGTTAAGCTTTTATACGACCAGCAACATTCTAGCAAAAACACTATGTTTCATACGAGCAGTTTGGAAAACAGATCAAAAAGCAGAAGTAAAAACTTTTTCAGGAAAAACTTTTTCAACTCTGAAGGAGCGAGAAAAACCTAGATTTTCTACAAGCTTAAAAATCGAAATTTTTACTTCAATTTTGCACCCTAAATTCATGATCCTAAATACCAAGGTAGTCCTTAACCCCTACCAAATTTTATTTCAAGCTTAAGTCTGCGTGCCTGTTTACCCCGAAACAAATTTGTGCAAAAACAATCAAGAATATTCAAGAACTCAGAGTCAAAAATGGAGGTGAAATGAATATTGCATGGCAAATCAACAACTGAAAAGTTTGAGGAAATTACTTGTATAAAAGATGGAGTAGATTTCTGGGACGCTAAGTCGAGTTGGCTGGGCAGGAACTTCGTAGATCGCCAAGAACCGTCTGAGAATCCGGAAGCTGTGCACCTTGTTCTTCGGTTTTCTTGAAAGTAGAAGTAAATGTAAAAGGTAAAAATGGCTTCTAAAGGATTATTTATATTAGTCGAGGAGCGATTACCCAGGTAATCATTTTGGGTAACTTTTCGAGGCATGGGGAAACTCAATAGTTGTCAGACAGCTTTTGGGAAACTGGAAAGATGTGATTGGTTGCCTTTTTCGAGAAGGCATGGACACCTCTGACAGATTTGGTGGGGTATTAGAAGGGTCGGACTCCTAAGTTTACTTTATGCTGGTTGCAGTAAAATAAACTTGGGAGACAAATGTTTACCCAAAAAATGGCTCCTGATGACGTGGCAAGAATTTATTGCACGCGGTTGGCACGTGGCAGCGTCAAAGTGAAGAGGTGCTGTTCGACTATCGACCAGCTCCTTATTGCTTCATCAGATCTCGTGATTAGATTCGACCAGACTGGTCGCATGCTTCAGGTTATTTCCTTTAAAGATAAGTAATCTTGTAATAACTACATTTATTATATTCTTTTTATTGCCTTAATATGCTGATATTAAGGAGAATTAAGGCCCATTGGCCCATGTAACCCCCCTTGAGGCTATAAATATGCATGAGAGGGCTCAAGGAAGGGACTTTTGAACATTTTTTCTGAATATTCATAGAAAGAGCGTAAGTGTGATTATCTACCGAAAAGTTGTAATTCTCCAAAGGCTTGTGAAACTCAAGAACCCTAGTTCTTTGATCACAACATTGGGATTCAACATCAATAATAACACTAAGCGGACGTAGGTTGTTACCACATTGTTGGGGTCGAACCACTATAAATCATTTGCGTCATTTCTTACCATTTGATTCCATTCTTGATTGCCTTCTTATTTCTTTGTCATATTTCTGACTCCGTGTCGTTGGCCAAATCGAGGGTCAACAATATGTAAGCAAATAAGTTTTTTTGGTATTTAATGAAAATTGTTAAAACCAACAAAAAATGTTAAACACACATTTATAATATATATATATATAATAGGGTAGGTAATCATTTGGAACTCTGTATTTTTGTAAAATATTATTTTGGTACCTTGTGTTTACAATAATGCTCATTTGGTACCATGTATTTTGAAACCATACATATTTAATACTTTGTATTTTAAAATCGTACATATTTAGTAACCTAAACCCAAATTTAATTAATAAAATTTTACTAATTTAATCAAGCTGCTCTCAATTATATGAGTTCCAAATTCAAATTTAATTACTTAATTACATATAACCGATGATAGTTTTGTCGTACTGACAAAATTTTATTAATCAAATCTGAGTTTAGGATACCAAATATGTATGGTTACATGATACCATATGAACATTATTGAAAAAAAAAAGTATACCAAAATGATACTTTACAAAAACACAGGGAACCAAAATAGTAAATTCCCTAAAGATATGGATATAGATTATTATTGTTATACCCAGATTTCGAGCCATAGTAAATATGACCTCGAAATCTGAGTTCGCATTAAATGGTCTCGTGAGGGTTAGGGTATGCTCTACGATTGTAAATCGAGCCTGCAAAGTATGATACATGACCTCGAATGTAGTGACCTCGAAATGATCTCGATCTCGAAAGATAGCTCTGAGAGCCCCTCATCTTCGGGAACAACTTCAGAGCAGGGATATTGAGCTCGATGTACTATCTCGAAAGCAATGTTAGCTCGGGAGATGCCAGTGGCTCGCACAATGACGTGAAACCTGAGATGCTGAAGCCTTGGAGATACGCTATGACCACCTTGAATATCTACAAGTATTGTAAATATGAGATGTAATCCTCATTTATTGATGTAAATCCCCAAGAATCGTGGGATATTATTTAGTCAGTTATGCGTTTCCTGATCTTTGGGGGACGTTTCCTTTTATATCTGATTATTGGCATTTAAAGCCATTTATTTTTATTCACAAAAGAGTAACTACCCAAAATATGTGGGATAGTATTCTGCATCCTTCTCTATAAATAGAGAAGTCATGCACCATTGTAAAGGACCGAAATTCTGATCCTTGAGAGAAAACTCTGGAGAATTCATGCTAAAGAATTGTTCAGAGATAATCTTGAGATTAATAACAGAGACTCGTGGACTAGGCAGATTTAACTGCTGAACCACGTAAAAAACCGTGTTTGATTCGTTTGTTTATTTTTGGCCATTGTCTTAAATTGTTTACGTGCTCTCTTCTTTTATCTGTTGACGAAAAACGGCGTCAACAGTTTGGTGCTTTCATTGAGAGCTTCAAGCATCCATCCCAGAGAGATTCATGGCTGCAAACAATCAGAACACTCCTGAAGGAAATTACCCAAGGCGTCCTGGAAAACAACCAATGGAGAACCCGGACGCTGAAGAAAGGAGTGGGTCCTCTGATTCCCGGGGACCACCTCCACAACCAAGGGATGAGGACATGTACTATAACCCTGAGCGTTATGTCCCCATTGTAGAATTGGAGAACTGGCAGCTGAAACAGCTGCTGGTAGATGCCAACAAACGTAATGAAGAGTTGACTAGGATAGCCGCGGAGGCGCAGGTGGCTCAGTCCCCGCTTCCGCGCGAAGACCAAGTCCCTCCTCCAAGGGACGTGCACGTTCCTCCCCGGAGGCCCCGTGGACGTCCACGAAAAAATGCTACCACAAGGAGGCCAGCACAACCTCCAGCACCAACAGAGCCATCTGCTCCTTCTAGGCCTCAGAGGAGTACCCGAGCTTGGGTCCCGCCTAATCCACCTGTGGGAGTGCCTGCAGGAACTGAGAACAACCGAGCTCCTACCGAGGCTCGGACTCAGGTTCCTGTTAGTGCACCGAACGCAACTGGCTCGTCTCGGGCAAATTCTGGACCCTCCAGGCCGAGGCAAGGACGACAACCACCATCACCTATACGGTTTCCTCCGTCTCCCATAAGATATCCTTCACCTCCCCGCAGAAACGCTCAACCTGGTCGAGATCAGGATCAAGGGCGTACAGGGGAAAGACAAGGAAACAGGGAGACGTTCCAGGGGCGGAAAGGCGCGCCATCCGAGAGAAGTCAGACGTCCCGATCTCGCACTGCAGAGACAAGGCGACGTGGAAAGGATCCACCACGAAATGACCGATCGATGAGTTTCACCACTGATGAGTCCGGAGAAACTAGGTCTGTCAGTAAACACGACCGGGGTCGTAAAAATACTGGAAATCACAAGAGCCATCCTGACCTGCGCAATCATCTGAATCAGAGCAGGGGAAAGGGAGATCAGACAAACCCGGATCTTAGGAATCATCTGAATGGGCGTAGAGATCCCTCACGGAGACGCGAGCCTGGGATCGCGATTAATGACTATCAATTCCAAACACCGCCTAAGGACCCAGTACAAGAAAGGATCGATCAGCTCGAAAAAGCCTTTAGGCTTTTGAAGAATGAACGAGGGAACGGTCGATATGAGGACTCTGATGAGGAGCTCGAGCTGTTTGCTCCCAATATTTCTAACACTCAGTTCCCCCAAGGGTTCCGGATTCCTCACGTCCCAGCGTTTGAAGGAAAAACTGACCCATGCAGCCACCTGAGTACATTCAACACTATCATGAGAGCTAGTAACGTGGGTTACGAGCTCAGATGTATGTTGTTTCCGACATCATTGGCCGGACCTGCCAAGAGTTGGTTCGAGAAGTACAAGAGACATTCTATAACTTCGTGGGATCAATTGTCTAAAGACTTCAAGAAGCAGTTCCGAGCTATGATGGGAGTCAGACCCGAAGCATCCACTTTGACTAACGTCCGACAACAACCGGGCGAAACACTGAAGAGCTACCTGACAAGATTTAATCTAGAGGTCGCCCGAGCTCGTGATGTGGATGACAGTGGGCACTTGATGGCCATCCGAGCTGGTGTTTTACCCGGGAGTGCCCTTTGGGATGACATGCAAGGGAAACCGGTAAGGTCGATAACCGAGTTTAACAGACGGGCGCAGAAATTTGTCAATGTAGAGGAGGCGAGGTCAACACTCAAGGCGACCTCGCAGACCGAAACTACAACGATAAACATTAACTCCGCCTCAACCTCGGTTGACCCAGCAGCTACACAGCCTACCTCAGAGAATCCCTCCAAGAGGAAAAAGAGCGAGGGAAATAATCCCGAGGCTGATGGAGGAAAGAAGAAAAAAGGAGAAAGGTATTTCTCCGTATATAAAGTGCATACCGAGCTCAACGAGTCTCGGGAAAACATATACCTGGCTAATGAAAACCAGGTCCCCTTCAGGCGTCCGGACCCTATGAGGAATCAAAAGTCCAAGAGGGACTCCAGCAAGTATTGTCGATTTCATAATGACACCGGCCACACAACTGATGAGTGCCGACAGCTGAAGGACGAGATCGAAGGATTGATCTCGAGAGGTTATTTCCGGCAGTATGTCAAAAACCAGAATACTGGACAGGCTACTGCCAGCCAGAGAGTAGCCGCGCTTCCGACAGCACAGAATAATAACTCCCGATCTCGGGATGAAGACAGGCCTCCGCCGATAGATGGAGAGGACGTAATAACCATCTCGGGAGGTCCTCATCTCGCAGGAGGGGGCAGAAATGCTCAAAAACGATATGTGAATGAGCTGAAGACAGGGGACGGGTCTCCATACGAACCCGAACCAAGGGCACCAAAAAGCCAAAGGGTTGAGACTCAGCCTATAACCTTCACCGAGGAGGATGCCTCCCATGTCCAGTTCCCTCATCATGATCCACTCGTCATCACCCTACAACTTGCCAACAAAAGAGTGCGCCGAGTTCTCATAGACAATGGGAGCTCAGTTAACATTCTTTATAAAGCGACACTAGAGAAAATGGGACTCTCCCTTCGCGACCTGAAGGCTTGTGCAACCGCTTTGTACGGCTTTTCTGGAGAAGGAACCGCCTGTATGGGGTCCATTGAACTCCCTGTGACCTTGGGAGACTATCCAGTCTCGGTGACCAAGATGATGGAGTTCGTGGTGGTAGAGTTACCATCTGCCTACAATGTACTGCTCGGGAGACCCGCCCTGGTCGGGCTGGGGGCAGTTTCATCTGTAAGGCATCTAGCCCTTAAGTTCCCAACTCCAAGCGGGGTCGGAACATTGAAAGGAGATCAATTGGCAGGAAGGGAGTGCTACAGCATTTCCTTAAGGGGAAAGAAACAAACAAGCGCGCAAGCACTCGTTGTCATACAGAATAAAGATGGGACAGTTTTAGAAATTGATGAGGAGATCGATCCAAGGATTGAGGAGAAGGTCGACCTCCAACCTTTGGAAGAGCTCGAAGAGGTTCAGCTCGAGGAAGCTGATCCCTCAAAGAAAGTGAAGGTCGGGAAACACCTCCAAGACGAATCAAAATAGCAATTAATTTGCTTTCTGAAGAAAAACCAGGATGTCTTCGCGTGGTCACACTCTGACATGGTGGGAATAAGCCCTAATGTAGCGAGCCACGCATTGAATATAGACAAAAGCTTTCCCCCGAAGCAGCAAAAGCGAAGGCAGCTGGATGAAGACAGAAAGAAAGCACTAAAGGAGGAGGTAGACAGGCTGAAAGCAAATAATTTCATAAGGGACGCTTTTTACCCGGACTGGGTGGCTAATCCAGTGTTAGTCCCGAAACCCAATGGGACGTGGAGAACGTGCATTGACTACTCAGACCTCAACAAGGCCTGCCCGAAAGACTGTTTTCCCCTGCCGAGAATTGACCAGCTCGTAGACGCCACGGCGGGGCATGGTCTGATGTCGTTCATGGATGCTTATTCTGGGTATAACCAGATTCCCATGCATGCCCCCGACCAAGAGCATACGAGCTTCATCACAGACAAGGGGCTCTACTGCTACAATGTCATGCCATTCAGACTCAAGAATGCCGGAGCCACGTACCAACGGCTCGTAAACATGATGTTCTCAGAGCAAATTGGGAACAACATGGAAGTTTATGTTGATGACATGCTTGTAAAGTCTCAACTTAACAAAAACCATGTTGATGACCTCGAAGAGTGCTTTGGCGTGCTCAGAAAGTACAACATGAAGTTGAATCCTCAGAAGTGCACTTTTGGGGTGTCTTCAGGGAAATTTCTGGGTTTCATTGTCAACTCTCGTGGAATCGAGGCTAATCCCGATAAAATAAAGGCCCTGATCGATATGCCTTCACCTCGGAAGCATAAAGATGTTCAAAGCTTGACTGGCAGGATGGCAGCTCTGGGCAGGTTCATTTCAAAGTCAACGGACCGCGGTCTCCCATTCTTCAACTTATTGAAAGGAAGTAAAAAGTTTGAATGGACAGATGAGTGCGAGCTAGCCTTTCAAGAGCTTAAAAGGCACTTAGCCGAACCACCCATCCTATCAAAGCCTGAGACGGGAGAAGTACTGTTCCTGTACCTCTCAACTACCGAACACGCGATAAGCGCGGTGCTCGTCCGAGAGGAAGAGAGAATACAGAAACCCGTCTACTATATCAGTAAAAGATTACTGGGGGCAGAGTCAAGGTATCCACTGATGGAGAAGCTCGCCCTCAGTCTGATCCACTCATCTCGAAAGCTCCGCCCTTACTTTCAAGCACATCCTATCCATGTACTAACAGATCAACCACTAAGGCAAGTCTTGTCTAAACCAGAGGCGTCTGGTCGACTCCTAAAGTGGGCTGTTGAGCTCGGACAATTCGAGATCACCTACCATCCGAGAACAACCATTAAGGCACAAGTGTTGGCAGATTTTATAGTGGAATGCACCGGTACAGCCGAATACGAGGTAACAACCACGGCCCACGAGCTGTGGAAACTTTACGTCGACGGGTCGTCAAATGAAAATGGAGCGGGGGCAGGAGTTATTCTGATCACTCCTACAGGGAGCAGATTTCACTCTGCTTTAAAGTTCGGCTTTAAAGCATCTAATAATGAAGCTGAGTATGAAGCTTTACTTGCGGGACTACGAATAGCAAAGGAGCTCAAGGCCAAAGCTATACATTGCTACAGCGACTCCCAGCTCGTAGTTAATCAAATCTTGGGAGAGTACCAGGCTCGTGGCACAAAAATGGCAGCTTATCTGGAGAAGGCAAAATCCGCATTGGAGTTTTTTGAGTTTTATGCAATCGAACAGGTTCCCCGAGAACAAAACTCAAACGCAGATGCCTTAGCTCGCCTCGCCACCTCCGCCGAAAATGAGGAGCTAAATGTCGTACCCGTAGAGCACCTGTCAGCGCCCAGCATTACTGAGCCTGACGAGGAAGATGTGTGTATGGTCGAGACAGAGCCGACCTGGATGAGCCCGATAGTTGAGTACCTCGAAAATGGAATTCTTCCAAAAGATCGAAATCAGGCTCGGAAACTAATGTATCAACTTCCCCGTTACACCATCCTGGACGGAAGGCTATACAGAAGAGGGTATTCCATGCCATTGCTCAGATGTGTAACTCCTCCCGAGGCAAAGAAGATTATTGAAGAAATTCATGAAGGATTCTGCGGAGACCATACCGGGGGGCATAGCCTGTCCAAGAAGATTATACGCCAAGGATATTTCTGGCCAACCATTAAAACGGATTCTTTCGAGTTCGTGAAAAAGTGCGACAAGTGCCAGAGATTCGCCACGATACCCCGAGCTCCACCTTCCGAACTAACCATGTTGACATCCCCATGGCCTTTTGCGGTATGGGGCATCGACCTCATAGGCTCACTCCCAACTGGCAAAGGAGGAGTAAAGTATGCTGTGGTCGCAGTTGATTACTTCACAAAATGGACGGAGGCTGAACCATTGGCGACCATAACTTCGAAGAAGATCCTAGATTTCGTGGTAAAGAACATCGTATGCCGATATGGAGTGCCAAGAAAGATTGTGTCTGACAACGGAACCCAGTTTGATTGCGACTTATTTACCAACTTTTGTAACAAGAACGGTATAATAAAGAGCTTTTCGTCAGTGGCTCACCCTCAGGCGAACGGTCAGGTCGAAGCCGTTAATAAAACTCTCAAGAGTTCCTTGAAGAAAAAGTTGGAAGAAGCAAAGGGACGATGGCCTGAGGAATTACCCCAAGTCCTTTGGGGATATAGAACTACAGCTCGGACATCAACTGGGCATACCCCATTTTCTCTAGCATACGGCTGCGAGGCAATGTTGCCCATTGAGGTCAAAATTCCAACGATTCGAACTCAGATTTACGACCAAAGTTCCAATCATACTCAGCTCGAAGAAACCCTAGACTTGATCGAAGAAAAAAGGGAAGAGGCTCAGCTGAAAAATGCTGCTTACCAGCAACGGACCACGAGATATTTCAATAAGAGGGTTCGAGACCGAAAGTTCGGAGTGGGAGACCTGATTTTGAGACGAGTATTCTTAGCAACCCGAGATCCAGCAGCTGGGGTGCTCGGGCCGAACTGGGAAGGACCATACCAGATAGAGTCAATCATCCGACCAGGCGTATACAAACTTGCGAGATTAGATGGGAGCCTGATACCTCGAGCATGGAATGGCGAACACCTTAGACCATATTATCAATAGTGTAGAAAGTGTCGCCTGTAACCATGATTTTCTGTATTTAGTTTGTTTTTGAATAAAGGGTCTACTTTGTTTCACATGTAATTTATTTTTATTTTTGCAATCTCTCTTAATTTAATAACCTATGATCACACTCATAGGATATTAAGGGGGCATCATTGGTATACATACCACCAGCTTAAAAAATAAAGAATATACATAAAGTATTTGGATATAACCAAGTACGCGATATTAGACAGTTCAGACATAACCGAATTATCAAACACAAAGTATTTGGACATGACCAAATGCGCGAGCTTAGATAGTTCGGATATAACCGAACCATCAAAACCTAGATATCTGGAGTTAACCAGATGTGTAGACACAACAGGTTTGGAACAAACCAGCCAAATTATCGATCGATGACAAATGGGAGCCTAAACCTATTGCGAGATAAGTCAAAGTCGAGGCTGGAATATCTTAGAAATATAGTTTCGAACTCTTAACCTCGGAGCTAAAATACTGAGGATGAGGAAAAGTAACTAAAAAAAAGATATAACCAAATCATTCATATTACATACCATATAAGTACTTTCGAGTTCATGGTTGGAGTAATATCCGACCTTGATAAATAACGAGGTCGGAAACGGATAATCCGAATAAACTATGCATGAATGCATCGAATTTCGAGCTTAAAATCCAAACTATGTTTGTATGCATAAATAAACATAAACGAGTTCATCTATTATAAGAATGTGCAAAATATTTCGAGCCAAGAAATGTAAAGCATGTAAAAAATTAAATTAGTTAAAGAAATTGTATCAGCCCCATGGGCGTAATTCACAATAATTACATAAGAGGACGCAGCCCCAATGACTGATCTTCCCGAGGTCAGACTCAATGAAGAGGAGTCTCCTTGGCCTTCTCAGCGGCACCGGACCCCTCAGGACGAATAGCATGACTATCCTCCTGAGCTCCCTCCGAAACGGTACCCGGAGCAGCCTTATCCTTCTCGAGCTGCTCAGCCTTCTCTTTCTCGAGCCGTTCAGCCTCTTCCTTCTCGAGCCGAGCATTCCATCGTTCGAGGAAGGACGCCTCATGGGGACCCAAAAAACTGGTGTCCAGTTCTTCGTTATAGGCCCACATCCGGTACATGGCTGAATCGACCGCCGTTTCCTTCTTTTCTTTGAACTCGGCAGTAAGGCGGGTTTTGATATCCTCCATAAGGTCGAGGGTGACGGCCTTATCTTCCTAGAGCTTCTTATTGGTCTCCCGAAGCTGGATGTTATCTTTCTTTTGCTCCTCGAGTTCGTCTTTCAGCTTTCCGAGCTCCTTGGCCATTTCCTCACGCTCCTTAACCACTGCCTCGAGCTTAATGTTCGCCGCCTTCAGGTCATCATTCGCTCTAAGGTGGAGGTCCCTCTCCTCTTGGGCGAGGGTCCTGCTCGAATGGACCTCGTTGTTCAGCTCGTAATTGAGCTGGGCAGTGAAAGCGAGAGCCTGAAAAAAGGAAGAAACCGTCATTAGCCTCGAGACAGTGTGAATGTAAGCAAAGGGAATATAGGATACTTACCGCGGCAGTGTGCTCGATACTCTTCTCGTATAGGACAGTGCGGTCTCGAGTGCCAGTTAGACACTGCCACTGAGGAGCCTCGAAACTGCCGTAGCTCTGGCCGATCCGGGACATTACATCCGAGATCAGCGTAGATCCGTGAGGACCGGTAGCATTATCCACCACATACGAATCCATATGGGTGGAGATGGTTAGCTTCTGAGCTCGGGAAGCAGAAGGTCTTTTGGCGAGCTGAGTAGAAGACATTTGACCCGCCGCAGGAGGTTGGGATTCGGCCACGGCAGCGATACCGGTCTGCGAGGCCGGCGCCACCACAGAGACGACGGCCTGCGAGGGTGGTATCGTCGTGGGGGCGTTAGTCTGGCCAGTCGACGCAGCAGCAGAGCTCGAAGCCGGTGGGGGAGGAGGAGGCGTTTTCCTAGATTTCTTGGAGCTTTTCCCAGGCTGGCTGGTTTTCAGTCCCCCTGCCCTGGGGCGTTTGCTCCTCTTGGCACCCGCATTGTCGATGAGGGCGTCGAGGTCGGAGTCCATATTGCCTGCACAAGTCATCACAGTGAGTCAGTAAAAGAGATACAAGTTACTTCAACACTATATATAGAGTGGTGGAAGAAAAAACCTAACTGGAACTTTCCCCCGAGCTTGAGCTTGGGGACCATGAAATTCCCCCGTCTTCAGAAGAGGCGGGGGGAGGGCCTTCCCTATAAGTTGGTGATAACCTCGAAAGGTCCCTATAATCATTGGTCCCATACTGCACAGCTATCCCATTCCACACCTCGTCCGTGGTATACATAGTGTCATATTTCCCGAGCCCACTATCAAACCTATGGACACAGTCATCTACCCAACTCCATAGGTAGAAGTGGTATCTATCCTGTGGGCACGAGACTAGTCTATTGGGCCTATGTTTTAATAAAGTGGGGGACCACATTTGCGAAGTAGGAAGGGTTTTACCTCCACCGGAGTCCGAACTCGAGGCTTCATCATTGGCCTCGTTCCCCGACCGCGGACTTCTCGAGCGAATTGGGAGAGATGCTTTCCTTTCCCTCCTCGGAGGAAGGATGCCTGTGGGCAGAGGCACTTCCTCCCAGCGTTCATATTTTTTACTGGACCAGTCAGAGGTTGACTGGCCCTGTCCCAACAACCCACAAGCTCGTAGCTTGTCCTCATGTAGCAGAAATGAGAGAGACCTCCTGCCATAAGGGAGTCGGAGCAGGCTCTCTCTGTGCTCCTTCATTGTCTCGTCAGGGGTGGGACGCTGAAAGTTAGCTGAAAGGCGAGATACACTTCAACTAAACATGGATTCAAGGGCTAAAGATTCAAGCTCAAAAATAGAAAGTAACGAGAATACTTGCGAATTCGCCTAAACGAACGATGTCGAGACGGGAACAGACCGTCTGTCCAGAAAAAAGCCTTCTTGAAGTCAGGAGGATGGTTCGGAAGGTCTTCAAAGATTTTTGTCTCTTTGGGGTAGCTCGAAAGATAGTAGAAACCATCTCCTCCCCGAGCTCGGGAGGGATTACTCTTCAAACAAAAGAGATATAAAATCTCTTGGGATGAAGGTCCTATCCACCCCAGCTCGTGGAATAAGGACCTCAGGGCAGACAGCACCCTGTATGAGTTGGTGTTGAGTTGGAATGGAGCCAACCCAACGAAATCGGTGAAGTCTCTGAAAAAGGACTTCAGGGGCAGCAAAGCTCCTGCCCTTATGTGTTCCTGGCTCCAGGCCGCGTATTTCACACTGGAATCGCGGCCCCCAGGAGCGAAACAGCTCCGTTCATGCCTTGTCGGAGCTCGACACTTCAGTGTGTCCAACGAGCTAAGGCCATGAATGGCCAGGATGTCAGTTATCTGGTCGGAGGTGGTAACCGAGCTCTAGTAGAATTCGGCTTCAAACATCTCCCTCCTAGGCTGCGAAGATGAAGGCTCCGCCATTAAGGAAAACTGAAGTTCCCCCGGGTGGTATGCTACCGTGACTTTTAACGCGGGGTCGAGGGGAACTGGCCTAGGTCTGGGGTTAGGCTCCGGATAGATGGCTTCCCGAAGGACCCTTCTCTTCTTTTCGATAACCTCGTCAATCTGGCGGCGATAGTGGGCTCGAATGTCTTCTTGCTCGCGTGCTATCTCGTACTCTTTAATCCGACGCTGGTTCCGGGCAAAGATCGATTCCGGGCTCGGAGATTTGGGCTCGTAAGGAATTGCTCGTAATGACCCCCACCGTCTTTCCGAATTCTGTGACATCTAGCGAGAAAGAAAAAATGGTGAGGGCCATGCATGCAAGAATCACGAGCTCGATGGATGAGCTCGGAGATCTAATGACAAGAAGCTAAATATTAAGACTCTCACTAAAGAGTCAGAGCGCGTATTCCACAGGGAAGAAAAAGAACGTGGATGATTTTTTGAAAATCCGGAAATTCAAGGGAAAGAAAGGTGGCGGTTAGCCAAGAAAGGGCATTTTCGGGTTTCGTGTAATTGTCAAGAACAAGGGTTTTTACCCGAAAACTTGGTGTACAAGAAACATAGCCTAAGAACTTCAAAACCCAGAAAATGGGAACCACATTCAAACGTCGAAACTGGGTATAAACCAGAGACGAACATCCAGAAAGAAAATCCAGAAAACATAAAGCCTATTGATCCAAAACCTCCTATCGTATCATTCTATTATACGCAGCAAGAGCGACATAACAAAAAAAAAGAAGAAGAGAAGAGCTAAGAACGAAAATGGCGTACTTACACAGTGATGGTGATTGCAGCGAAATCGTCGAGTGGAGAAGAGGTTGCAGGAAAGAACTCACTGACTCGAACAGACCAGGGTTCCTTTGTTTTTTGGGTCGAGAAAACATGCGCGGGACGGAAGCTTCTTAAGAAAGTTTCTGGCTTTCTTGTTTTTTCTTTTCTTTCTGGTTTACAATGAACAAACGTAAAGAAGAAGACGAAGAGGAGATCTTATATATATAGGTGGGAAAACTAAATCAATCAGGAGCGTTGGTTAAAATCCTCAACAGATCGAATGGAGGGGAATCGATGATAAGATGGCACCGAAAAGCTGTCAGGCGAACGATCGTGGGCGTGTTCCCAAGGTACTTAAGTACCTAAAGTGAGCAATACCCATCTGGCACGTGTCCGTTTTCAAGAGTGTGACGGTATGGTTCCCAGAAAGAGTAGTTCAAAAGTTTCCTTTTCTTAGGACTCGAACAAACACTTTTGAGGGGGCAAAATGTTATACCCAGATTTCGAGCCATAGTAAATATGACCTCGAAATCTGAGTTCGCATTAAATGGTCTCGTGAGGGTTAGGGTATGCTCTACGATTGTAAATCGAGCCTGCAAAGTATGATACATGACCTCGAATGTAGTGACCTCGAAATGATCTCGATCTCGAAAGATAGTTCTGAGAGCCCCTCATCTTCGGGAACAACTTCGGAGCAGGGATATTGAGCTCGATGTACTATCTCGAAAGCAATGTTAGCTCGGGAGATGCCAGTGGCTCGCACAATGACGTGAAACCTGAGATGCTGAAGCCTTGGAGATACGCTATGACCACCTTGAATATCTACAAGTATTGTAAATATGAGATGTAATCCTCATTTATTGATGTAAATCCCCAAGAATCGTGGGATATTATTTAGTCAGTTATGCGTTTCCTGATCTTTGGGGGACGTTTCCTTTTATATCTGATTATTTGCATTTAAAGCCATTTATTTTTATTCACAAAAGAGTAACTACCCAAAATATGTGGGATAGTATTCTGCATCCTTCTCTATAAATAGAGAAGTCATGCACCATTGTAAAGGACCGAAATTCTGATCCTTGAGAGAAAACTCTGGAGAATTCATGCTAAAGAATTGTTCAGAGATAATCTTGAGATTAATAACAGAGACTCGTGGACTAGGCAGATTTAACTGCTGAACCACGTAAAAAACCGTGTTTGATTCGTTTGTTTATTTTTGGCCATTGTCTTAAATTGTTTACGTGCTCTCTTCTTTTATCTGTTGACGAAAAACGGCGTCAACAATTATAGATATTTTTTTTATAGAAAAAGTTGAATAAAAAATTATAAAAGAAATAAGAAAATAAATAGAGTGGTTATATATATATATAGATTATTATAGATATTATTTTAGAAAAAAAATGAAATAATTATTTCTTCATAAAAAGTAGAATAAAAAAATGAGTAAAAATAAGAAAATAGATAAAGTGGTTTGGAGAGATATCAGAGTGCCATATCACTTCCTTATTTTATTATACTGTTAGTTTTTCAATTGTTATTATAATTATTTTTAATTTATTATTTATTATAGATTATATATATTATTGTACGATTTATTTCTTTTCTAATTTTTTTACAAATCATTTAATATAAAAAAATGAATAAAGAAAAAGGAGAAAATAAATAGAGTAGTTTAAAGTGATTTTAGAGTATGACATCATCTTTGACGTAGCTTTATAAATATAAATATAAATTATTATTGTAGATTTTTGTTTTAGAAAAAATATAATAAAGAAATATTTTTATTTAGAAAAAGTAGAATAAAAAAATGGGAAAAAATAGATAGAGTGGTTATGCATATAGATATAGATTATTATTATAGATTTTATTTTATAAAAAATAGAATAAAAAAATAAAAAAAATATCTAAAGTAGTTTGAAGAGATTTTAAAGTATTACACTACTTTCTTGAGACTCTCTTTTAAATATATACTAGGGAATATAACCGCACTTAGCGCGATTATTTAGAAAATTTCATATATATATTTTCAAAATAATTTTTTAATATAACTAAAGGAAAATAAATTATTAATACAATAAATATAATAAATAAAAAATAATTTCAATATACAAAATAATAAGTTATATTATATAATTGCATCTAAATAAAACTAAATAAACATGCATCGTCCTTTGCTTATACCTAGTATATACGTACATTTTTGTTATATTATGCATATATATTTGTCATTTTTAATATATAAATTATAAATTTAAATAATATAAAAATATATAATACAAAATTAAATATATAAATAATATATTAAATATAAATATAAATTTAATGAACTAAAAAATATATAACTATTGGGCAAGATTGAGTTAAATCAATTAATATATAAGAAAAAAATACAAATATTCGGACAAATTACAAATCAAAGTCAATGGAGTTTATTTTAATTATAGTTTAAATGTATAATACCCACAATTGTTTGTAAACTATGTGAGACTAAATTGATTTTTTTAAATGGTTAATTAATTCGTTTGATAAATAATATTTTTTTTTGAAAAAACCACAAATTATAAGAAAATAGATAAATCATACATAGATGATTCTAGGAAACCACATTACCTCCATATAGCTCCCATTTATATAAGTATATAGATATGAGGAGCTATATATAATATCATAATTTCATTTTTTTCTCTCTCATTTCTTTTATTTGATTAGCGCAAAAGATAAATTATAACACAACAAAAATAAATTAATATTATATAATCTTAATTTCCTTAAGTATCCTGAACTTATTAAGATGTGAGAGCGTCTATATATATTTTTTATTTTTTCTAAACGAACTCAATATCACCACATCATATAATCTTTTATATGTGTTCTTCAAAGATTGTGAACGTGATTTTAAAAAAAAAAAAAAAATAGGCAATACAATATATATACAGCCTAAAAGTATAACATCACAATGATTTATGTGAGACTATAGGAATTTTTTACATTATTAATTAATTTTTTTGTAAAATAAAAAAATTAGAAAATATTACAAATTATGAGAAAATAGATAAATCATATATAAATAATTCTAGGAAGCCACTTCACCTCATATATAAATATAAATAATATGTTAAATATTAATATAACTAAAAAAACTTATTTAGCAAGATAATCACCTATATAAGAAAAAAATACTAATATTTGGACATATTACAAATGAAAATGAGTAAATGGTACTTTATATATAACCTAAAAGTATAAAATCACAATGGTTTGTAAATCTTGTGGGATCAAAGGATTTTTTTAAATTGTTAATTAATTCTTTTGTTAAATAAAAAAATTAGAAAAAAAAATAAAAAATAGATAAATCATATATAAATGATTCTAGGAAGCCACCTCACCTCTCTATAGCTCTCATTTAGTTAAGTACTAGAAAACATAATAGCACTTCATGTAGTCTTTTGTAATAATTAAAAAATATATATATATATATATTTTTTTGGAGATTGTATTGTAGAGATTCTTTTTTATCTTACTTGTACAACATGCTTCTTTTCTGGACACGTGAGGATGTCTTGACCATAGTTTTTTAATATTGGTGTTCATTGTATAACAAATCTCCTGTAGGTTTTCGAAAAATTCTGAATAATAAGGGTTATTTTGGCCGATTACCCATTTGGATCCTTTATTTTTAAAAATTTACTTTTAGACCTCGTATTTTGTCAAAATGTTTAAAATATGAATAGAATGATCGATTATTTGAACACTATATATTGGCCGATTACCCATTTTGACACTTTATTTTTAAAAATTAACATTTGGACCATGTATTTGTTCAAAAAGTTAAAAATTCTTTATAAAAAGAAAATTATATAATTTATATTTTCTGTAAGGGTTTACACCATTTTGAACCTTGTATTTTAGTCGATTACCCGTTTGGACCCTTTATTTTTAAAAATTAACTTGCGGACCTCATATTTTGTCAAAAGGTTAAAAGTAGGAATAAATAGATAGATTATTTGAACCACGTATGCATTTTTTTCGATTATCCTTTTAGACCTTTAATTATTAAAAACTAACTTTAAGATTACGTGTTTTATCAAAAGGTTAAAAAATAAAAATAGATAGATTATTTAGTAATATTATTATATATAGATATTTTTAATTGACATATATTATAATTATTATTAAAATAAAAAAAGAAAATAGATATAATTTTTTTGTTGTATAATTAATAGCCATAAATTATAAAAATAGAATAAAAAATGAGAAAAAATGACGTTTAATATTATAATTTATATATGTTGTTAACATATATTTTTATAAAACTATTTATGTTTAAATAAAAAAGCATAAATAATATGAAGAAACTATTTTTTATGTGTAACGACCCAAAATTACTAATAAGGCTTAAGGGCCTTGATTAGTGTGCTGGGAGGGCACAATTAGAAGTTATGTGAATTAATGTTGAAATGCATGCTAATGGTGCAAATGCATGCTTATATGATTATTTGGATTAATGTGATGCATGACTATGTGTATTAGTATGCATGTAGGCCCTGATTAGGTTATAAGGGCATATTTGTAATTTTGGCCCGTTGAGGGCATAAATGTAAATATTTGTGATAAATTTTTGAGACCACATTATTATGTGGATATATTTGTAGCTTGTGACTTGAGGCGATCCTAGCAAGCGGTTTAGTAGGAAAGTCACAGCGGGGATTTATACCTGGCTCGGGGTAAGTCTGGGGGAAATATCTGGGGATTTAGAGAATATACTGGAGACTATTTGTTATTGAGGAAAATATTTGGTGATTAGTTAAGTGTCGGGATGTAAGTGGAAATTACTAAGGACACTCGAGGAATTAGCGGGAATTGGGAGTAAGTGACTAAAATGCCCTTGATGTGTTTTAAGACTTAGGAATTAATGGGAGGGCAAAAGGGTCATTTGATTGGAAATAGATAAGTGTTATTTTTTCTTTAGTTTTAGTGGAGGCTGTAGAAAGTTTCAGAAGTTAAAAGAAAGAGAAGAGAAGGAAAAACAGGGGACTCTCTCTCTCTCTCTCTGTCGGTTTGGCCATATCTCACCATTCTTTGTGAGTTTTGGAGCTGGAATCCCAGAGTAGGCTCAGGTTGGAGCTTAGGGCTAAAGACTTTGGTGAAGCTAAAAGAGTTAGCAGGGAATAGCCACTCAAATTGAGGTAAGTTTCAAGATTTCCTTATGTGTTTTTCTGAGTTTTATTGAGATGGTTTCTAAGCTTGAGTTTTGGATGGAATAAAGGGAAATAAGCTTGAGGAGTTGAAGGGCTTGAGGCTGGTTGGATGCTAGAGATAACCTAAGGTCGAAATTCTCCATAGAAGGTAACAAATTCTGGTTTTGAAGTTATAAGTTTCTAAGTTTCTGGGTGAATTCTTGAGTTCTTGAGTTCAATGTTTGTTTTCTTGGTTTGATGATGCATGTGGTTAAATCTTGTGCTATTGAGTTGTGTGGGGGTGAGATATAGGTGGTGGTAGACTCAATTTGGTGTGTAGTTGATGTTTGGAAGGGTTCCAAGAGGTTTTGGTTTGAGGAAAATTGAAGGAAGAAAAATAGGGTGTTGCTGGTCTATGACTAGCGCTAGCCTTTGGGTGCTACAGTGCTAGGCTTGGGTTTCCTAGCGCCTTTGGCTCTGCTTGTAGCGCTATAGCGCCCTCTTTGTAGCACTGTAGCGCTACCCTATTTCCATAAAGGGGATTTTGGGTTATTTTCAAGGGCTTTTTCCCGGGGGTTCGGGGTTCGATTCCACCACCCTGTTTGGTGGAATTAGGGCTTCCCGGGGGGCTCGGGATTGGTCCCGAGGCTAGGTTTTGGACTTGAGGTTTGGTGATGATTTTTATTTATGGCTGTGACTAGGTGTACGATAAGGCTAGGATGGGATCATGCTTGAGGATCAAATTGAACAAAGCTAGCGAATCTAAAGGTAAGAAAACTGCACCCGGTTATGTGATTGTGATGGGACTAAGTGCTCCCTATATCTGTATAATGTCATAGATAGTATTACGCCATGGGACATGTGATAAATGACCTAAGGGTGCCGTAATCAATATTTGCACACAGGGCGCGGCTCGGCCACTGGTAGCTGAGGACAGCTTAACATTCACTGAGCTCGGTTTAAGCGGGCCAGATTCAGTGGGATAAACAGAGGGTGCCGCCTAAGGGCGTTAACCCTGGTTATCATATGTGATTTGATTATTGATATGAAATGATGTACTTAGTATGTTGAATACTTGATTAATGTGAATATATGCAATGTTGAGTGTATGAGTAATCTGGTTGTTTATTTGATGATTATGCTCTGTTATTGGGTTTTCTTGCTGGGCCTTGGCTCACGGGTGCTACGTGGTGCAGGTAAAGGCTAGAGCAAAGTGGACCAGTCCTAAGATGGAGAGCTTTGGGGCTGAATGTACACAGTCAGCTGATCGGCCGCCACGGCCGAGGAGTGATACAGGACTGGGAGAACCTAAATGTCTATTTTGCCCTTAGTGGCTAGTTGCAGTACATTTGTTCTAAATTTTGTAAACTGTCTTTTATCTTTACTACTATTGGGATCCCATGTAAGAATGTTTGATTATAAGAAATAAAACTTTTGAGACCGAAATCTTTTAACCCTAGTACAACTTTAGTTATTGTAACACGTTTCCAACTAAATGAATTGATTAGCAAGTCTCGCACATTTATAAACACACAGTGTAACGGTCTTGGCTATCCAGGGCGTTACAACTTGGTACTAGAGCATCCTAGGTTTAAGGGTTCCTGAAGACTGGTTGGACATGTACATTCGCCACGAAAGACAAGCTTGACTCAGGGTTTGGTAATTATGTATATGGTTATATGCTTAGATGAATAGAATGGAATATGACTGTTGATATCTGCCTGATTAATAGGGAGCATGAGATACTGATAGGGCCTGGCTGTTGACTATTGCATGATGAGATTGAAGCGTGCTGATTTGCATTGCTATTGCATGTGAATGAATATTTGGATAATGGTTGGCATACTGAGTGTATGTGGGTAACTGCCTAAATTGAATTCATATGTCATATCTGTTTATTAGCTTATAGGAAGCATGATGAAACGTGAGTATACTTGGTTGTGATAAACTTCGGTAGCTAAATGTATAGTATTATGGATTTGTGTTTAATATGCTTTATGTGTGCATGATAACTGTGGTTATTTGGACCTGGTTGTGGAATGGCTCAGAGTGTGAATCTTAGGGTTGGGAAGTTTAGTTAGCAGTGGGGGATGAACTCAAATGGTTTGCGCCTAGAATGGTTAAGTGGACTTGGCATTGTTTTATGGGGGGATTGCAGGTAATAGGGGGAGTTGGAGACCTCCATCTATCCCTGGAAGCTGCAGCAAATGATCGTTAGTATGTGAGTAAGCTGTGGGGTTTAATGGTTGGGATTAGGTGGAAGAACAACAGACTTCTTTGGGGAAAGAGCTATTTTGTATGCTTTGAGAGTGAGGCTATCGGTGTGGGTTTATTGTGAGGTTATAGACAGATAAGGGTATTTTTGTGGAAGGCCTAAAAGGTGTTATCCTCTGGTTTTGAGGAAAGTTTAGATTGCCTAAGAATTGGTCAGCGGATGGGCAAAGTTAGTTCCATCCTTGGTTATATGGAGATGAGAGGTCATGATTAAGGGGTTGTGCTAAGCATTTGAGGCAGAAGAATGCCTGGAAATGGTACTTGGATCGAGACATTAGCATGATGGGTTGGAAAGAACTCAGATGGTGAATTGATAAAAAAGGTTATAAAGACATGGTTTGAGCTGCGGAGACTGGTAGGCTTATAAGCTTGATCTGGAATAATAAGGTAACAATAGTGCATAACAACGAGTTTTGTAAGTTGGGTAGCTCATTTTGAGAAATTGATACGAGCAGATGTAGTTGGAAATGATGATGACCCATTTAAGGATTAAACTCTGGAATGGTCCAGAGCGTTCGGGCCGCTCTGATGTAGGAACTCATCATTTGTATTTGGGCAGCAGAGAGGGCCATGTTATTTGAAGATCTGTGGAATGAGGTATAGAACATAAGTGCTGGAGTTGCAGGTGGCAGTGCTTCCATTGGTAAAGTTTAGTAAGGACAGATTCTTGGTAATCAAGTAGAAGAATCCTGGACAGTTCTATGGCTCTTGGTTTGTCAGGAAGGGGAAATCTGGTTCGCAAGATAATCGTCAGGATAGTGATGGGAACCAGTGAGGTTATTTATTATGCACCTGAGGCAGGATATGACACCTGGAGGGATTTCGGGTGAGGGCATGACTTCTACATGGAGAGGTTCGATATGTTAGAGTGGATTACCATGGATAGGGGATGGAAGACTGGAATGCCTTGTTGCATTTTAAGTCGGGACTAGCTTCCCGGAGCTGATCAGCTAATCAGATAGTTTACGTTTGTGGTTATATAACGGGCTAGAAGAGTTCGGTGCTGAGTATGTCCCAAGAAAGATTCAGATATAGAGAGTATGCCTCAAGGGTACCGTGCGAGGGACTGACGACACTAGTAATTGTTGAGAAGAAGAAGTTAGACACTTCTGGAAAGGGAAATGGAATACAAGTAATAGAGTGGTTCGTGGGAGAGCAATAAGCCTCGTCATGTGGAAGCCTTGAGCCAAAGTGAGGGATAATTTGTTAAGAGACAACCATGTATTGTAGGGGATATCATTTGGAGTACTTTAGTTGGACTGAATGAAAACTAAACTGATTAGTAGGGACCAGATAAATATATAAGGAAGGGTTGGGTACGCTTCAGAATTCGGCTATAGATAGGTTCGATATCTGGGACACTATGAAAGATGATAATGGTTTGAAAGGAAGGATTATTGGAGCTGTCGAATAAGTTTAAACTCGGGGTGGATCAATTAGAGCATCGTATTGCGGAAATTGTTGGCATCGTTTGTTAAGGATAAAGAGTTTAAATGCCCGGTTACAAGACTGGACAATGTCTTCAGGAATTGATCTATGATCTGGTTATTACCAGCTGGGGATCAAGGAAAGGGACATTTTAGGAATCATAACTTATATCGGGTAGGGTGTGATGAATTGGTAACAAAGGTTCATAATTGATTCAAGCGTTAGCAACTTAGGTAAGCTCTACAAGCAGAAGATATAGGAACAGTGCAGACAAATCTCCTTCAAGGTTTATGGACGATATGATAAACTACTCCCAGTCAGAAGTAGGAAGCGAACGACTACTACGCTGAAGATGTTAGTATTAAGGAAGCAAGGTCACAGGAAAAGCTCCATGAAGTGTCAATTTGGTCTCGCCAGGGGTATTCAGAATAATGCTATAAGAAGAAGATGGGGCAGGTATGAAGAGATTTAACCTGAAGCCACAGAGAAGCTACTAAAGAACGTCTGAAGGATAGGGAGAACCACAGGACCGGTAAACGCATCATCTACTACATGAGTGTCTTCGCAGACAGCTACATCAGAAATTAGAGGAACAACAAAACTTGAAGTTAGACTGAATGGATAGTGTTAGATCAGAAGTTTAGAAGACAGAGTAAGAATTGATTGACGCTTGGTGATGCGAGAATACACGTGTTATAGTTGGATATATAATTGCAGTATAAAGGACCTAACTCTTAATGAAGATATGAAACTGTGAGGGGTGCATCATAGGTTGGGGGCACGCCCAGGTTTAGTCGTTTGGAGATGAACTATTTGATTATGGAATAAAATAAATCTCTGAATGATTCTTTCCAATATTCCTACTATATTTCTTGGTTCTCTAATCCTTTTTAAGGCCTTGATGACTCAGTTATCGTTATATGATAAAGCTCCATCCATTCTTAACTAGAAAAAATAAGACTAAACTATTAGCTAAAACACAGAAACATAATAACTAAAACATAAACACTTACATTGGCGGTTAGATTCGGAGCTTGAGCGTGTGTATCAAGGAGAATTTCATGTAAATGGACCGTTGCTCTGATACCAACTATAATGACCCAACTATTTCTAAGACTTATATCATTAAATCTACTAGACATAACTACTATTTTGAAGAGAACATACATGAGAAAAATTCATAACATTATTGAAAACTTTAAAATAATATTTGTAATACATAAATGAGCTCATTGTTTTAAAATAAAACATAACTTTAAATAAAATTGTCTCTACAAGAAAAAATGCTTTTAATAACACCAAAAATGTGTTATCAAAACATACCATAACACTTTTTGATGTGTTAAGACCGACTATGTTATCGCAGGTCAGGGTACTTTACATAACACTTTATCATTGTTATACAGATGTGTTATTATAATGTCAACGATAACACACTTTCTGTGTTATTTTAATAAATAGATAAGTGTTTAATTATATTATTTATAGTCGATTATATAACACATTTCAGTACTTATAAATTTGTGTTATACTACACTTTAGTATAACACATTATTTGTGTTATATAATGAAGTTTGCATAACAAAATTCTTTACATAAAAAGTGTTATTGTAATAAATATTATAACACAATTTTCGTATTATTTTAATATTTAGATAAGTTTAAATTCTCATTATATATTCATTTATATAACACTAATTTATTCTATTATATTTTAATTTTTTTATATAATTAAAATTAGCTTTCTAATATATACTAGCATCATCAAATGAACTTGATTTTCAAATAACAAAAAGTAAAAACATTCAACATTGTATTAACAATCCACAAATTAGTTTAAAACATTCAACACTGTCATCAACAACAAAATGTTCTTTAAGTATTCAAGTAGTCTTAAATATTCAACATATTGAAAAGTTACTACTTTCAACACAAAATATTCTACAGCTGCCCATCACAAAGCCTTCAAAATTAAGTATCATTTTCTCCTCCAATTGATGGAGAAAGAGACATTTTTCTCCTGCAATAGCAGTAAAAGGTAAGGTATATGCTTAAAAAAATTAAATAATATGAATCAAATAATAAAACTGTATACAATATAAGACCTAAGCAAGCATTACAGTCTCAGACCCCAAATGAAACTCTAAAAGCTCCAAGCCAGAGTATAAATAGTCAACTAGAAAAAATTGAAGAAAGACATTTTCCCAAGTTAACAGTTAGAAAAAGAATATTATTACATACCGGCCAGTTATCCATGAAGCAAATGGTGACCAATTTGGGCCAACAAGCTTGGTACTATAATAGTAGAGACCCCCAGAAGTAAGGTAAGAAGAACAAATCTCAGCCATGGACAAAGCAACCAACATGGAGAAAGAAAGCACACCAGAAAGCACTGATATGATAGAGAATAAAAATGCAAAGAAAAGACAATATTTGAGTGGGTCTATTAATAGTTTCTGAAATCCCTCAGCCAATAACCTGTGAAGTATATTCTTATGGTCATTAAGCAAGCTGGAGAAAAAGTGAGAAACAAATAATATATAGACAAATCATGTCAAATGAATCATTCAGATTCAGGCCAGATCAATGGAGAAGATTCAATATGGCAGAACAGGCCCTCAGCTTTCAAGTTTTGACAGTAAATAGAGATTTAAAATTTGCTCATCCAAAAGTGAGGACATACCATATTTAGAGCAATTACATTCACTATATGCTGTAACTGACTTCTACCCCCTCCAACCTAGCCTCTATGCCTCATTACAAACACAGCAACAGATCCAACTTGACATGGGAGAGCATATGTTAGTATAAAAGTACTAGAAGATAATGATAGGAAAGAACCATATGAGTTCTTATCTTGGAATAGAACTCTATTGGATACTCTGGAAGACTTAATAATGTAAACATTTATAGAAAAAATTGAGTGTGAAAAACACTAGGTCGGCAGTGTTCAGAAATACAAATAATCAAGCACAAGCACAAATCAATAATTAGACTATAAAATTGCTGTAAAATAAATAATTATGCAGTAAAGTTAATGAAAAATCCAAAAACTCACACAAACAAAAAAATGAACACAACCCAAATAATATGCTAAAGTTGTAGCCTATAATCAATAAGACAAAGGACAAAAACATCAAAATAAATTATCGTGAAACCCACTATGCAAAACAACTATGCACACAATTGTCATTCTATGGGGTATTTTCTCAAACACATTTTCTGCATTAAAGTTAAAGCAAAATAAATAAATAAATAAAAAATAAGGTGAAACCAAATGATCCTTCACAAAGCTTTGCTGACAATTAAGATAAAACCAATATAGATTAAGAATTAAAATCATTACTCACCTTAACTAGGAGACATCATTGTGGATGATACACAACAAATCCCATGTTGTAGTAAAATGTTGAAAAATAAGCTACAACCATATTTCCATGATGCTAGCAATAAAACTTCCATAGTCTCAATAGTCAAATGATAAAATCAAAGTCAAGTATACTTCCATAAGTAACCATCCATATATAACGTTACAAACAAGGAAAATCTAAAGGACTATTATTAATTAAAACTGCCATATTCAAATAATTTAAAATATGAACCTAAATTTGTATCAAAGTAAGAACAAAATAAGTGAGGAAAGAAAGGTGTGAACAGAGAACTGAGAGGATAGAATCACCTTGCTAATTTATTTATATATACACAATATATTATAGTGATACACGACCCAATTACTATAAAAAAATCAGTGTGTATAAAAAGATTAACAGATTTGATATAAGAAATAGAGTAAACGATAAACACCCATAAGGCGGGAGAGTTGTAACCATTCAAAACAAATGCTTGGACTCGGAAGGGGGCCCGATAGCATAAGGCGTATAGAAAAACCCATCTTCACTCACTACCAAATCAGGTAGATCTGAAAATAAAAACTCAAAATAATGAATCCCTTTAAAAATTTGTGTACGACGCAGTGCTCAATAAATTTCAGAGGTTGACAAAGATCATGTTAGAACTTAGAACTGATTCAAAACAACAATTTCATTGATTATGTTTTGTTCTTATGCCAAGGGAACCATGTTATGCACAACCCTAATTACATTAATTGTAATGACCACTACTCTAGACTTTGGACCATTAATGAAAACTACACATAGACCCTAATCCTTAATAGAACTTACAAGTGAAAAGATCATAACTTTATAAAAAACTTGTAAAAATAAAGGTTAAACTTACATAAAATTTAAGTTAGGATATGGGATCCCATTGTTTTAAAATCAAAACATAACATAATTGTAATTAAAAGAGATTACATAAATAAGTGCGGAAAAATACACATAAAAACATAAGTAAAGACTTCATCCTCGAATCGAAACTCTCGGCTCTTTGAATCCATTCCGCCTCAATACACATGCCCAAAACTACCAAGAACCTTTCCCGCCACTAAAGCTATTTTCCTGCACATATAAACAAAAAGGAGTGAGCCTAATGCTAAGCAAGGAAAATCTAACACATAAACCATATACATAAATTTCATAAAGAAACATAAAACATATCATAACACTTATGTCACATACATACTATAATGGCCATTATTACTTGGGGTCCCATAAACTAAACAAGTTATATGCCCATTAGATTAGTGGGGCTTGCTAGCTAAGCAAGTCATATGCCCATAATCTATTTGGGGCTTGTTAGTTGTATAGGTCATATGCCCAAGTCTACAAACATACTTAGCATAGCATATTACATAACATAAAATCATAAGATAACATATAAAGTCATATAACACATAAATCCTATCCTATTTTCCTTACCAAATTACCGGGATATGAGAACATATTTTGGGACTTTGGAACACTCCTAAAAACCATAAATGGGAGAGTGAGTATACTAAAGAGAATGAGATGAAAAGAATGGAAGAACTTATACCATTAAGAATATACTTACCAAAAACTTATGTGCAAGTTCTTAGATTTCCTAACCAAGAATAAGTAATAAGGTTAGAATACTGAGTAGAAGACTACAAGAACATAAAGAAAATAATACCAAATGAACTAGAGTGTGCAATACCTTGAATGATTCTATAGCCAATCTAAACCTTGAACCGAAATGTGAATAGAACCTTACTTCCCAAGTGTTTGGTAAGCTTATAGTGATCAAGCTTATAATTCCCAACCCAAGTGTTTACACTCTCACACTAACCTAGCAATTTGCAGCCTCTGAACTTAGCTTAATAGATGAATAAATGGCTGGGTACTAGGTCCTATTTATAGAGTTTAGGAATGAAAAGATCTTCATTTAACTTGAATAAAAATAATGGCTTTTTAAATGAAAATCATTTGAATTATCGTTCAGCAGAGGCTGAAGACTCGTTCAGAAAGATGCTGGACTTATCAAGAGGTTAAGGATTTGAATGAGAACGTTTTTGAAAACTTTCAAAAACACACTGAAGAAGGCGATATATCGCCTGGGCCATTATGCCCGAGGCAATTGTGCAACGTTTCGTGTTTTTTGTATCTTCGTACTGCGATATATCGCCCCCTATAGCTGCGATATATCGGGATACGCTGAATATTTAAACATGAAATTACACATTTTTAGCTTAATTTGAATTGAGTAAACAGCCTTGACTAAGCCCTCTAACGTTTTCAAAGCTGCTGACTGACTCTAGGGTATTCCAATTTTAGCCTTAATAAATTTATTCCTCAAAATACTTAATCATTATTAAACCTTTACATGACATGTGCTATTATCTTATTGGGTCTTATCTAAACCTTATAATATAATAAATATTACCCTCAATATCAGTCATATTAATCAAACCTTAGGTTAAAATTAATATTCCTAGACTATAGGTTAAACTTAGAGTGTCCAAATAAATCCCGGTCTGAACCAATAAATCCACAGTCATAACAATAATACTACTATTACTATTATACTACTATCTAACTTAGCTAAGTAAAGTTCTTGGACTCTACATTAATGCACACTAATCAAGTTATAAATATTTAAATAACTCCTTACTGCCACTGGTACAAAAACAATACCACCACCACAACCATAACTAGGAACACATATAAGATCAAACAGCCATCTATACTTAAGCACCACAACTAATTAACAACTCTGTCGAGACCAACAACTTAAAAAACTAGTTTGGTACAACTAACTTCTAGAAAATAACAAAGCAGACCCAGATTTGACCAAAGCTAGAAAAGAGTAACTGCAAACCAATAATTTTTTTTTTTTATAAAAGAACTCTACAGTCATTCTTTTAAATATTTTGTCAATATACTATGATTTGAAGTACAAAATACAAAAAAAAAAGGTTCATATAAAAAAGGAGACTTACTCATACTTCAATCCCTGCCCGAAGCTCTATAGATTAAAGATGACGAAATGGGATAAGGAAACTCTGAAAAAAATCATTAACCCACTAAGAGCAACTTAATTTTATTAGTATAACAACACAGAACCAGAACAAAAACCTACAGAGAACTAATTTACTGTAATCAGTAAGTGGAATTTATGGAGAACTTTCTGAGCCCATAATAGAAACCATAATAAACTTCAACCATCAAGAGAGAAAAACTCATGAAGCATAAACTAAGATGCTACAGTATTAGTTAACTTATAACTTGAATAAAAAAAATTCAAACAAATTGATCTTAGATAAAAAGGCCAGCACAGAGAGCTTGAGAGAGAGAGAGAGACCATACCTCGGTAGAGAAAGATAGAGACAAACGAAAACCAGATTACCACCTTGCTACTACTTTTTGAAAAATTAGAGAGAAACAATGCACACCTAGGGATTCTCCAAATCAATGTTAATAGAAATAAAGATGAAGAAAATGAGATGAACAATCGGGCCCTAAGGAGTTCTTTTAAATATATTAAACTCATTCACTCTTCAAACATTACTATACGCTCTGTTGATGGTGAGAAGTCGTCAACCAAGTTAAGTTAGAAAATAGAAATACAGAGATTATCAAAAGAAAAACTTCAAAGATCTAATTGGGAACTCAAAGAACAGTTGCAGAAAGAAAATGCTGAAATGAACTTGTATTTCATATGGTGTAGTGTTACAATATTTTTTCAAACCCCCTTCCAAGTGGAAGTGGAATTCCTTTTATAGTGGGCTCTAATGGCCCCTGATACATTGTGGTCTAGGGGACCAGATAGTACACAAGTATGATGTCAGGAGAGTGGTATCATGTGTAGTGGTGTCGACTCCAGTACATGGTCAGATATAGTGAGGATGTCCCCACTACCTATTTTGTACGAATGTCAGAGGAATGGCACCAGGCGTAGTGGTGCTGGTGGTAATGTCTGCTCTGACATCTGGTTAGACGTATTCAGGCCATGTCCCCTCTCCTAGTACTCCCACTACTTGTCTAGCATGAGTATATGGATTAGGCATACGGGGTCTTAAAGGTTGTGCCCCGTACAAGATTGTACTAGCATGATCTTGTTGAATTATACTTGTTCTTTCGCCTCTAGATGTTGGGGTCTTGATAGTTCTGCATAGGAGACATCCACTTGAGGTGTAGGGTGCGAGACACCGGGGATGCCTCGGGCATGCGAGGCACTGGCACACGAGGCCTGCTATGCATGCGAGGCGCTGCGCGCGAGACGCTGGGGGCAAGGCGCTTGGGCGAGGCGCTGGGCACGAGACGCTGAGGCGTGAGATGCCGGGGGCGAGGCATTAGGGCGAGACGCTAGGGGCAAGGTGTTGGGGCGAGACACTGGGGGCAAGGCCTGCCGCGGGCGCGCGCGGGGACGCGAGGCGCATGCGGGCGCGTGCGGGGGTCATTTGGAGCAGGGTCGATTTGAGCACTAATTTGAGGGTTCAAATGGACTTCAAACATGGTTTCTTTGGACCTTCCAGGGACATTAGGCATGAGATGTGGGTTCTTTACTGCTGTTGAATTTTGAGCATCCACACTTGCCCCTCAGTCTAGGAGAGGACCTTTAGGTGCTCTGGTAGACTCTTCTCTTTGATTCTTATAAATAGGTCTTCATGGCAGGCCTATACCGTGACTCAGCGGTTTTCTGACTCGGATCACAACCTTTCCACGCCGTATCCCGAGAGGGACCGTCTTGCGGTTCGGGTCCAGGAGCTCGAGGGGGAGCTTGCTGAAACCAGGTCTATGCTAGAAAAGGCCTTGGCAAAAATTTTTGCCTCATCGAAAAAGAAGAAGAGGGCGATTTCCAAGGCCACGATGTTGCAGGAAAGGGTCACCAGCCTAGAGGCCGAACTCCAGGGTGCCAAGGCTACTACGGCTGCGTCGCAGGAGAGGGTCGCTTCCATAGAGGGCGAACTTGAGGGTGCTAAGGCTGCTTCAGTCACATCGTAGGAGAGGGTCACTTCCTTAGAGGCAGACAGGGCAGCTATTGAATATAGGTCCATAGAGCGCGCCCTTTACGGTGTATGGAGGCAGGATCCAAACTTCGATTTCTCCTCCTTTGGCGAGCACGCCGTTGCCCGGGCGGCTGGGTGGAACGCCCGTAGCAGGTGTCGTGGCTGGTGTGTGAGGTGAGGCAAGGTGCACGCGGGAATCCTAGCAAAGTTCCCTGCATAGTGAGAGGGTTCAGGGTCCTTAGAGTGTCTCGCATAGTGAGGCAGCCCTTTGGGACCTATGTTCGGATGCATGCGTCTATGCATGCGGGACACGGGAAGTCTAGCGAGGCTGCACCCCATGTGATCACTTGGAGGCAGGACGCGATGTCTCATATAAACATGACGCGCGTAGGAGGCCAGCCTTGAGCCTCGCGTAGCGAGGGTGGCACCTCGGGGTACCCGTGTCCGAGTGCTGAAGCGTCCGTGGGAGGCCAGCTGTAAGCCTCGCATAGCGAGGGTGGCACCTCGAGGTACCCGTGTCCGAGTGCTGAAGCGTGCGTGGGAGGCCAGCCGTGAGCCTCACATAGCAAGGGTGGCTCTCTTGGATGGAATTCACAAGGGAAGAATTCCTACATTCACAGCTCTCGTGCCCTTGACATCTCTCAGTGTCAAGACAAGTAGGGCCTCGCTATGCGAGGGCCTCGTGCACCTGCCCTCTTGTGATGCGTAGCTTGGCCTCTTAACCTAGCAAGGCCATACTTCATGGCTCATAAGGTGATGCTTCCCTTGGGACAATCTCTCGGTTTCACAAGACTTACAGGTCGGAGCCTGATAATGTGACTAAGTGACCTTTAGCCTTGTATTTTAACCATGTACTGGAGATTTTTTTATGGTGGATTTTTGGTATCCACACTTGCCCCCCAGTCTATAGGGAGGCCTTTAGGCGTTCTTGTAGACTCCTCCTTTTTTTTTTCTTTTTTTTTTGTATTTATCATGCTCGAGGTCCTTTGGAGCCCACGCGAAAGGGGGTTCGATAGGTCTCTCTTTGGTGCACCTTGATCGTATCTATAAGGATATATTGACCCATTGGGTTCTAGTTATCATTTTATATATTTTTGCGCGCGCTTATTATTTCTTGCGAGAAGCGTCCTTCTCGTCATTAGGCATAGTACTATTTTTGCAAGCGTCTTCTTTGAGACCCTTTTTGCAAGCGTCTTCTTTGAGACCCTTTTTGGAAGCGTCTACTTTGAGACCCTTTTTGCAGGCGTCTACTTTTGAGACCATTTTTGCAAGCGTCTACTTTGGAGACCCTTTTTCCAGGCGCCTACTTTTGAGACCCTTTTTGCAAGCATCTACTTTGGAGACCCTTTTTGCAAGCGTCTACTTTTGAGACTCCTTTTTGCAGGCGTCTACTTTTGAGACCCTTATTGCAGGCATCTACTTTTGAGACCATTTTTGCAGGCGTCTACTTTTGAGACCCTTTTTGCAATTTTTGAGGTGATCTCCCCTCGGGTCGGGACTTTCATGGCTAGATGGTCTTAGTTCAATCTCAAACTTGGTTAGCGACCCCTCTAGCACAACACCCCCTTCTATATGGAATCTTCAGACGTATTGGTAGTAGGGCGACTAGAGGAAGGTTCGCTTTCTTCAACATTCGAGTTCTTATGGCCCTCTTCCACACGTATGTACTTCTGTGCTCTCTCTCGAAGTCATCCAAATTCGAAACTTCTGTTTTGAGCATGTTACTCCATAACCTGCTTCCTGGTCGTACTCTGGCTGTAATAGCCATCTTGAGCTTTGCTTTGGTTAAGCTTCCCACCTTCGTTGCTTCCATATTGAACCTATGGATATAGTTCTTCAGACTTTCATTCTCGCCTTGTTTTATGTTAGCGAGGCTGGTAATTGGCATGACGTAATCATAGGCTGCATGGTGTTGCTGAAGAAATTCATCAGAGAATTTCTGCCATGATTTGATTGTTCCTTGCCTTAACCTCTTGAACCACTTGTATGCCACTCCTTTAAGCGTAACGACAAAGCAATGGAACTTTTCCCTGTTGTTGACCCCTCTTAACCTCATCAAGTTATTGAAGGAGTCTAAGTGATATTTTGGGTCTGTAGTACCCTCGTACGGAGTCATGCGAGGCTCTCTGAAGCCAGTGGACATTTGCTCAACCTGGATCTCCCTTGTGAAGGGCGAATCACGGTCAAATTCTTCGTTATCTTTGTGCCCCCAAGGTGCAGTGGTAATTTTGTCCCGAGGGCTTTGCATTTTAGTGTCTAGTTCCCTCCTCTTTTTGCTTGAGGAGTCTCGCGGGTCCTCAGACTGAACCCTTGCTTTGGTGGTGTTCCTCGGGGGAACCGCAGGGGGCGCTTCTTTTGAGGTGAGTTCTGCTTCGTTCTTACGACCATCGTCTTCCTTCTGCCTTTGCTCTTGGGGGCATTTCGTCGGCCTAGGTTCCCCATGGGACCTTGTCGGGGGAGTTTTACCGGTGGAAAGTTGGGTTCCCCCATCGTCTATGGGGACAGTGTCTTCCCCTTTTTCATGTTCCTTCTCTTTACGCCTAGGAAGGGGTATGCTTGACTTTCCTTGCAGTAGGTCGTTTAAGACCTCCTGCATGTTCTCTATCGTGGTTTCCAGCCTTCAAGTCTTTTTATGTAACTCTTGAATCTCATCCCTGTAGAAGTGAGACCTTGATCTTGAACTTACCGAGCGTACCCTGGGACCCTTGCTTGGCCAGTGCGTCAATGGACCTGGGTCTTGGTGGCCTGAGCGTGGTGCCACCGGAGGCCGGTGAAGTGGATGCACTGGCGGCTCTGAATGACCTCCGTCGGGCCGGGGATGATGCTTCCTTCTCCTCCCTTGGGGGAAGAGGCTCTTCCAGTCTACCTCCATGCTTGGGCGGAGGGGGGTCTTTCTTGGAAGCCCTCTGCTCTTCTTCATCCCGACGAATCTCATCATCTTGTATTTGTCATAGGCGTTTTGAACGTCTTAGCATCTTTCTTTGTTGGAAGTGATGGAAGAACGATGGCTTGATGCTTGTTCTTCCCACAGACGGTGCCAAACTGTTTATGGTGAGAACTCGTCAACCAAGTTAAGTTAGAAAAATAGAAATGTAGAGATTATCAAAAGAAAAACTTCAAAGATCTAATTGGGAACTCAAAGAACAGTTGCAGAAAGAAAATGGTGAAATCAACTTGTATTTCATATGGTGTAGTGCTACAGTATTTTTTCCAACCCCCTTCCAAGTGGAAGTGGAATTCCTTTTATAGTGGGCTCTAATGGCCCCTGATACATTGTGGTCTAGGGGACCAGATAGTACACAAGTACGGTGTCAGGAGAGTGGTATCAGGTGTAGTGGTGTCGGCTCCAGTATGTGGTCAGATATACTGAGGATGTCCCCACTACCTATTTTGTACGAATGTCAGAGGAATGGCACCAGGCGTAGTGGTGCTGGTGGTGGTGTCTGCTCTGACATCTGGTTAGACGTATTCAGGCCATGTCCCCTCTCCTAGTACTCCCACTACTTGTCTAGCATGAGTATATGGATTAGGCATACGGGGTCTTAAAGGTTGTGCCCCGTACAAGATTGTACTAGCATGATCTTGTTGAATTATACTTGTTCTTTCGCCTCTAGATGTTGGGGTCTTGATAGGTCTTCATAGGAGACATCCACTTGAGGTGTAGGGTGCGAGACACCGGGGATGCCTCGGGCGTGCGAGGCGCTGGCACACGAGGCCTGCTGCGTGCGCGAGACGGTGGGGCGTGAGACGCCGAGGGCGAGGCGCTAGGGCGAGACGTTGGGGCGCGAGACGCTGGGGGTGAGGCCTATCGTGGGCGCGCGCGGGGACGCGAGGCACGTGCGGGCGCGCGCGGGGGTCATTTGGAGCAGGGTCGATTTGAGCACTAATTAGAGGGTTCAAATGGACTTCAAACATGGTTGCTTTGGACCTTCCAGGGACCTTAGGCATGAGATGTGGGTTCTTTATCGGTGTTGCATTTTAAGCATCCACACGCTCTATACTCAAGGGATGATCAGAAAGTCGTTCTCTTCAACACCAAAAGCTAGTTTCTTATTGTTACTAAAATCACTCCCATAAAGAAATAATATAAATCAAGAAAAACAAAAAGAACAAAGAACATAGAGAGAAACTAATTTCAGAGGAAAAATAAAGCAAATAAGGTCATTAAATACAAGAATTGAAACTTATCACATTTGAGAGTAATGGAAACCAGACCTATGCAACTCAGGAGAAAAAGAAAGGGAAAGGATAATTCATACACACGAACTGAGAAATAGGATGAGGATTCATTTGGGCTTGGTCCCTTTGTACTGGAATGAGTGATTCCCAGTTAAGGCAGGGAGAGACAAGATGCGTAGATGAACTCTAGGGAATTAGAAACAAATTAGGGTTTATCAGAAAAGAGAGATAAAATAAGAAACAAAGCTCAAAACAAAAAAGGCCTTACTGAATCTCATTTCCAAATACCATGGAGTAATAATGATTCCTTTTCTTTTCAATAAAAAGAAAAGCATGCAAGTAAAAAACAGTGTTTTTTTTAATAAAGTAAAAAACTATGTTAACAAAACCATTTCATAATAAATGCTACAATATTAAATTTGCACTTTACTAGTCTTAACCATACCTATCCAATAGCCACCAACTAAACTCCAATACTAAAGAAACTAATTGCCAAGTGAAATCTCAAGAAGACTAGGAATTTCAGAAGCTACCAACAATGGTACTTGAAATACTGTGCTTACAACAAATGCAAGATGCTCCAATAAAATCTGAGAGCCAGCAACTTTATACTATTTTTAACTATTTTTATATAGAAGGAACAATATTCAAAGCAGAGTTATCAAAAAATAACAATATCTATTTTCCTCTCTTTATATTTTATCCTAATTCAAGTATTCAACCACATGCAGAGTAAGATATTTAGGGCTTGGGGACCAAAATCCCATAATCATAATCATCATATGCAGTTAATATAATGTAGATGAATTATAGTATATATAAAACGATCTTTGATTGATCATTATCTTAATATGAACCATGCAAGTAACCTCTTCTCAAATTCCATAAATAATATACAAACCAGATCAACAACATAAAGACTTTTAGCAAAGAATTTGTTTTAAATACAAATTAGGAAAAAAAAAACAAAAAGTACCAATAATTGGATTGAGTATCAAGTGTTTCACTTAGAAAATACAAACAAATCAAAATATATCTAAATGCCAAAAATAGAAAGCAAACTCACATATTCGGAAAATTATAAGTAAAAAAAGGGAAAGTCCAAACAATTTAACAGAAGAGAACATAATGCTTTTAGTTTTAAAAAAAAATATCGGCAAACAAACAAAATCTGTACATATGAGCGGAGAAAAACAATAAAGAGATAATCAGTAGAGAGATATAAAAACCTACTGCCATTTTTCTTCAACCAAACAATCCTTAGCTAGTTTGGCATCCGCAAAGTTAACAAAATATCGTAATAAAAAATTCAGTTTCCTTATATACCTGATGTATCTTCTCTCTAACTGTTTGCATATGCCCAATTAACTTTAATAGGCTGGCCATACCTAGAATAAAAATAAGTTCTTAGCTTAGAATCAAATAAATATTAATTTTCTCAACGGAAAAACCATTTAAGATTTTTACTCACAGATGCCTGAGTTATAATAGCAAAAGCAGCTGATCTGCGATCAAAGTAGTCAACGAAACCATAAGAAGACTGCATAAAAAGTAAGAGCCACATCAATGAAATCAAATGCAAATCTATCAAAACTAACTAATTTATCACCCTATATTCCATAAGAAGAACCAATATGAAGAAATGTTGCCCAAATAATAGCTTCGCCTAATTTAGCTAAATCTACTAAATGTTTCATTTTTATTTTTCCCAAAAAAATGTCCTGTTTGAAATTTAGGTTGATAAAGTATGAGTGAGAAGTTGAAATAAATGAATGGTGGAAATGGATCCAAATAGATTCGGTTCACAAAGAATAAGATTCTTCTCAGTCATCTCATCAATTACCAAAACCAAAGAAAGTCATAAATCCATATTCAAATGGAATTGAAAGGCTCGATCCGAGAATAGCAAAAAAAAAAAAAAACCAAACAATGTAAAACAAACCTACTAGTACTACCTATTTCTCACAACATAATCACTGAGATAGGCATGTGTAGTGGTTTAGTGTCTAACTTAAAATGGCCGCATTATAACTCTTTAATTTACTTCGAATACAAAATAATTATGTTTTCATTGTTGCAATGTACTTTCTAAATTATGATAGTCTTGCTAGATATCATTCTGATTGACCCCAAGTAGGGATCCTCAATTCAATAGCCATAACAATAGGTAGAAACATAGAGACATTGAGGGTCAAAGAAAATCGAAAATAGCCCAATCTGATAAATGTTGTTTAATTGAACATATTGATGAGAGCATACTAGAACAAGAGAACCATGAGGTATTTGCATGACCTCAACTCTCCCTAGGGCAATAGTTAAATTATTTATCATGATGCTCACTCATTTTTCTAACTTGCCTATGTATACCACTCAATTACTTTATTCTAGCTCATCCACTACCCCTCACTACAATAACCTATATACCATCAATATCCAGGGTCTATCACATTCACTGTTGCAGTCTCCTGCTTTGTGCCTTGAGATAAGAGCTCAATTGAACAATTTTAACATTGTTTGAGGTTTGTGTTGTGGGGACTTGGCTTCTGAAGTGAGTGTGGAAATCCTAACAAATCAAATATCTTGGAGCCAGTAGTTCAAAAAGTGTAAAAACTTAGATGGCCGGGAACCAGTGGGTCATCATAGAGGTGGAGACTTACCTTGATACAGTTTGTACTAACTTCTATCCCCATTTATTTCTTCTCTAAAGACCTAGCAAGGTTAATTCCTTTCTGTAAAGTTCAATACAAACATAGCATTGATGTGTAAATAGCTTTGGAAAAATTCTCTCTGTGACAGGTAACCAACAGGGCATCAAGTATGGCATCCAAATTAACAAGTAGAATGTGAATATGGTTGTTAGAGGTCCTTTATGAAGCCCATGCTATTCCTCTTATTCTCCCAAAGTTTCTCTTTCTTTCTAAGTTGGAAGTGGGAAATGTGTTTAGAGTTAGGTTATGGGAAGTTTAATGGAGGGGCTTTTATCTTTTTAAAATCTCTTTCCCTGGTATTTTCTTATCTTGGGGTGATAATATTTCTAAACTTTCTATGTAACACTACTGAGTTTTGCTTTTGCTGGTATTTTCTTATCTTGGGGTGATAATATTACTTTTGCTTTTGCTGTCAAATACCATGAGTATCACATAAATAACCAAGTAAAGTGAACAACAAATTAAACTAAACCAAAGACAGCAATAAGCAAAGGCATTTGACATATAAAAGTACTGAAATTAAAAAGCTCCATTCAGAAAGCATCGATTTTTAAAGCTACTTACTGGGTTAGGAAGATGTTCTGTTTTGTTTTTGGTCTCACACGACCAGCTACCATCCGCATTGATCAACACAAATCCAACAAGATTCTTGACAGGTACAACCACTGCCCCTCTGCACCAAAAACAGAAAAGTAACAAGTTAGTAAGTAGAAACAAAGCAAATTGAGTTGAAGTATACATCTTTGAACTTCCTTCAAATCTTTCAACTAATTAAACAATATCCTCCATTCTTATGCTCTCACTAATTGAAATTTTCAATGTCACTCAAAATAAAGCTATGGTTTCAGTTGAAAATTCAACCAATAATAAATAAACTATTGATCTATGAAAACAAACTCTCTAATCTCTCCGACTCAGCAAATAATGCAGACATGAAAAGTTACTCACAATTGTCCATATCATGTACAAACCCGACCAAATTCATTCCAGTTAATCCTAAATCAATTTATAACTTCTCCAAATTTGCAAAAATTAAGATTGTAATAGTGAACTTGGAAATATAAGTTTTAGGACATGTTTGTGGATACAAAGCTATTACCTACCATCTTATACAATATATGTTATCAAGGGTGAAAGGAAAAGAATAATGAATCTTTAAAGTATAAATTCTATCCAATCAGATGCCCAGTTTAATATTGAAAAGAAGAAACATGATAGAATATAAGAGTACAAAGGAACGATTAATACAAGTAAAAAACATGGAATTGTTAAGAACTAAGAGCATGAAGAATTCTAGTTTTATTTTATTTTAGTACAAAGCTAAAATCAACTTTAGAATATTCCATCCAAACCTGCCATCAAAATAAATTAAGATCTTTATTCCTAGGAGAGAAGAAGGTCAAAAATACATTATCCGTTAAGGTGTTCTTTTTTTTTTTAATACAAAATTAATAAAGATTACTCTTTTGGGTACTTTTCTGTGATTGTATATAGCTAAAATATCATGAAGGGATCTTGACTATATACCTCCAAAACTATATCTACATATTTCACAATCAGAATACTAAAATCTAAAATTTATGGTAAGGAATGGTAAACTATTCACTCAAGCATCATTCAAGACAAAATATCCAAATATACCCCTCAATGGCATAAGCCTTATACCCAGCCACCATTTTCTTCCTCTGCAACTCAGGATCGTTCAAGCTCCAGCTTGGTGCACACTCGGGGCTCTACAGCGAAACGGGTGCATAATCGTGCCTGGTGGTGGCCCGCGAATGGAAGTCGCACTGGGTCAAAGGCACGCAGAGGTGGGCTCGCACCTGGGGTCACTTGGTTTGGGGGTTGGGTTCACGGGTGCCTGAGATTTGGAGCTTGGCTCGGAGAAAAATGGTTGTGATGATGGTGGTTAGGTGGTCGGAGCTTAAGCATGGGAATGACTTCGGAGACGGAAGAAAACGGGGGAGTTTGACTAAAAACGAAGAAGGAATTAGTAAAAAAAAAAAAACTTTTACAAGTTATAGGCAGGCGGGTTCCCAAAATAAATTACCGCCCTTTTTTTCTATTACTTTGCCACACAGACATATATATATAAGTATATCATAATACTTTTTCAATAGTATTATATTCATGTGTTATGAAAAAGGATATTTGGTGTAGTGTGTTTACAAAGCTAAATGTGGAAAATACATAAAAACGTAATTTAAAGAGACTAAAGAAATAACGTCGTCCTCGAATCGACATGCAGCCCATCAACTCTATTCACCTCAACACACACACCAAGCTTCCAAGAATCCTTCTGCCTTTGTATCTATTTTCCTGCATCACACTAAAAAGAAAAAGGAATGAGCCTAATGCCCAGCAAGGAAAATCTACCAACAACATAAAACATATACATAAATCATATCATATACATATACTATAAACATATATCTCAACTATAACCCATGTACATGGTAAACATTGGGGTTTTCTAGCTAAGCAACTATAAGCCTCAAAACACAATGAGGTTTGCTAGCTAAGCAACTATAAGCCCCAAGAACATAAAAGTGTTAGGGTTTGCTATTTAAGCAACTATAAGCCCCAAAAACATATATATCATAACACATAATATCATATCATAACATAACATAACATATTATAGCATAATCATAACATATAAGCATATAAAAACTATCCTATTTTCCTTACCAACACCTAGATAATTGAGAACAAATGCGAGACTTTGAACACTCCTAAAACCAGCAATAAAAATGGTGAGTATTTCTAAAGGGCAAAGAATAATTGTGGAAACTAAACCTTCAAAACAAAACTTACCAAGGAAGATCTTTAAGTTTCAAGAACCTAATCAAAAACCAATATCAAAAGTTAGGATCTGAATAAAAGGACTAAAGAAAACTAGAGAATTTTAAAGGATTGAACTTAAAGAATAAAAGTACCTTAGTTGACCTTATGGATTGGTCTAACTTCAATACCGAAATACCCTAAACCTCACTTCCCAAGTATTGTATAAAGCTTAAGAATGGCAAAGCTTTTTCCCAACCCAAGTGTTTATCACTCTATGATAGTACTAGCACCTTGGAGTCTGATCACAGCTGAAGAGTGAGTGGAAGGGATGGGTACTAGGTCCTATTTATAGAGTTCTAGGAACAAATATCTTCTTTTTGGCTTTGAATAAAAATAATGAATAAAATTGAATATTCGTCAATCAGAGGCTGAAGACTCGGTCAAAACTATCCAGGGCAGGTCTAAGGAGTCAAAGCTTATTTAAAAAAAATAAAACAAAAATAATAATTTAGGGCGATATATCGCCCCTATGTGGTGATATATCGGCTCTGCCCTATTCCCGATATATCGACTCTAATGCTGCAATATATTGGCATACGTGAATATTTTAAACACGTAATTGCACTTTTTCAGCATAATTAAGGTTGGATAACTGCTTTGACTGAGTCAAACTACGACCCTAACAGTTTCTGGTGAAGACTAAAGCTTATATTTCCTTATTTAATCATTAAAATACTTAATTCCTTAATAATCATGCTTATGACAAGTGTCATATTCCTATTGGCTCTATCTAAACCTTAGGTTATAATAAATATCATATTTGTGACCATCAATATTAATCAAACCTTATGTTATAATTAATATTCTTAAACTATAGGTTAAACTTATAAAATCCATAACTATTGCTAGGAGTTTCCAACTAAGTCCTGATTTGAACCAAAATCCACGAAATCTAAAATACTACAACTACTACTAACTAGCTAACTAAGTAAACATTATGGGACTCTACATTATTCCACTAGAAATTCATAGTTGAACTTTCAAAACTACAGTCTTATATTATTAGAAGCTATAACTATAAATTTGTACATTGATTTAGTCATTGCATGAGTTATGACCCTCTACTAGTTTTTCATAATTAAAGCTAGGTCTTAATGTCCGTCAACCTCTATAATTATTTCTTTATCAATTAGATCCATTGATCATCTAATGAAAATTATTCTATAAATTTAATTATAGAATGAAATTTATGTTCTCTAACAGAAATTGAGCACTTTATGTTCAAGTCCTGAATCAACACTAAAAGGAACAACTAATCTGTTTTCATTTAAGTAAGGAGCAGATTCCATATTTGTAAAGTATGTTCCCAGCCACTTGTAGTTATATGACTCCAAGATATCAGGAATTTGGTCATAGGAATATCAAACCTTACCCGATAAGTCAAAAGTCATAAAAGCACAAATAGGAGTTCATTACTCACTTCAGGATTGAGGTCAATTCTCAAACGATAATCGATAGATGAATATTGAAATTCTATATTTTAATGGAGATTATCATAAGCTCTTTATTTCATTGTGTCCAAGTCCAATACAATCTATATTGTATACGGTACCTCTATCTCTTTGTGTCGCTACACTTAATAGTCTGGATAAATTGTTTTGTCTTAAACAGAAGATAGACCATACTCCTAATCTTGATTAAATAAAGCTCCCACTTTATTTAGCAATTATAGAAAATTTTTGTATTACTATCTTAAATCAAATCCTCTTGTATATCATTATAAATATACTTAATTCAAGATCACGTCAATAATATTGGATCTTCGTGATAAATGACATGTATAATTAAATATAAATATGAGTGTAAAATATTAACTTTATTTAATTAACAGTAATCATTCATACAAAAATATGCTTTAAGGGCACAAATCCCAACAACTTTGCCCCCTACATGGCTGCCAAAGAATCCTTCATGCACTTCTACCATTAGCAACTCAGCTTTTTTTTTGGTAACACATCGAAGTAGAGGCATTAAGTACCCCCGTCTGTACATTACCCCATCAATGATTATATATCTGGCAACTTGTCGCAATACTTTTCATGCTTCATTTCTGTTTAGGGGTAAAGTACCCTACTCTAGGTAAGTTGCAATAGGAGTCATCCATGAGGGAGAATTGACTAGCAAAAGTATTGTTTCTTTTTCATGGATGCTGGGTTGGGCAAGGTGTTCAACTGGTATTACATTCAAAGTGTCTGCATCCTTAGCATTCGTGAGTTTAGCCAAAGAATCAGGATTGGAATTTTGGTTGCAAAGTACCTATTGTATGGTGTATTTCTTGAATTGTGCAAGGAGGTCTTTGGCTTTGCTTAATTATGTGTCTATCTTCATTCCACGAGCTTGGTATTCTCCTATGTTTTGATTCACAACTAACTGTGAATTGCGGTATATATCTACTGACAAAGCTTTAACATCTCTACCAAGTCTTAATTCGGCAAGTAGGGCTCCGTACTCTGCTTCATTGTTTGAGGTAATAAACTGAAATCTTAATGCACAATGAATATGATGTCCTTCAAATGTAGTTAAAATTAGCCTAGCTCTAGAGTTGTGTTCATTTGAGGAACCATCCACATATAACTTCCATGTTGGCCAGTTCTCCTCGTTTATGGCTGGTGCTATGACTGCTCATTATCGTTTGGTACGTCTGTACACTCAGTGATGAAATTTTTTAGTGCTTGCCCTTTTATTGTTATTTGTGGCTAGTAGGTGATTTCATATTGCCCAAGCTCTATTTACCATTTAAGCAGTTGACCTGATGCTTCCGATTTTTGCAAGACCTGCCTGAAGGGTTAGTTAGTTAGAACCTTGATCAGATGAGCTTGGAAATATGGTCTAAGTTTTCTCGCTGGAAGAAGTAATAAATATGCTAACTTTTATATTAAGGGATGTCTCATTTCTGCTCCTACCAGGTTCTTGCTAATGTAGTATACTGAATGTTGAGTTCTATCTTCTTCTCGTACAAGTGTTGCACTAACAACATGTTCGGTGACTACTAGATAAATAAGAAGGGTTTCGCCATCAACTGGTTTTGATAAAATAGGTGGTCATGCAAGATACTCTTGAGGGTCTGGAAGGCTTTCTTACACTCCTCTACCCACTCAAATTAGTTGGTCCCTTCAGCAGGTTGAAGAATGGAACACACTTGTTCATCAATTTTGATCTGCTAAGGGCTGCTATCTCTCCAGTGAGGCTTTGCACATCCTTGATCTTTGTTGGTGATTTCATGTCAATCAAAGCCTTGATTTTCTCTGGGTTTGCTTTTATTCCTCATGAATTGACAATGAACCCCAGAAACTTCCTAGAGCCTACACCAAATAAGCACTTTAAAGGATCGAGCTTCATATTGTAATGCTTTAAAATGTTAGAGCAGTCTGCCAAGTCTGGCACATGCCCCCCAACCTTCTTAGATTTAATCAACATATCATCAACATAGACTTCCATGTTATTGCCTATCTGATTCTTGAACATCATATTGACTAATAGCTACTATGTGGCGCTAGCATTTTTATGTCCAAAAGGAATTACTTTGTAACAGTATAAGCCTATGTCTGTTCTAAAGCTAGTATGCTCCTCATCGGGAGGGTGCATTCTGATTTTATTGTACCTAGAGTAGGCATCCATAAAAGTGAGGATTTCATGTCCTGCAGTAGCACTATTTAGACATGTAAAATCAAAACAGACTCTCCACTTGTCATTAGGCTTTAGTACTAGAACTGGTTTTGCAACCCACTCAGGGTAAAAAGCTTCTCGTATAAACTCCTTTTATTTTAATCTTTAACTTATTCCTTCAAGGCCTTAGATCTTTCTTTGTCGAGCAGTCTTCTTTTTTGCTGGACTGGCTTAAAGTTGTCTTTATCGATATTCAGAGCATGGATAATTATTGTAGTGCTAATGCCTATCATATCTTTGTGTGACCAAGCAAACACATTCTGGTTGTGTTTGAAAAAACTTATGAGTTTATTTTTGACTTCTCCTACTAAGTTTTTTCCAATAATGAGTGTCTTGGTCGATTATGCTTCATCAAGTAGGACCTCCTTGAAGTATTCGATTGGTCCTAATCCGGTGTCATAATCCCCAAAGAGAGGATCAATGTCCACTTCCTCGCTTTGGGCAACACCCTATTTGAAGGTTTCCTCCTCATTTGGGGTAGTCTGCTCGTGTTCTGTAGAATTGCTAATTTCCATTGTTGATGCTGACCTGTTTGTTGTGGGACCAGCAAATATGAAGTTGGTCGTGATTGAGCCCTTTTTAGCAATGGTTATTGAAGAATTATAACATTCTTTGGCCTCTCTTTGACTTCCCTTGACACATCATATCTCGACATTAGTTGGGAACTTCATTGTGAGATGAAAAATAGATGTTACTACTCGCAAATAAATGAGTATGGGCCTACCAAGAAATTCATTAAATGTTGAAGGAAGATCGACCACAACTGTAACGCCCTGGATAACCAAGACCGTTACACTGTATGTTTAAAATAGTGCTTAACCTACTAAGCAAGTCGTTTGAACTTAAAATGTGTAATTGAAAACTAAGTCAGGGTTAAGTAATAAAATATTTGGTCAACAAAATGGTTATTTTTCATTAAAATATTAAGTTCGTACACGGGATCCCAAAAATCAGTTTACAGATTAATAAAAGACAAACAGATACAATTTAGCCGTCCTAAGCGGCATAAATAGGGTTTAACCCTAATTCCTCCCAAGCTATCCCGACCATGGTGATCGAGCAGGCCGCATATGCACACACCGTCCTTGAAGCTCTTCAACTCATGGATGGTCCAGCAATAAACCCCCTTACCTGCACCACGTAGCACCCGTGAGCCATAGCTAGCAAGAAAACTTAAGACAACATGCACAACTAAGTAACAGTACAAAGATAGCAAATATAATTTACCAGACTCAACTGACAATAGATTATAGGCAACATTCCCAATAAAAAGCAACAGTAACATCCAATCAATCATAAGACGGTCATTCGAATATTCAACAAATCATAGTCATCAAACTAATATCAATAAGAATACACGTTCAACAATTTGTCTCAATCAATATGCAATATTCAGGGTCGGCGCCCTTAGGCCGCGCCCTCTATTTACTCCACTGACTTCGGCTCGCTTCGGCCAAGTCTAGTGTTTATCTAGCTGACCCCGGCTCATAGTGGTTGAGCTGCGTCCTATGCGCAAACTATCAGCCCTGGCTCTCTTAGGCTGTTTATTTCATGCTCATATGGCATTATCATAGTCATACAACATATGTATTCAAATACAGGGAATCTCAGTCCCATTACAGCCACACAAGGGTGCAGTTTTCTTACCTTGAATTTCAAACGAATAAAATGAGATGGTCCTGAGCACGATCCTCGATCCCGAGCCTTGGCGATAATCATCAATTCAATAAAAAACTTAGGCAATGAAAACTAGCCTCTGGGACCCCAATTTCTACTAAACTGGGTAGTATAAATTATCCCGAGCGCCTAGGTTCGAACCCCCAAGCCTTACCAATTCTTGAAACCACTCTAAGGCTAAAATCCCTAGGCGGGTCGCAACCTGGCCTAATGGGTCGCGACTTGCCCCTAAGTAAGAGAGGAGAACCCCAAGCCAAAGGGGAGGTGGGCCGCAACTTGGCTTAGTGGGTCGTGGCGCGCCCCCATCTTAGAGAGCATTCCAGGGCCAATTGTCCACACGCACCACGACGCCCTAGAACTGGGTCGCGGCACGCCCCTTCAAGCCCAGAAATTCTAGGTTTTCTCATGTTTTTCCCAGCCAATTTTCCCAGAATTCAAACCCATTAAGCCTCCCAATTAGACCTAACCCAGCTACGAGTTCAGGATTAAATCACATACTTTAAACATTAAATTCCTAACATTTATACTAGAATCAATACTCCAATTCAGTAGAAATCTCCACTCAACACTCAGCTATTTTAGTACCCAAAACTCAGTCTAATCCCACACAAATACCAAAATTCCTTTACATGATCAGTGATGAAAAACTTACCTCAATTGCAATTGAATCTCCCACTAGCATTCTTCCTTCTAGTCTTGAGCTTAAATCCCCAAGCTCCTTAGCTGAATTTTCCTAGGTTGACACTTCAATTCCTCAAGGTTTCCCCATAGAATTTCCCCAAGCTTTCCTTTGAACTTCAGAAAATAATTCCTAGGCTCCTAGAGAGAAAAGAACCGTGAGAAGGAGAGAAAATAAGGACTAAAAGCTTCTACTTCTTTACTGACCATATCCCCTATCCAAACAAAAGACCGAAATTCCCTCCCTTAAACTACTTAGCCACTTAATTGTTCTAAGGGTAAAATGGTCATTTTCCCCCAGTTCCCGCTAATTCCTCAAATGTTCCTAATATTTACCAATCAATCCCGTCATCCAATTAATTACTAATTATTTGCTCAGTATCTAATAATTCCCAAGTTATTCTCTAAATTCCCAAAAATAGCCCTAGGCCCCTCCCGAGTCGGGTATTAATCCCCGTTGTGGCTGTTTCGCTAATCCGCTCACTAGGACCGTCTCGAGCCACATGCTGCAGATATATCCACATAATAATGTGGTCTCAACAATTTATCACATATAATTACATTTATGCCCTCAACGGGCCAAAATTACAAGTATGCCCTTATAAGCTATAAAGGGCCCACATGCATATAATATATCCATATAGTCATAATATTCATGCATGCAACATAATCATACATTTAACCATTTAAATATATATTAACCAATTATGCCCTCCCGGCACGCTAATCAAGGCCATGAGCCTTATTAGCAATTTTGGGTCGTTACAACAACAAAAGCAGCCATTACAGGTTGTTCGTTTGTGCAATTCCAACAGCGAATGTGAACTTGATTACTCTTACTGGAGACATTCCTTCTCTAGTAAAACCATACACAGTTTGCGTTCATAATTCGAGGTCTCGAACAGAAAGCTACATTCTTTCAAGAGTCGATTTGAACAGTATATTGACCAAAGAGCCATGATCAACCATTCTCCGAGCAAAAATCATATTAACAATTTTTGCTTCAATGAACAAGGGGTCATTATGCAGAAACTTCACATGATTGGTGTCTTCCACAGTAAATGTACTAGGCTTACATTCATACCAAAGCATTTTGGGAGTACGCTCCTTGACGGCCAACACATTTGTTGGTATTAAATGATCAAATCAAATGTGTGCAGTGGGATATATTGACCCATTTTAATAAATATTAATACCAGCCATGATTATATACATATATAAATATTAAATCACATATAAAATAGATCAGGGGTTACCTCTAGTAGCCTATCAAGTGTCCTTGAATCTTTTTGTGTAAAATCAACGATCTTCTTATCCAGTAATCTGGAAGCTCACACCTTGATCTTCCAGACCAATCCTCAAACAAACAAGGACGTGTGTGGGCATGTAGGATTCAAAATGTTGATTTATGTGACTCTGTAGATGTACTCAACACATGAGATATAGAGAGGTTTGACTGAGAAAAGTGGTTTAGAATAGTTTTTAGGCTTAGAGAAATTTATCGCTTTAGAGAGAGAGTCTATATTTTTTTAATCTCATAAAAAATAATGAAAAGCTTGTTCTCGTAGTCAAGTACTATCTCACTTATATACAAATTATTTAATCTAATTAAATAATCTTTATTTTATTAAAAAATAAAATGCAAATTAAAATTCATTTGATATTTGTATTTAATTATTTATTTAAATCATATTTAAAATAATAATTAAATAACTCATTAAACAAATTTATTTGAAATTCAAAATTCGAATCCCAGGGATAAAAAATCCCTAAGTTAGGCGCCACACACTGTGTTGTATAGTGTGTGTGTCGCCCAACCCTATTACAGTTTGCCTAATTTTCTCATTAGTTTGTTTAATAAACTTTTAAGACAATATATTTATCCCAACATAAATATTAGTTAATTAAAAATTAACTTTATCTTAAAATATCAGTTTTAAATTAAATAAATAAATATCATATTCTAAATATGATATTTATTATTCTCTCTCTTTATATTAATCCAAACAAGATTAATATTAATTTTAACCTATAGTTTTTCAAAATAAAAACTAGATAGTTAAAAAATTAATTAATTCACAACTAATCAATTACCCATAATTATCACATAATTATTTTCTTGCCCTGGAAAATTAATTCCATTGCAATTTAGTCCTTCTCTCTACAAATCTTTCTTTTGACATCCTTACCCTTGACAATGTAGAACAGAGGTGATTTGGGGACCATAGACCTATAATATGAAGCTCCAATAAACCAGATTATTAATCAAACTCTTTAATCTAATAATCTTATTTATTAATTCCATGATTACTCCACTATAAATATGGAATTGCACCCCAAGTATTTATAGAATTATATTCACAGAGTTTTCTATTGTAGTCCATTGATATAATCAATATATGTAGTTCTGTCCTCCATTATTGGTTTGTTAATTAGAGCTAGTCAATATTATCGTTTTACCCTTCTAATTACCTCTTGATCCTTAAGTACCATTAATTCACTAGCGAATAATCAATCTATAATGTAATTATAGATTTGATCTCAATAACTATTCAGTTCAAGGATTAACCCTAAACAGAACCAATATTCGATTAGTTTGGAAAGCGTAGATTCCAATATTGTACTTCATGTTCCCAGCCATCCATGATATTGAATCTCTAAAAAAAAATTCATCAGCCTCATTATTTTAAGAGGCCTTAACGAGTTAATCAAAAGATCCAATAAACACAAACAGGAGTTCATGAATACTCAAGATTTAGACTGATCTACAAATGATCATCTATTATGATAAGAATTAAATCTTTATGTCAAACTAAAAGTTCGTAAAGATAATTAATTCTCATCGGTCCTATCATATATAATCTCTATTATCTACAACACCTTTACTAAGATGTATATCCACATCAGTAATCTGAATCTAGATTAGTCGCATCTCGTATGCTTAGCAAATTGTACTAGTAACCATTCATTAAAGATTCCATACTTTAATATGTTACGTACTATTTTATTAATTATATATGATCTTAATTCTCTCGTACAAATACAAGATCATATTCTCATGAATAAATATGGAATTTTCTTGATATTTTCATATAATTAATTCAAACAACTATTATAACATTCAAATATAATAAAATTGTACTTTTATTTAAAACCAATAAAATGGCTTTACATGCTTTTAGGGCCTTAATCCTAGCAACATTTTGACCAGGCTCATGACGTAATGTTCAGGCATATCTCTCTAGAGCCTTTCTACTATCGACAACTAAGTGTTGTCCTCCGCATATCATATCTAGTCTCCCTATTATCGGGTCATGTAATAATTTTTGGGTCGATGTATCTGTAGTCCCTGCAGCAGCTGGTTGTTGGTCGGGTGGTCAACGAACATACCTTCTCATTGCTTGATTATTTTGATGATTCAATTATGTCATTGAGCTGGTTACACTCATTAGTGTCATGTCCATAATTATTATGGAATCTGCAGAATTTATTGTTGTCGCTTTTACTTATATATTTTTGAATATGAGATGGTTTCCTATAGGGAACCTCGCTTGAAAACATATGCTCGTGATTCTAATAGTGTAGAGTAGGTGGTGAAATGAGGCACGTACTCTCAAGGCTTATCATTGGTTTTTTCTCATTATTGTTGCCAATGTATGAATTATTCTTTCGTTTCCCACTATTCTGGTTATTTTTATTCCTACTACCATTGTTTGTCTGGTTCTAGTTAGAATTTGCACCTGAATTTTTATTTTGGGCAGTGTTGGTTCCTACTTGATTAGCCTGGTTAGCTTTTTGAATGGCTTCCTCTAATTTAATAAACTTGTCTGCTCAGTCGAGAAAGTCTCTAGTCGAGTAAATAGTTTTTCTTCTCAGAACGGACGACAACGGTCACTTAAATTTTATCCCAGACATAATGCCCTTCAATTGACCATCATCACTAACTGTTTTGGAAAGAGCAGCTTCTTGCATAAACCGCTGAACATAATCTTTGAGAGGCTCAGCGGGTCCTTGTTTGATATCAACAAGGTCAGTGAATTCATCATGCAAAGTTCGAGCATCAATAAAACTGTGAGTAAAAGAGTCTTACGGATGAATCCCAGGAATTAATGGTCCCAGGCTCTAACTTAAAGAACCATTGTTTGGCAGCGTCAGCTAGGGTAGCAGGAAAAATTCTGCATAAGACATCATCACGATTTCCTTGGAGATTTGTTTGTATCTTGAAGTTGTTAACATGTATACATTTTTCAAGTCGGCATTTTGAACTTGGGAGGAATCGTTAAGGCATTTATATGATCATAGAAGGGAGATCCTTTCATTCTCTCTAGATCAATGTTTGTGGGTTTCGGGGTTGTTAACTCCCGAACCATTTGAGTCAAGCCATCTAGTTATGCCTGAATGGCTGAAGCAACCATAGGAGCAGCTGCAGGAGCAACGACTGGGATTAATGCAACTTCATTATGTGGTGCTGGAGGGATTACTAGTGTAAGGGGTCCTACAACATTCGACCCATTACCTTCCCAGAGCTGGTCGAGGACATTGCGCAAGTCGTGTCCTCGGTTTCCAAGTCTATTAAAGACATTTTCCCCCTTTGTTGCCCCAATCGTTTTGACTATCTGCTCGAGGGGCACCAAGACGTGGTCTAGCATGACAATTAGCTGCTCATTCTGCCTTAGTGGGACAAACAGTCCTTCAGGCTGCATATTTTCTCGAGCAGGAATGTTATGAGGCCCAAGTGGCCTTGGTGGAACAAATTGTCCTATTGGTTGTTCATCATAGTGACGATCCTCATAGCAGTGATCGTTTCTGGGTTGGTAGAATCTACTCTCTCCCTCATCATCATCACAACCATCTCGGTAGGATGTTTGATAACTATTGCTTACTCCCTGATCGTTTTCACATCAGTATCTCCTCGGCGAATGACCTGGGTTACGCCAAACTGACTGATTGCGTTGATGTTGTTGGCCTCGATTTTGGCTTACTAGTCTTTCATTCCTTGGTTGTCGGAATTGTTTACTAGGTCCTAGATTCTGGTTGTTAGCAGGTAGTCCCCCTATTGATACTGATCGTCTTGGTTGCCCATCAGCAGGCCTTCCTTCTCCAGACACTTGCCTACCAAATCCTTGGCCTTGATTGGGAAAACCTTGCTCATCTTGGTGGGGTTGGCGATGGAACCCAGTAGTTTGGTTTCCCCTTGGGATTCCTGGCTTTGGCTTTTTGTGGTAGTAGTTGTTGCTTTTGAATTGTCAAAGAATTATTCTTTTGAGTTTAGTTCTCAATGAAAGCACCAAAATGTTGACCATCGTTTTGGTCAGTGACACAAGTCAAATTGAATGACAATTAAGAATAAAAGAGAACTAAATTCAAGTAAACAACACAAAAAAATTTATAGTAGTTTGGCCCCAAGAGTTGGCAATGACCTACGTCCACTCTCACTTTTATTAATCAAGAAGATCTCAGACTCAAGATCAGAAAAATAAGATTCAACTGAGTTTCCTAAGCTTAAGAGAGAATACAATTTGACAGATTTTTGTATGTAAAGTGTGCATAAAATAATAATGAATGTAAGATATCTCTATTTATAGAGTTTCTTGGTGGGCCATGGGCCTTACAAGCATCGAATGGGCCCCGCACACATAATGTGGGTTTGTTACAACTGAATACATAATAAAGAAAATAAAAATACAGTCAAATAACAGTTACATAAATATCCCATAAGATTAGGGTCATTCTAGTCGAGTGAGCTGTCCCTCAACCATGTCTTCTTTCAATCAACTTATACAATCATGGTGTAATCGATCAGATTCTTGTTGTTGACCAGCGATCTTTAATCTCTTTATCTGATTCCAAGAAGGGTAGCTTCTTCCCTTTTGGTCAAGTACAATCGACCAACACAAGCAAATCGACCAGCATATGCAAATTTAATTCCTACTGTTGCCACGTGCCATTTTAATATGTCATAACATCATGTCCAACTTTGGGTTAAAAAATAACATTATATATCTATTTGTTGTACTACAATATATCAAATTAATATGCCATGTTAGTAAACTTATGTACCATAGTTTTTTGTAAGAAAAAAAAACAAACAAAATCAATTGATAAGAAATAACAATAACGAAATTTGATATATTATAACATAAACAATGCATATACTAAGTCAACAATAATTAAAAAAAAAGTGTAATCTTTATATAATATTAACCATACAACTCTCATATATCATCCTAACAAAAAGTATATACACTTGTTGGAAAGTGATGTACCATCAACCCATAAAAAACGAAAAAAAAATCAACATAACTTTAAAACAAAAACTAATTAAACAAAACTAATATACATATACCATGATATTAAATATTTAAAATAGAATTGTATAAATGTAATTTTCTGAAAGGGCATATTTGGTAATATATAATTTTAAGAAGGTGGTTTGACTATTTTCCTACAAAATTTAAAACTTAGACTTTTACTTGCTTTCACACACCATTATAGAGAAATGATCATTTTACATTGTTAATTACCTAAATTTTCCTTGCCATATAAGTCTCTCATTTGCATCTCATTAAAGTGATACCCATAACAAATGACATTTTTTTTCAGGATAATAATTAATAAATGTCCCTTATTTTTAAGTTAGAGAAAAATAACATTTTTTTTTCAAATTTTTAATTTTTATGATATTTTTGCTTTTCCAATTTACTCTTTTCTATCAATTTTATTTATTTATTTAGAAGTAGATGACTTTAATATCATGGAATATATATATTAGTTTTCTTCAACTAGTTTTTATTTTAAATTTATATTGATTTTTTTTTCGTTTTTTATTAGTTGTTGGTATATTATTTTCTAACTAGTATATATATTTTTTGTCGTATGGTATTTCATTTTTTTCAATGATATTTAGTTTCTATCTTGTTATACATAATGGTTATATATAATTTTGTATCATGGTATATACATTTCAATGGTGGTGTATAATTTTGTTAGTATAATATATATATTTTTGAGCAATAATTATGTAAGTGTTGTTCGTATATTATTTTTCAACTTCGCATTTTGTGGTATGGTATATCAACTTTTATGATAATTAAGTTCTATCTTATTATATGTAATGGTTGTATATAAATTTGGGACACTGAAAATGTCCCGCCCGGTACGGAGACGGGACATGTGTCGTCACTCAATCACAGTCATTCATCCATAGTCGCCTAATCGGAGGGTTGTAGTTGTTAGGTGATGTTTTAATCATGGTCGTTAACCTAATCGTGTGGTTATGGAGGACCAAGTGTGATGTAACGACAACTGACATGGGAGATGACAGTTTCAGGCTATGGTATTGGGGCAAGCTGAGAATTTAATGGGTTTTAGAGGAGAGAGAGAGTCGGTTGCTCTTCCTTTATTTATTTTTTATAGTATTTAGCTTCTCTTGTTAAATAAGAAAACCCATTAAGCTTTTGGTATCATATTTTAGAGAGAAAAATTTGCCATAAAAAATATCATGTTCGTTGAAGATCAAGGCGTGTGGCTTGGAGTCGTAAACCATTTTCCTTAGATCTCCACTAGGTAAAGCCTCATCTCTAAGTACAATTTTTTTTTTTATTGTATTTGGCTTGAATAACTTCATTAACTTCTTTGAAATGGTTAAATGCTACTATGCAATTTATGGGTTTGAAGAACTATTAGTGAAGTGCATGTATGGTTACTTAAGCTATGTTTCATTGATGATGTCCTTTGTTTTGTTTTTTGAGCTCCATATTAATTTTTATATCAAAATAAAGTTTGCCTCTTTGGTCTTTTCGTGGAGGGGATCATAGTTTTCATCTAGTGGGGATAAGACTTAGTGGGTGGGAAAATTTACAATTTTTTATATGTTTTTCTTTTCAAATTTTGGGCAGAAACCATATTTGGAAATTTTATTGACTTTTTATTAAGTAATGATTTTTGATTGAGAAGGGTGTGGCACTAGTTTGAATAAATATTTTAATAGAGTGAATGATTATATGGTTAAAATAGGAGGGATGCAACTGGACTGATCTGTAACTAGCGAAAATAAATTTCGATTTGTCAAATGCCTGTACCTTAGTTTCTTTTTGTTAATTTCATGGGAATTCATTTTGTTTCTTGTAGCACTTTTAGATGTATTATAGTTTCAATCTTTAATATAATATGTGTAGTCTTCAAGTTTAAACAAATCGGTTTATAAGATGTAACAACTTGTTCCTATTTCAATGGATATCTTAAAAAAAAATAGGAGCATGCTCTGTTTTGATTGTAGTTGTACTTCAAGATCTCTGGGTTGTGATTACAATTAAATAGTGATAGTCTGTTTTGATTGTAGTCCTGTAATCTTTGATATTTTTGTTATAACCAAAAACGGAACATGTTTCTAATATTTAAATTACTCATTCCCAATTTAGAATTCAATTAATGCATACTCTTTAAATATGGAATGCACTTTTTTTTTGCAATTATACTATGTGTCACAGGGGTAGCTATATATTATTATTTCAATCCTTGTGTAGGGCTTGAATAGCTCGTATGCTTCTTAATTGTGTTTTTTATTCAACATAATCTTATAGGGTGGATACGATGAAACAAAATCGTTGTGGAGCGAGGAAGAAGGTTGAGCCTTAGGGGAGAAAGGGTGATGTTGTGGATTTTATGTGAGTATATTAGTATTTCCTCTTTGATATGTCAGGTTTTCATTTTTTTTTGTTGACTTGGTGTCAATGTTCATTTCAGAACTGCAAGATTGGATGAAATTAAATAGGAAAGTGCCAAACTAGAGGCCATGTTGAGAGATCAAAGAATACTAGAGAATAAAAAGATGTAGTTTGATGGTGGCAACAATTTTGTATAAGCGGAGTAGTGTAGCATATGATTTGGAATGAATATGACTTGGAATGACTATTTTTTTTATTATTTTCTTTAGATGCAGAAGGAGCTCGCTAGGAAGTTGAAGTATTCTATGAATATTGCTTCCACAAATAAGTCAACAAAGCGGAAGAAGGTGCCAACATCCAATTCAGATGAGACAGAGGAAGATGAGGATGTTGAAGAGTGTAATGAAGAAGATGGTGCATTAGAGGTTAAGTCTCGTGAGCATGTGACTAGATGCTCATTCGAACGGGTTGCTCAAATTGTGAGGACATTGTCAGATGAATAGAAGTCTAATGTAATCAAAGCAGGTTTTGGATCTAATCTGCGGGAAGATTTCCCAAGTATATACAGTTTGTTGGCTCAGTGGTTAGTGGAGTCAGTTGATGTGAAAAGAAATTGTCTGAAGATTTACGACAAGACCTTCCCCATCTATGGGAGGGTTTTTCAGCGTGTCATTGACACCCGAATGGAAGTCAAATGTTAAATGAGAAAGCGAGTGTGCCAGATTGTGAGATTAAGAATATAATACTTGTTGGCAAAAAATTTGTGAACTTGTCTGCTTTAGAAACACAACTTCTAAATTACGAGGAGGTCGACGATTATTTCTTGGCGATTTTCATTTTGGTCATCTTGGGGAGCGTCTTTGTCCCTGGGTCGAGCAACCAGCTGTGCACCAGTTATATAAACTCAGTGCGCGATCCGCAGAAAGTTTGTTCTTATAACTAGGCCACCCATAGCTTTAGATGCCTTATGCCATCTATCCAGAAGCACCAAGCAAGACGTTTGTTCACTTGAATGGCTGCACAAAATTCCTTCATGTCATTTCAACTCGTATAATATACTTCAATTTTTTTCTCAATTTGAATTGATACTCATTAACTAGGACTTTTGTATTTTAGGTTATTAAAATTTACAGTACATATATTTATAGCACATACAAGTTCCAAACATTTATGTTGACCACTCGGTTCCACTGATCATTGTTTGGAACGATGGGGAGTGCAAGAAAGTTAAGACTTATATTTGTCAACACGAAGCTTATAGCGGTTTAAAAAACGTATGCCTAATAATTTAATTTGTATAGTTTTTTTGGGCTTATTTTCTCTAGTGTAGAGGATTGACTCATCTTTTTTCTTTGAAATAAATTTTATGATTACAGACTCGCGCTGTCAATGAGCTTAGTGTTGGTAAAGAACATGGACGCTATGGTCTTAGACTTGATGGTGTGGAAGGTGGATTGATGATGGAAAATTTGAGGATATTGAGTTGTCAAATGGATGCCCTGATCGCACTGGTTGTTGCACTACCTGATAAGTTTAAGGTTTTGTTGGCCAATGAGGTGAGTAAATTAAAGGGAACGAATGAGGTACCTGAAGAATCTTAGAGCATCGGGAGTGGATAGGGAGGATGGAGGATGGAATGAGGGAGATGAGACTCAACTTAATGAGCTTATGATTGACCTGACAAAGGTATAGGGAATTTGGGTGTTGTCGCCGAGTTTTAAAAAAATGAACAAGTGGAGCCCAACCTTGGGGCACCGTAGCGTACGAGTTGTTTCAGAGAAGTGAGGGGCTTGTTGTGAGGCCTTTCAAACTATTGCACTTTATTTCACTTCAGTTGTACTAGCTAGCCGATTTCATGTACAACCATGGCTTGGAAGACTTGTAAGTTAAAAAAAATTGAGTTTCATTCATTTTATAATACCTTGGATTCTAATGATAAAGTTGAATTTTGCAGCTACTCTTAAAGTGATTATGACATGCTAGTTGTGGATCGTCAATGCATGTGATCCTTGGAGCCCAAGGGAAAGGTTCTGAGGAGAGGCAAGTGGAACTCTCTGAATTTTGATATTTTAAATGCAATTCATTAAAATAGTTGTTAACTTAATCTGTGTTGAAATTGGGAATGATTACTTTTGATAATTTTTTTGCAGCTTATATCGGCTTATGCAAGAATTCTTACAAGGAAAGATTGAAATAAATATCGAGATGACAACGTGGTTGTTTGGTTTATGCCTCCCAATATTTCATTGTGTTTGCTATGTTCGTTGAATTAATGTACATGTTATCCCCAAAATTTCAGTTCGATGACGTGGCAATTAGAAGTGACAGGTGGTAGTGCATGATCATCAAGCGAATCATCAAGCGACACATTACTGGTCAATAAATGTGTTGACCAAGGGAGGTGCAAAGGTTAGAAAATGATCTACAGAGTTGTGATATCGCTGGTCGGAAGATGGTTTTATCTGGTTAGGAAGATGTTTACCCGACCAGGTAAGAATTTACCTGGTCAAGAAATAATTTACCCGCCTGGATAAGAATTTAACTGGTCAGGAAGGAGTCTTACCTGACCAGACACATCAGAATGGTAGTTTATCCGACTAGGTAAGGATTTAACTGGTTAGGAAGTGTTTTACCTGACCAGTCACCTCAGAAAGGGTGTAGCGCACTAATTTTTTTTTAATTAATTTTGCGCTTAATTTTTTTTATTAATTGTTAAGTGTTAGGAAATTATTTTTAATTGTTTGAATTGTTTGGTAGAAATTATGTGAGAATATCTTTGTTAATTGTTTATTTTAATTTTTAAGTAAATGAGCTTTGCTTGTGTGCACCAATGTGCATGGTTAGTAGAAATGCACCTTAGCACTTGTGTGTGTGCATGTGCATGATTTCATGGTGAGCATACAAGGATTTTCCCATGCATTATTCTAGATTATTCTCTTATTAATTAATTTGTTTTATTTTATTTTATTATTTTTATTAAATTAAAAATAGGATTAATGGGAAAAGTAAATAGGATGAGCTTTTGTGTTCACACAAATAAGAATTGAGAAACAAGTGTAGAAAAGGAGTTGCCTTTTTCTGATTTCTCGTAATCCTGGACCCAGCCTCAGTGAAATGAGTATAACTTGGGCTGTGGAGATCTGATTTAAACAAAATTTATACCATTAGAAAGCTAATGAAAGTATCAACAGTTTTCATGAAATAGTATTTTTCCTAAAACGTAACGTAAATGGGTCAAAAACCCATCCCCAAGTCTCAGGACCCTAGAGTTACGAGAATAACACAATTTCCTTTATTAGTCATGGACAGCCAAGGAAGGAAATAGAGGAATTAGTGTGCTGCCAATTATCAAAGGGATTGATCAGCTGAGTATAATTATGAATTGATTTTATTTTTTATTTATGGAAAATAAAGGGAAATGATAATTATCTTTTCCTTAGCTAGGTTTTAGTCAATGAGGCATTTAAATAGAAAATAAGAAAGAGCTTGAAGGCTCATTTGTGTCTCTTGGCTGCCGACTATAGAGAGAGAAAGGGCATGAGCTCGTGCGAGAGGAGAGAAAAGAGGAAGAGAAGGAGAAGGAGAAGAGAAAGAAGAAGCCAAGGCTAGGGATCCTAAGGTATGGGTTAAGCATTTCATTTTTTTTTCTCTACATCTTGATTCTAAGCAAGGAAAAATGATGGTGATGATAGGTTTGGATTTTGTTGCAAGAGGATTGGAGGCTATGGTTCGAAATCTCTTGGGTAAGTATTTGGGTTCATAGTGATGTCGTTAGTTTTTACCTTTTCTTGAATCTAAGATCATTTTTTTTCTTTGCTTTTGTGTGGTTTATTCGAAATCCCTAGGGGGATTTGATCAAGGTGGTTGCCATATTTGGGTTCTTGAATACTTTCAAGAGAGGTATTGGATTCCTCCCTCAACCTATGTTTTGTTTTGATCTTGGCAAGGTTATGGTTTGGTGATTGGCAATGATATTTTGTTTTGTTTTCCTTTGATTTGTTGGTTGATTGTTATTTTTTATTTTGGGTTGAAGGGTTTTTTTTTTGTTTGATGCATGAGGGGTTTCAGCCTAGGGTGATTAAAAAGGGTTGTGTGCATAGTTGGTTTAAATTGTTGATTCTTTTGGATTCATCTTTATATTAGACGCATGATCCTTGTAGGGATCCTATGTTATGTTACCATGGTATTTTGATTTTTATGATCTATTGGAAATATGCAAGAATGCTATTAGACACATGCTAGGGCATAAGTTTGGCTTGGTGTTATGATAATGTTATCTTATAAATATTCTTGTAAAAAAAATGCAAAAGAATCATGAAATGTTGATCATGAGGGTTTTGCATAAGGTCTTATTTGGTGTTTGATTTTATGTTGATTAAATTTCATGCTAGATGTAATAATGTGGTGTTTAAGTGTAGGTGAATGTAGGGTAAATTGTTAAATGGATAAGAGCATTTTATGAACATTGTTTAAACATGATTTGGTGAAATAATGCTTGTTTTTTTTTTATATATATATAATTTGTGAGCATATTAGTGAAACAATGTTTTAAAATACACATGTGATGCCTCAAGTGGTATTTGATTTTTAAGTAAATAAAAAGACATTCTATTTCACATTTAAATGGTGTTTTTACTCAATCAATACATGCATACTTTTTTGTGTATGCAATGTGTGATTTTTGAATGAATTAATAGTTGCTGAATTTTTTTATTAAAAATAAGAAAGGTCTTTTAAATGAGATAAATAAAGTGAGTGCATCAAATAGATTATACCCTAAGTTATGTATATGGGAAAGTGATATTTTCTAAAATGTAAATATAAAGTTTCACATTTTTATTTAGGTGCAGTTTTTTTTATTATTTAAATGAGAAAATATTTTGGTTTTAAATTCACTTATAATTTTAGACAAAATAAATTATTGCTGAAAGTTTGTGTTAATAAGCTAAAATAATTGTTTTGTTTAAAATTTAAGAGTCTTACACCTAAATAATTCAAGTCTTAAATATTATAAGTGAAAATACATTTTCCACACTTTAAATTATAAATTCTCACATTTAATCATATAATTTTTATTAATTTTGAAAAAAAATTATTTTCTAAAGGAAACAAGAAATTTATTAAGTATTTCTAAATGACAACAAGTTTTGTTATTTTCTATGCTAGTTAAAATAATAAATAGAATTATTTTATTATGAGAAATTAAGAAAAATGTTAAATGAATTATTTTTATGAAATAAAAATAATGTTTTAAGAGGTTTAATCAGCTTAGTGATTTTAAAGAGGTAAATAATGGTAAGAAAGTATGTTGCTAAATTCTTATTTTGAAAATGATAGAAATAAGCGCGTAGGAATTATCGTTTTTAACATAATTTTTTAACAATGTTCCCACGTATGCATGTCGCATTCAAATGCACTTTTACATTAAAAAAATGTATAATATTCAACCATGTGATTTTTACTTAAAAACCATGCATGTAAAATATGTATAAGTTGGATTATTCTTTTTGTGATTTTATGTATAAATATGCATGTTTAGAAAATATGTTTAGTTTTCACCATGTGTGCTGCACACATGAGATTTATGAGTTGCGCACAAGAAAGTCTTATGTGATGCTAAAAAATGCTATTTGATTATGATTATAGGCTCGTTGCGAAGTTTGTCAATTTTTGCTTTGCTTGGACTTGAGGTAAGAAAGTTAGATATAATTGTATTTGTTTATGCTATGAATGGTAAGATTGGCTTGTATAAGGATAAATGATATATGATGATGTACCATGTGATATTATGTATGAAATATTGTTATGATCTGATGATGAATGTAAGAAATCATGTATTTTTCCTTGGCTTTGATATGACTTAACTGAATGTATTTCTATATGTTGTATGATATGTAATGGTTGTTAATGCGATGAACGCGACACAACAAAGGGGTTACTAAGGATATAAAGACGTAATGCATAGGGCGGACGCGCCGAGGTTATTCAAGGACCAGAGATCCTGTTTACCTCAAAATATGACATGGACAAGATAGCGGGTCATGTTCACAAAGATATGGTGATGATGCTTATGATGATAATTTTTATGATGATGATGTTTATGATGATAATGTTTATGATAATGATGTTTATGATGATGAAGTTAAGTATGATGTGTAACAATGTATGAATGTGAATATGTTTTGTTGTGTTTACTTGTGTGTTGTTTGTACTTCCTTACTGGGCTTTTAGCTCACCCCTTACTTTCCCTTCCAAGTAGCAAATAGGATTTCTCTTTGGTACACGTGGTGATGTGGGGAGTTCCGACATCAGGGTGTGTATGGCGTGGGGTTACCCTATGGGCGAGAAAACAATAAGCTTAACGCCAATTTCTAAAGAATAATGTTATGTTTATTTTTAATTTTTCGGAACTTATCAATGAGACTTGAACTTTAATTATTTTTAAAACATTGCATGAAAACTATTATTTTTATTTTTTAAAACTATTTGGCCCAACTTGCATGTTTTAGCAAGGCCCCACTGGGATTTTTGACATAATAAGTGGCTTTCTTCTATAAGTTTATAAGCATGTAAAGTTTTACAAAGTATTAGATTATGGCATTTTACAAAGGGGTTTCACCCGACCAGTCACCTCAGAAAGGGGTTTCACCCGACCAGTTACATCAGAAAGGGGTTTCATTTGTTAGGAATTGTGCCCTGAAAGCATATGTAGTAGACATTGTTTTAAGAAATAAATAAATAAATTGAATTTGTTATGCATATATCTTATGGACTATATTATTTTGTGATAATATTATGTAAATATGAGAAAAATTCTTAAGTTCATATATGTGATCTCAACCACGTATTGGTACGGGAGGATTGTGTTTGAGATAAATGAGCTTGAATAGTTCGCAATAAAATAAAGTTATGGAAGCTTTAGATTAATTACTGCAAGTACGGTCCACTAGTATTATGAATACATGTGTCTAGATCCGGATCACTAGTGTAGATGACACTTTAGTGGAGGTACTTTCTATATGAGAGAATATATAGAACTGGACCAGATATGTTTATTAATACTTAGTTAAATACCATTTCGAAGTATTAATTAAATATATCAACTGATGATCATATACAAATAGATTTTAATCCTGAAGTTACTATGAAGTCCTGTTTATGTTATATGAGTTCTTTGATTCACTCGTTAGGGTTGTCAGAATAATCAGGCTAGAAACTTTTATTTTGGGAACTCATTAATGTAAATGACTGGGGACATAGTATACAGATATAGAATCTATACCTTCTCGTAAGAGATTGAATAATGGTTCTCTTAAGGGTTGACTTTTGGCACTGAAAGATTATTGAGCTCAAATTCATAATTTAGTTATGAATTAACCTTCACTAGTAAAGTCAATGATACTTAAGGAAACAAGATATAATTAAAAGGTAAAACGGTAATTTTATTCCCGATTAATTATGAACATTTATTAGAGAGTTAATTTGTTTGTAATAATTATATCAATGGACGTTTTATTTTATAAAGTACTCAGTAAATGAAATGTCTATAATTACAAGAGTGCAGTCTCATATTTATAGTGGAGTAATTATGAGATTAATAAATTAAGATTATTTAATTAAAGAGTTTAATTAATAATCGCAAATTTATTGGAGCTTGGAATTATAGGTCCATAGGTCCCCACAGCGGCTCTATCCACACTATTCAAGTCAAGAGTTGATATAAAGAGAAAAATGGTTGAAAGACATATTTAAGAAGAAATTTGTTCTTTGGGCCAAATATGCAATTATGTGATAATAGTGATTAGTTAATTACAAATTAGTTGTAATTAAAAAAATTAATTAATATTTAATTATTATTTAATGTTTGAAATTATATTAAATAATTAATTAGTTATAATTTTCGAAATTAAAATAAATTAAATATTTAATTTCGAAAATATTATTTGATTTAAATTAGTTTTAATTAATTGGTAGAATGAATTAGATATCTTTATTTGAGTGAGAGATAATAATCTGATAAATTCATATTAGATATGAATTTAAAAGATTGATATTTATTCAAATAATTAATTATATTTGATAATTAGTTAAAAAGATAATTAATTCAAATTTGAACTAATTATCAGGTTGTTGGATTTTATATGATAAGGTAGTTTGAATAAATAATTAAATAATTATGGAAAAATCAAATATCTCTAAAATATAGGGTGGTACACGACCACACACAGTCCACTGTCTATGTGTGGTGTGTACTGCACAGATTTTCAGGGATAGATTTTTCAATTTTATTTATTTAATTAATTAATTAATGGAAAATTCAAAAGTTAGTTTTTAGATATTTTCATCAATAAGATAATTAATTAATTAAAAGATAAATTATAAATTGGTTACAAATTTTTTTTTTTTAAATTTGAATATTTTCTTCTTAATTCGGACTTATCAGAAAATAAACAAGAATACCAAAAGAAAAGTCTATTATTCGCTCTAAAAGAAAAGAACGATGCTTTTCTATCTCTCCCCGAAAAAGATATAGAACAAATCTCAAGCCTATTATCTTGATCTCATGTGTTGAGTACATCAAGTAGAATCAGAAATTAACCATCCTTTATTATTTAAGTGCCCATACATTTCTTGAGGTGTAGAGAACGTTGTGGAAGATCTTGGAGTGAGTACCTGGGAGCAGCTTTGTATCGACCCAATTTACTAATAAGGCATAAGGGCCTTGATTAGTGTGCCGGGAGGGCATAACTGGATTATCTGTGATTTAATGATTAAAGCATGTTATATGATTATTTGAATATCTGCGATGCATGACTATGTGTATTAGTATGCTTGTAGGCCCTGATTAGGTTAGAAGGGCATAATCATAATTTTGGCCCGTCGATGGCATAACTTTATATATTTGTGATAAATTGTCGAGACCACATTATTATGTGGATATATTTGTAATCTATGACTCAAGACGATCCTAGTGAGTGGTTTAGTGAAAAAGTCATGGCGGGGATTTATACCCGGCTCGGGTCAAGCCTGGGGTAATTTCTGGGAATTTAGAGAATATATTGGGGTCAATTTTGACATTTAGGAATATAATTGGTGATTAGTTATGTGTCGGGAAGTAAGCGGTAAATATTAGAGACACTTGAGGAATTAGTGGGAATTGGGTGAAATGACCAAAATGCCCCTAGGTTGATTAAAAGGCTTAGAAATAAAGGGAGGGTATTGTGGTCATTTGGCTTATAAAGGATAGGTGTTATTAGGCTTTATACCTCAGTGAATAAGTAGAAGGATTTAGAAGTCTAAAGGAAAAAGAAAGGAAAAGGAAGAAAAAAGGGAAATAGGAAGTCTATTTTTCTCTCTCTCGGTTTAAGCTTTTCTCCATCAATTCTTAAGGTCTTTTGGGGCAGAAACTCAGGGACAGTCAGAGTAGAAGCTTGAGGCTAGGGTCCTTGTTTTGGCTTGAAGAATTAGCAAGGATTTAGCAAGGGAAATCCATTCATTTGAGGTAAGGTTCAAGGTAGTTTTCAGTTTCTAAGTTCTTGGTATTGTTGTGGATTTTGAGCTGAGTTTTGGTGGGGAATTCTAGGGAAATTGAAGCTGAAATTTGAGGAGGTGAAGGCCAAGCTAGTGAGGGTAAGGAACTCTAGCTTTAAGCTTTGTGATTTCTGTTGTTTTGCTGAGATTTTGAGCTTTAGGTTCAACCATGGTGAATTTTGAGATTTGGGGTGCATGTGATTGAGTTATGTGTGGTTGGGATGTTTGGGATGAGTGGAGGATGTTGATAGGCTTGTTTTTATGTTTGGTTGAAGTTTGGAAGAGTTTTGGTAAGGTTTGGCTCGGGGAAAATCGAAGGAGGAAAAATGCAGGATTTGCTGTGCTATGACTAGCGCTACAGCGCTAGCCATTGGGCGCTGTAGCGCTAGGCTGTGTGGTCTGGGGCGCCTTAGGCTCTGTCTGTAGTGCTGTAGCGCTCTCCTTAGAGCGCTGTAGCGCTACCCTATTTCCATAAATGGGTTTTTGGGTTATTTTCAAGGGTTTTTTCCCGGGGGTTCGGGGTTTGATTCCACCACCCCGTTTGGTGGAATTAGGGCTTCCCAAGGGCTCGGGAGTGGTCTCGAGGCTAGATTTTGGACTTGAGGTTCGGTGATGATTCTGATCTATGGTTGTAACTAGGTGTGCGCTAGGGCTCAAGAGGGATCGTGCTTGAGGATCAATTGAACAAAGCTAGCAAATCTAAATGTGAGAAAACTGCACTCGGTTATGTTTTTGTGATGGGACTAAGAGCTCCCTATATCTGTATGATGTCATAGATGGTATTACGCCATGGGACATGTGATAAATGACCTTAGGGTGCCGTAAATTATACTTGCGCATAGGGCGCGACTCGGCCACTGGTATCCGAGGACAGCTTAATATACACTGAGCTCGGTTTAAGCGGGCAGGAGTCAGTGGGATAAATGAAGGGTGCCGCCTAAGGGCATTAACCCTAGTTATCATATGTGGATTGATTGTTGATATGAAATGATATACTTGGTATGCTGAATACTTGATTAACATGCATGGTTAAGATGTTGAGTACATGCTTATGTGGTATGAGTTACCTAACTATCTATTGAATGATTGTGCTCTGCTATTGTGTTTTCTTGCTGGGCCGTGGCTCACGGGTGCTACGTGGTGTAGGTAAAGGCAAAGGCAAGTTGGACCAATCCTGAGATGGAGAGCTGCGAGGCTGAATGTACATAGTCAGCTGTTTGGCTGCCACGGCCGAGGAGTGGAACAGGACGAGAAATGCTTAACTGTTTGTTTTGCCTTAAAGTGGCTAACAACTATATTTAAATCTTGAATCTTTTGTAAATATTCTTTAACTTATTACTTTTGGGATCCCATGTAAAAAGAAAATTTTTATTTATAAGAAATGCAGCTTTTGAGACCAAAATCTTTTACCCTAGTTCAACTATAGATTCAGTAACACGTTTTGAATTAAATGACTTGATTAGCAAGTCTTGCACCTTTATAAACACACAGTGTAACGGTCTTGGCTATCCATGGCGTTACAACTTGGTATTAGAGCGTCCTAGGTTTAAGGGTTCCTGAAGACTGGCTGGACATGTACATTCGCCGCGAAAGACAAGCTCGACTCAGGGTTTGGTAATTGTGTAGACATGACTATGTGTTTAAATGATTTGAATGAGATATGATTGTGGATATCTGCTTGATTAATAGGGAGCATGAGATACTGATAGGGCCTGACCCTTGACTATTGCATGATGATGATGTTGATGCATGCTTATCAGCACTGCTATGCATGTGAATGAATATATGGATGAATATTTGGATAAACTGCTATATTCTGATTGCTTGTGAATGTTTGGAGTTTTAACGGTGGATCATGAAAGGATTATTACCCTATCATAATAGTCTGATTGCCGAGTCGTTGATTGCATATTGACTTAGATAATTATGCGTCCAAGAAAATCTACACGACTAGCCGGCAAGTCTGAGACTAGAGATGATGATCAGGGCCAGACCCCTCCGTCAGTCTCTGAGAACTGGCAGCAGCATATGGCAGACATGCAGGCTCGACTACAGAGCCAAGATGAACAGATTCGAATTCTGTGGCAGCAGGCTCCATCAAGGAGTGTTGCCCCCATTGTGCCACCTGCAGTGGTACCTATTGTACAGCCAGTAGAAGTTGGGAATAGATGGGAGCCGTTGTACGAGCGGTTCAGGAAGCAGCAGCCCTCGATCTTTGAGGGAGGACCTGATCCACTGAAGGTTGAACAGTGGATGACCATGATTACTACCATTCTAGACTTTATGAGGGTAGAGGGACATGACAGAGTGGCCTGTGCCACATATATGTTGAGAGAGGATGCCCGAATCTGGTGGGAGGTGACATCACAGACCAGAGATGTTACTGCTTTGACTTGGGAAGGATTCAAGGACCTATTCAGTCAGAAGTATTATAATGTTGCCATCAGGGCAGCGAAGGTAAATGAGTTTGTGGGGCTGGTTCAGGGCAGCATGACAGTTACAGAATATGCCCTAAAGATAGACTTGCAAAATTTGCACCAGATCTTGTGCTTACCGATGCAGCTAGGCAAGACAAATTCATTAGAGGGCTTAATGCTATGATAGCCCGAGATGTGAGGATTACAACAGTTCCTGGAGGGACAACTTATGCCCAGGCTGTGGAGAAGGCTCTTACCGCCGAGGAAGCGGAGAATAAGATATGGAGAGAGAGTGCGGCGAGATGGGAGGGCCGCAGGGCGGTGCCTCCATATTCTGGTTCTGGTAGGGGCAGAGGCCCCAGTGATTTAAAGAGGAAGAGCCCTGATGCTTCGATTGTTCCTGGTCCTGATAGGAGAGGTCTACCTACTCAGAGTGGCCGTCAGGGAGGCAGTGATACATGGAGGACTTATCCTGAGTGCAAAAGGTGCAGAAGACGCCATCCAGGCGAATGTCGGGCTAAGGCCTGTTATGTGTGCGTGGTGGTGGGACACCTCAAGAAAGACTGCCTGATAATGAAGAAGGGAGATGCAGGGAAGGTGGACAGCTTGACTCCAGCTTGAGTGTTCACCTTGACGCAGGCAGAGGCCGAGGCTAACCCCTCGGTAGTGACAGGTCAGCTTTCTAGCGCCGGCTCTCCTTTTACTGTATTGATTGACTCTGGTGCTACACATTTGTTTGTTTCTAGTAAGATGATTGATAGATTGTGTAGACCTAGTGAGTATTGTACTTTAGGGTTTGGGACTATTTTGCCTACAGGGGAACTGGTAGTATCTAGGAGATAGATTAGAGCACTGCCAATGATAGTTGATGTTAGAGAATTGTTAATAGACTTGATTAAGTTGAGTATGGAGGACTTCGATATGATTTTGGGTATGGATTGGCTGGTTAGATATGAAACTACTATTGACTGCAGAAAGAAGATGGTGACCTTAGAGCCAGAGGGCGAGGATCCCTTTGTTTTTGTGGGAGCGGTGCATGGACCCCGCGTACCCAGGATATCAGCACTGAGAGCCAGAGATCTGCTACAAGGAGGGTGTATAGACATTTCTGGCTAGCGTGGTGGATACCACCAGGGTTTCGCCAGTACGACCGGAAGAGACCAGATTGGTTTGCGAGTTCTTGGATGTGTTCCCTAAGGACTTGCCGGTGTTGCCATCACGTAGAGAGATTCAATTTTTCATTGAGTTGGCGCTAGGGACAGAGCCAGTGTCGAGGGCATCGTATAGGATGGCACCGGCGAAACTGAAAGAATTGAAGATACAGTTGCAGGAACTTCTGGATTTGGGATTCATCAGGCCTAGCTACTCGCCATGGGGTGCTCCAGTTTTGTTTGTAAAGAAGAAGGACGGGACGTTGAGAATGTGTATAGACTACAGGGAATTGCACAAGTTGACTATCAAGAATAAGTACCCCTACCAAGGATTGACGACTTGTTCGATCAGCTGCAGGGTAAGACAGTGTTCTCAAATATTGATCTTCGATATGGTTATCACCAGCTGAGGATCAAGGACAAGGACATACCAAAGACGGCCTTTCGAATGAGGTATGGGCACTATGAGTTTCTGGTCATGTCGTTTAGTTTGACCAATGCCCAACAACCTTCATGGACCTAATGAGCAGGGTGTTCAAGGACTTTCTGGATCAGTTCGTTATTGTCTTCATTGACGACATTTTAGTGTACTCCAGTTCAGAGGCAGAGCACGAGCTTCATCTTCGACAGGTTCTTCAGAAGTTGAGGGAGCATCAGTTGTACGCTAAGTTTAAGAAATGTGAATTTTGGCTACCAAAAGTGACATTCCTTGGACATATCGTGGGTGCATATGTGATTAAGGTGGATCCATCTAAGGTAGAGGCAGTTAAGGATTGGCCGAGGCCAAGGAATGCCTCGGAGGTGCGGAGTTATCTTGGTCTAGCAGGTTATTATAGGCGATTTGTGGAAGGCTTCTCGAAGATAGCGGCAGCGATGACAGAATTGACACGGAAGAATTTGAAGTTTATTTGGTCAGACAAGTGTGAGGACAGTTTCCAAGAGCTGAAGCGACGACTTATTTCTGCACCTATGTTGAGTCTTCCTTCAGGGGAAGGGAAGTTTGTGGTCTATTGCGATGCATCGAGGTTGGGTTTAGGCTGTGTGTTGATGCAGAATGAGAAGTTCATAGCTTATGCATCACGACAGTTGAAGGAGTATGAGCAGCGGTATCCTACCCATGATTTGGAGCTAGCAGCAGTGGTATTCACACTGAAGATTTGGTGAAATTACCTGTATAAGAAGAAGTGCGAGGTGTACATTGCCCATAAGAGTCTGAAGTATTTCTTTACACAGAAGGACCTGAACATGAGACAGAGGCATTGGCTAGAGTTGGTGAAAGACTATGATTGTGATATTCTGTACCATCCGGGGAAAGCCAACGTAGTGGCGGATGCATTGAGCCGGAGAGGCCCAGGTCAGTTATACAGCTCCATCCAGATCTCAAGAGAGTTAGCTGATGAGATTGTTAGAGTGGGAATAGAGTTGGTGGTGGGCCGGTTGGCCAATATTACTCTGCATTCGACCCTATTAGAGCAGATCAGAGATGGGCAGTTGGTAGACGCTCAATTACAAGAGGTTAGAGAGAATGTCTTAGTGGGAGTAGCTAAGGACTATTCTATTTCCAAGATTGGTTTGCTTCGGTACCAGGGACGGATTTGCGTTCCAGTTGATGAGGGGATCAGACGAGAGATATTGGATGAGTCTCATACGATGCCGTACTCACTTCATCCGGGTACCACGAAGATGTACCAGGATCTACAGACATTATATTGGTGGCCCGGGATGAAGAAGGATGTGTTGGAGTACGTAGCCAGATGCTTAACCTGTAAGCAGGTGAAAGCTGAGCATCAGCGACCAGCAGGGTTGCTTCAGCCTTTGGATATTCCCGAGTGGAAGTGGGAGGATATTATGATGGATTTTGTGGGAGGTTTACCCAGAACTGTAGGGCTTTATGACTCGGTGTGGGTGATAGTGGACAGATACACCAAGTCAACCCATTATCTTCCATTGAAGTCGACATATACTGTGGATCAGTATGCTGAGTTATACGTGAGGGAGATCGTACGTCTCCATGGGGTTCCTAAGTCTATAGTGTCAGACTGGGATCCCATCTTTACCTCTAAGTTTTGGGGTAGTTTGCAGAAGGCTATGGGGACTCAGTTGAAGTTCAGTACAGCCTTTCACCCTCAGACTGATGGACAGTCTGAGAGGACGATCCAGGTGTTGGAAGATATGCTCAGAGCTTGTGTAATCGACTTTGAAGGATCATGGAGTAAGTATCTTCCGTTGATTGAATTTTCGTATAACAATAGTTCCAATCAACAATTGGAGTGGCTCCCTACGAGATGTTATATGGGAGGAAGTGCAGATCACCCATTCATTGGGATGAGATTGGTGAGAGGAAGTATTTGGGGCCAGATATGGTTCAAAGGACAAGTGAAGCTATAGAGAAGATCCGAGCTAGGATGCTTGCCTCTCAAAGTAGACAGAAAAGCTACGCTGATCCCAAGCGTAGAGACGTGGAGTTCCAGGTTGGGGACGACGTGTTTCTCCGAGTTTCACCATTGCGAGGGGTGAGGAGGTTTGGAAAGAAGGGCAAGCTAAGCCCTAGGTTCATTGGACCTTTTGAGATCCTAGAAAGGATCGGTCAGTGGCTTACAGGTTATCCTTGCCACCATCGTTGTCAGGAGTCCATGATGTATTCCATGTTTCTATGCTCCAGAAGTACGTTTCAGATGCGACACATGTGTTGAGGTATGAAGACTTAGAATTGCAGATAGATTTGGCTTATGAGGAGCAACCGGTTCAGATTTTGGATAAGAAAGATAAAGTACTACGGAATAAGATGATTCCTCTTGTTAAGGTGTTGTGGAGGAATAGTAGGGTCGAGGAGGCGACCTGGGAACTTGAGACAGCGATGCAGGATCAGTATCCCGAGTTATTCAGGTAAATTTTGAGGATGAAATTTTCATTAGGAGGGGATAGTTGTAACGACCCAATTTACTAATAAGGCTTAAGGGCCTTGATTAGTGTGCCGGGAGGGCATAACTGGATTATCTGTGATTTAATGATTAAAGCATGTTATATGACCATTTGAATATCTGCGATGCATGACTATGTGTATTAGTATGCATGTAGGCCCTGATTAGGTTAGAAGGGCATAATCGTAATTTTGGCCCGTCGATGGCATAACTTTATATATTTGTGATAAATTGTCGAGACCACATTATTATGTGGATATATTTGTAATCTATGACTCGAGACGATCCTAGTGAGTGGTTTAGTGAAAAAGTCACGGCGGGGATTTATACCCGGCTCGGGTCGAGCCTGGGGTAATTTCTGGAAATTTAGAGAATATATTGGGGTCAATTTTGACATTTAGGAATATAATTGGTGATTAGTTAGGTGTCGGGAAGTAAGCGGTAAATATTAAAGACACTTGAGGAATTAGTGGGAATTGGGTGAAATGACCAAAATGCCCCTAGGTTGATTAAAAGGCTTAGAAATAAAGGAAGGGTATTGTGGTCATTTGGCTTATAAAGGATAGGTGTTATTAGGCTTTATACCTCAGTGAATAAGTAGAAGGATTTAGAAGTCTGAAGGAAAAAGAAAGGAAAAGGAAGAAAAAAGGGAAATAGGAAGTCTATCTTTCTCTCTCTCGGTTTAAGCTTTTCTCCATCAATTCTTGAGGTCTTTTGGGGCAAAAAGTCAGGGACAGTCAGAGTAGAAGCTTGAGGCTAGGGTCCTTGGTCTGGCTTGACGAATTAGCAAGGGAAATCCATTCATTTGAGGTAAGGTTCAAGGTAGTTTTCAGTTTCTAAGTTCTTGGTATTGTTGTGGATTTTGAGCTGAGTTTTGGTGGGGAATTCTAGGGAAATTGAAGCTGAAATTTGAGGAGGTGAAGGCCAAGCTAGTGAGGAGGATAACCTAAGTTGAGCTCATCCATCAAAGGTAAGGAACTCTAGCTTTAAGCTTTGTGATTTCTGTGGTTTTGCTGAGATTTTGAGCTTTAGGTTCAGCCATGGTGAATTTTGAGATTTGGGGTGCATGTGATTGAGTTATGTGTGGTTGGGATGTTTGGGATGAATGGAGGATGTTGATAGGCTTGTTTTTATGTTTGGTTGAAGTTTGGAAGAGTTTTGGTAAGGTTTGGCTCGGGGAAAATCGAAGGAGGAAAAATGCAGGATTTGCTATGCTGTGACTAGTGCTACAGTGCTAGCCATTGGGCGCTGTAGCGCTAGGCTGTGTGGTCTGGGGAGCCTTAGGCTCTATCTGTAGTGTTGTAGCACTCTCCTTAGAGCGCTGTAGCACTGCCCTATTTTCAGAAAGGGGTTTTTGGGTTATTTTCAAGGGTTTTTTCCCGGGGGTTCGGGGTTTGATTCCACCACTCCGTTTGGTGGAATTAGGGCTTCCCGAGGGCTCGGGATTGGTCTCGAGGCTAGGTTTTGGACTTGAGGTTTGGTGATGATTCTGATCTATGGTTGTGACTAGGTGTGTGCTAGGGCTCAAGAGGGATCGTGCTTGAGGATCAATTGAACAAAGCTAGCGAATCTAAAGGTTAGAAAACTGCACCCGGTTATGTATTTGTGATGGGACTAAGAGCTCCCTATATCTGTATGATGTCATAGATGGTATTACGCCATGGGACATGTGATAAACGGCCTAAGGGTGCCGTAAATTATACTTGCGCATAGGGCACGGCTTGGCCACTGGTAGCCGAGGACAACTTAATATGCATTGAACTCGGTTTAAGCGGGCAGGAGTCAGTGGGTTAAATGAAGGGTGCGGCCTAAGGGCATTAACCCTAGTTATCATATGTGGATCGATTGTTGATATAAAATGATATACTTGGTATGATGAATACTTGATTAACATGAATGCTTAAACTGTTGAGTACATGGTTATGCGGTATGAGTTACCTAACTGTCTATTGAATGATTGTGCTCTGTTATTGTGTTTTCTTGCTGGGCCGTGGCTCACGGGTGCTACGTGGTGCAGGTAAAGGCAAAGGAAAGTTGGACCAATCCTGAGATGGAGAGCTGCGAGGCTGAATGTACATAGTCAGCTGTTCGGCCGCCACGGCCGAGGAGTGGAACAAGATGAGAAATGCTTTACTGTCTGTTTTTCCCTAAAGTGGCTAACCATTGTATTTAAATCTTGAATCTTTTGTAAATAGTCTTTAACTTATTACTTTTGGGATCCCATGTAAAAAGAAAATGTTTATTTATAAGAAATGCTGCTTTTGAGACCAAAATCCTTTAACCCTAGTTAAGCTATAGATTCAGTAACACGTTTTGAATTAAATGACTTGATTAGCAAGTCTTGCACCTTTATAAACACACAGTGTAACGATCTTGGCTATCCAGGGCGTTACAAGCTTGGATAGGAAGTTTGTTCAAATTACGAAAAGATAGCAAGGACACTTGATAGGCATCAAGAGGTGTGTTTTCTATTCTTTTCTTGCTAATAATTAATGTATGCGTATTAATAGATGCACATATTTAAATGTAGTTTAAATATGTTACAAATTTTTTGTTGTACACTTGGCCAACCCACTACCATTCCGCTGTGTATTAGGAAACTCGTTCCTAATAATTCATACCAGATCGGTTATTAATCTCTACATACATTAATTACTGTGTGGGCATAATATGCATTCTTATGTTATCGTAATATGTGTGAATGGATGGATGTATGTATGATTAAAGTTTATTCTGAAGAGTCGTTAATTATATGGTGTTTTGTGTTTAGGAATTGTTCTTAAATTTCTAGATGTAAAATGTAAGCCACTTTGGGGCATAGAAATTTTTTTTAATTTAAGCTTTTGTGTTAAATTATTGGAAAAAATGCAAATTTTGTAGGCCCGAGCACCATGTTCCATGCCCTGAAGCCTGAGCCTGAGCCCAGCCGCGCGCCCTTGCGCACCTCGCCCTGCCACGCGCACATCTGCATCACCTGAGTCGCGCGTACCTGCGCCCGCTACGCTTGCTGCCTCGTGCCCTTGCGCCAGCCAGCTACTGCCACACCTCCAGCTGCTACCGTGCCCCGCCGAGCCACCACATGCAGCCGCCCCTAGGGTTTCTAAACCCTAGGGCTTGCATCTAAGTTATCCATTTAAATTATGGGTCTAATTAATTTTAGCTCATAATTAAAAATTGTTTTATTTGAATTAATTGTTTGAGCCCAAATTCAAAACTAGGCCTAATAATTTATTGGGCATTAAAGCCCAATTTAATTATTCTTAAAATTTGTTTAAGATAATTAAAGTTATTTTAATTCAAAATTAAATGGATAAATGACTTAATGAATCAAGACTACTTGTGAAGCCCCAAATCTGAAGATAGAGATCTCTTTAGGTTTTATTTAGTCTCTTACATTTTTTGTTTATATTTTGCAAGTGTTGTAATTTTTCTAGAAATACCCAAGACACCCGGCCCACATTTATTTATTTAATTAGTATTTATTTATTTAAATGTTTGAATGTGATTAAATTGTTTAATACTTTATCATGCATTTTTGAAATGTCATACATATTACCCACACAGTATTTAAAATTATGCATGCATCTCATATGAGTAGAAACATGCCTTAGGATTGTCCTATGTGATTATATGTTTTATGTGATGGCCCATATAATAATAAATATAGTTTTAACTAGTTCAAGTATCATTTCGTAACTATCATTTAAATAGATTTTAAATAGTTGTTTAGTTTCTAGTATTTAATAAAATTATTTTATTAAATAATAAATGACATTCCTAGTAATTATAGCAAATTAAAATTGAATTAATAATGGCATAGTTCTATAATTTTAATTTTACTTAAATAGATTAGTAATTATTAGAATATCATTTGGTAAAAATAAATCACTTTATTTTTACAAACCAATTAAAAAGCATATGACGTTTTGAGAAAACACATATTTGAAAATAGTGATTAGGAGAGGGAGTTATGACAATAAGTCTCATGGTCTCCATTATTAGTTGGCACTGAGGTAGCATGGAGAGAGCCTCGCAGCACCATTGCTTGTGTCCCCCTAAGGAAGACTTCCGACTATGTTATTCTCAAGGCAAACTTCTTTTTCAAGAATAGGATTTAATGATGTATTTCAAGTTTGAATGACTCTAAGGCACACTCTTGAGTTAAGTAATTAATCTAAAATAATAAGTTACACTCACAAGGTACATTAGGCTTTCGAGCGGATTAGTGTATTCTTGACCAAACAAGCGGTTGTTTATAAGTCAAAAGAGAGATGTTGATTTAAGTTTTCACTTATAAATTTGAGAACTTGTCTCAAAATTAATTTGAAATTAGTCTAACCTACCTTAGGGCTAGTCCATTAATGTTCAAATTAATTACTCACAGAATTAGTAATTATTTTTATGTGTTCTTTAATTGTTGCATTCATGCATCACGTTTACTATTATGAAAATTACTGATATTTATTATATTCATAAATTCATTTTTGTTTATTTATTATTTTCAGCAATCATGTCTAGCTCAAATCTTGTATCTTCTTTACTTGCTAATGAAAAGTTGACTGGTGAAAACTACATGAAATGGAAATCAAACTTGAGCATTGTATTAATATGTGAGAACCACAAATTTGTCTTGAATGTGCAATGTCCTGAAGTCCCTCCCGCTATTGCTGCCAAAAATGCAAGGGAAAAGTTTGATAATTGGATCTTATCAAACAACAAAGCGAATGTTATATGCTTGCGAGTATGAGCAATGTGCTTAGAAATAAGTTTGAGAACACTGAGAATGCTAATGATATCTGGGATTCCCTTCATGATATTTTTGAGCAGTAGTCAGATCAATGCAGGCATGAGGCCACCAGATCCTACATGACCAAGAAAATGAAGAAAGGAGTTTCTGTCAGAGAACATGTATTAGACATGATCAATATAATGCACGATGCCATTATCTATGGGACAATCATTTATGAAAGGACTCAAGTAAACATTATACTTGAATCGCTTCCTCCATCTTTTAAAGGTTTCACAACCAACTATGTCATGAAAAAATTATCATATAACATGACACAGCTGTTGAATGAATTGAAAACTTATGAATCTCTTAACAAAGGTTCTGAGAAAGAAGGAGAAGGAAATGTTGTTGATTCTAACCCATCGTCTTCAAAGGTTAAAACCGAAAAGAGGAAAAATGGAAATGGAAAGGACAAGGAGAAAGAAAAAGACAAGAATTCAAAGAAGCCTAAAATTTCATCCAAAGGCAAGGAGAACAAGAACACCAAAAGCTCCAAAAAGAAGACCCCTAAAGGGACTTGTTTCAACTGTGGAGTAAATGGTCACTGGAAGAGAAACTGTCCAAAGTATCTCGCTGACCTGAAAGAGAAAAAGAAAGGTAAATTTGATTTACTTATGTTAGAAGCTTGTTTAGTGGAAGAAAATTCCTCATCTTGGATAATAGATTCAGGAGCCACAAATCATGTTTGTTTTTCTCTACAGATTCTTAGTTCGACGAGGAAGCTTGCTGATGGAGAGGTGACTATGAGGGTAGGCAGTGGTCAGATTTTCTCTGCAGCAACAGTTGGAACAACCCATCTGGAATTTGAGAAGAATGAATTTCTTGTTTTAGAGAACGTTTATTATATTCCTGGATTTTCTAGAAACTTAATTTCTGTTTCTATGTTGCATGAACAAGATATTATTTCTTTTAATAATAATTCGATTGTTATTTCAAGATATTATTCTAAGATATGTTCTACAAAATCTATTGACGGGCTTTATAAAATGCAAGCTAAAGAGAAATTTGCTTATAATTCTGAATTATTTAAGAAAGCTAATCCTAGATCTATTAAATGACAAAAGACTGATTCCGATAGTGAAACATATATGTGGCACTTGAGATTGGGCCATATTGGTCTAGATAGAATTAATAGGCTTGTAAAGGATGGACCTTTATGAGAACTATCTATTGGATCTCTCCCTGTTTATGAATCCTGTCTAGAAGGCAAGAGAACTAAGAGACCTTTCTCTGCTAAAGTTTCAAGAGCTACATAACCATTTCTACTGGTACATATGGATGTTTGCGGTTCACTTAATGTACAAGCAAGAGGAGGTTATGAATATTTCGTCACTTTCATTGATGATTATTCAATATATGGTTACCTATACTTAAAGAAAAGAAAATCTGAAACTTTTGGAAAGTTCAAAGAATTTCGAGCAGAGGATGAAAAGCAATTAGGTAAATCACTAAAAGTTCTTCGATCTGATCGAGGAGGGGAGTACTTGGATTTTGAATTCGAGGGTCATCTGCGTGAGCATGGTATTCGATCCCAACTCACAACACCTAGAATACCACAACAAAATGGTGTTTCAGAAAGACGGAACAGAATGTTATTAGATATGGTTAGATCAATGATGAGTTTCTCATCATTAGCATGCGATTCAATGTTCTCTATACATATTGAATGTAGTTCCATCTAATTCTATCCAAAAGACACCCATGGAATTATGGAATGGTTGTCAACCTAGTTTACATCATTTTTGAATTTAGGGGTGTCCTGCACACGTGCTTAAAGGAAAGACTGGGAAGTTGGAATCACGCTGTGAAGTGTGCATGTTTGTGGGATATTCCAAAGAGACTAGAGGTGGAATTTTCTATAGTCCAAAAGAAAATAAAACATTTGTATCGACAAATGAAGCTTTTCTTGAACATGACTATGTCAATTACCACAAACCTCGCAGTAAGGTTGTACTGGAGGAGATGGTCTCAAATGAAGTTGCTAAGTCACCAGCAACAACCAATGAAAAATGGCAAGAAGAAACTGCTAATTCTAGTAAGAATAGTAGAGAACCTCATCGTAGTGGGAGGGTTAGTTAGCAACCCACACACTATGAACACGAAGTTCAAATGCTTATGTCTGACACAAACAAAGACGATCCATTGACATTTAAAGATGCAATGAATGATTATGACAAGGACAAATGGCAAGACGCCATGAACCAAGAAATGGAATCAATGTATTCTAATTCTGTATAGGTTCTTGAAGATCCACCTGAGAATATCAAGCCCATTGATTGCAAGTGGATATTCAAGAAGAAAAGAGGAGCGGATGGGAAAGTAGAGACTTTCAAAGCAAGGCTTGTAGCCAAAGGCTATACACAGAAAGAAGGGGTTGACTATGAAGAAACCTTTTCTCTTGTAGCCATGCAAAAATCCATTCGTATACTCTTGTCCATTGCTGCGTGCATGGATTATGAGATTTGACAAATAGATGTCAAAATAGCCTTTTTGAATGGCTACCTAGATGAAACCATTTACATGTCTCAACAAGAAGAGTTCAAAGTAAAAGGTCAAGAGCAAAAAGTTTGCAAGCTTCTTAGGTCCATCTATGGACTCAAACAAGCTTCTAGATCTTGGAATATTAGATTTGATGACACAATTAAAATGTTTGGTTAGGAACGAAACATTGACAAACCTTGTGTCTATAAACAAATCAAAGATGGTGTAGTAGTATTCCTCGTTCTTTGCATTGATGATATATTACTGATTGGCAATGATGTAACATCATTATCAAAGGTAAAGACCTGGTTAGCTGAACAATTCCAAATGAAAGATTTGGGAGATGCCAAGTATGTTCTTGTACAGTCCTAGAATTTTACTTAGCTAGTTAGATAGTAGTAGTAGTAGTAGTAGTAGTAGTAGTAGTAGTAGTAGTAGTAGTAGTAGTAGTAGTAGTAGTAGTAGTAGTAGTAGTAGTAGTAGTAGTAGTAGTAGTAGTAGTAGTAGTAGTAGTAGTAGTAGTAGTAGTAGTAGTAGTAGTAGTAGTAGTAGCAGCAATATCTAGTGTTAATTTGTAGTATGTTAGATTTCGTGGATTTTGGTTCAAACCGAGACTTAGTTGGAAACTTCGAGCAACAGTTATGGATTTTATAAGTTTAACCTATAGTTTAAGAATATTAATTATAACATAAGGTTTGATTAATATTGCTGGTTATTAATATGATAATCATTATAACCTAAGGTTTAGATAGAGCCAATAGGATTATGACACTTGTCATATGCATGATTATTAAGGAATTATTATTTTAATGAAAAAATAAGGGAAATATAAGACTTAGTCTTCACCAGAATCTGTTAGGAGCATGACATTTGTTACAATTTTATTTATTCGTGGATTAGTTGTTATTTAGATAATTAAATAGATTTTCTGTAACTTTAGGGTACTGTAACTTCCGATCTATTTTTGACCCAGTTATTTTATGAATTTCGAAAAATAATATTTCTAGAAAATTGTAGATAATTGAATCAGCTTTCTAACAGTATAAAGATCGTCTAAATTGAAGTCCTACAACTCTAGTTATATTGATTTTACTGCAGGTGAGTTTAGAGTTACGAGATTTAGGGAGTTAGAAGTTAGGATTCTATTTGTTTTTATTATTTTTGTTTTTAATTTTAAAAATCAAGCTTTGACTCCTTAAACCTCTCTCTGAGCAATTTGACCAAGTCCTAAGCCTTTGACTGAAGAATATTCAAATATTTTCAATTAAATTCATTATTTTTATTAAAAGCCAAAAAGATGATTTTTATTCCTAGAACTCTATAAATAAGACTTAGAACCCAACCCTTCTCCTCACTCTTCAGCTGTGATCAGACTCCAAGGTGCTAGTACTACCATAGAGTGATAAACACTTGGGTTGGGAAAAAGCTTTGCCATTCTTAAGCTTTATAAAATACTTGGGAAGTGGGGTTTAGTGTATTTCGGTATTGGAGTTAGACCAATCCATAAGGTCAACTAATGTACTCTTATTCTTTAAGTCCAATTCTTTGAAACTCTTTAGTTTTCTTTAGTTCCTTTTATTTAGATCTTAACTTTTGATATTGGTTTTCGATTAGGCTCTTGAAACTTAAAGATCTTTCTTGGTAAGTTTCGTCTTGAAGGTTTAAGTTTCCACATTTATTCTTTACTCTTTAGAAATACTCACCATTCTATTGTTGGTTTTAGGAGTGTTCCAAGTCCCGCATTTGTTCTCAATTATCCCGGTGTTTGTAAGGAAAATAGGATGGATCTTGTATGTTTGTATGATATGTTATGTTATATGTTATGTTATGATATGTTATGTTATATGTTATATGTTATGTTATGTTATTCGTGGATTAGTTGTTATTTAGATAATTAAATAGATTTTTCGTAACTTTAGGGTACTGTAATTTCCGACCTATTTTTTACCCAGTTATTTTATGAATTTCGAAAAATAGTATTTCTAGAAACTTGTAGATAATTGAATCAGCTTTCTAACGGTATAAAGATGGTCTAAATTGAAGTCCTACAACTCTAGTTATATTGATTTTACTGTAGGTGATTTTAGAGTTACGAGATTTAGGAAGTTAGAAGTTAGGATTCTATTTGTTTTTATTATTTTTGTTTTAAATTTTAAAAATCAAGCTTTGACTCCTTAAACCTCTCTCTGAAAAATTTGACCAAGTCCTAAGCCTTTGACTGAAGAATATTCAAATATTTTCAATTAAATTCATTATATTTATTAAAGGCCAAAAAGAAGATTTTTATTCCTAGAACTCTATAAATAGGACTTAGAACCCAGTCCTTCTCCTCACTCTTCAACTGTGATTAGACTCCAAGGTGCTAGTACTACCATAGAGTGATAAACACTTGGGTTGGGAAAAAGCTTTGCCATTCTTAAGCTTTATAAAATACTTGGGAAGTGAGGTTTAATGTATTTCAGTATTGTAGTTAGACCAATCCATAAGGTCAACTAAGGTACTCTTATTCTTTAAGTCCAATTCTTTCAAACTCTTTAGTTTTCTTTAGTTCCTTTTATTCATATCTTAACTTTTGATATTGGTTTTCGATTAGGCTCTTGAAACTTAAAGATCATTCTTGGTAAGTTTCGTCTTGAAGGTTTAAGTTTCCACATTTATTCTTTAATCTTTAGAAATACTCACCATTCTATTGTTGGTTTTAGGAGTGTTTCAAGTCTCGCATTTGTTCTCAATTATCCCGGTGTTTGTAAGGAAAATAGGATAGATCATGTATGTTTGTATGATATGTTATGTTATATGTTATATGTTATGTTGTATGTTAACATTATGTATAGTATGTTTATAGACCTTGGGCACATGACTTGTGTAGCTAGCAAGCCCTAATAATTTATGGGCATATGACTTGCTTGGCTAGCAAGCCCCACAAATCTATTGGGCATATGACTTGCTTAGTTAAACAAGCCCCAAGTAGTATGATGGCCATTGTAGTAGTATATGACATATGTTTATGGTATGCTTATAGTATATGTTTATGATATGTTTTTTTTCATATGTTATGATATGATTTTATGTGTATGTTTATGGTGTTAGTAGTTTTTCCTTGTTGGGCATTAGGCTCATTATTTTATTTTTAGTGTGATGCAGGAAAATGAATATGGAATGTAGAAGGATTCTTGGTAGCTTGGCTTGTGTGTTGAGGATGGATGGAATGTGTGGACTAGGTGTCGATCAAGGATGAAGTTATTTATTTTTAGTCTTTTAAATCATGTTTTTCCGCATTTAGTTTTGTAAACAATTTTCTTTAGTTTAAAATTATGTTTTATGTTTTAAACAATGGGTACTTATGCCATATTTTCTATTATTATGTATTTGATACAATATTTTGAGATTTAATAAAGTTATATTATTTCTTATGTATCTTTCCCAAATTAGTAGCTATGTATAGTAGATCTAATGGTCCAGGGTCTTAGAAATAGTTGGGTCATTATAGTTGGTATCAGACGAATGGTCCATTTACATGAAGTTCTCTTGATACACACGCTCAAGCTCTGAATCTAACTGCCAATGTAAGTTGTTTATGTTATAGTTGTTATGATTATGTGTTTAGTTAACGTTTTAGCCCATATGTTTTCAGTTAAGAATATTGTAAATTAGTTTATTTTCTTTATTTCTTTTATTTATTATCTTTGCATTTATGATTGTTTTTAGTGAAAACCTTTTTCCAAATGAATATCATTGTTAGTTTTGAATGAGATGTATGAGTTTGATTTTTTTTTCTACAATCATAATAAATAATAAATTTAATAAATAATGACCAAATTCGGTGAGGGTGGATACAAATCAATGGACCAGGTTTTATATTGAGAGATAGGGGGCCATAGTAGTGGGATCGATTTTAGTGATCCTGGCCCTCCCTGAATATGGTTAACTTTGGAATAATGATGAGTTTCGAGGCTGAGAATTAAGTCATATAGGATTATTAGAAACAGACTTAGTAAATTATAAAGATGGCTTATTTTTCTAAGTTTAGAAACAGACCCTAATCATAAAGAAGGCTTACATAATTTTTTCATAAGAACCATAATTAATAGGTCCGAGTTATGTTTGCTTAGATTAAGTTTTTTCCTTAGAGCCTATTAGGGTAAGTTCTAATATGTTTCCTCGACTATTAGAACTTTGCTGAAGATGTCGCTCAGAAGATTTGCTCACAACAACGCCAATGCCTCAAGCGTTGCTCCTGAAATTTATGAAGCCCCTCCAGTTCGTAGAAGGGGAGGTGTGCAACCAATGTTGCTGCTAAAGAAAGAGCGCCGCCGGTTGACAACACTACAGAAATTGCAAGACTACGACAACAAGTGGAGGAATTACTGCAGCAACAATGACAGCAGACTCAGACTCAGCCTCCACCTCAGCCGCAACCATAACCTCAACAAATGGCTCAAGTACCCCATCAAGTAGGTCCTTATGGGGGATGGCCAATGGCGAACTATGCGCCATACCTAGCTCAGCACATGGAGCCAATCTATGAGCAGTTTCGTAAGCAACACACTCCAAACTTTGAAGGGACAACATACCCCTTTGAGGTAGAAGAATGGCTCAGAAATGTAGAGCCGATCTTAGCGCATATGAATCTCGGCAACGCAGACCGCATATCCTGCGTTTCGTCTCTGCTTAAGAAGGATGCTAGAATATGGTGGGACTTAGTTCAGCAGACTAACAATGTCGCCACCATGACATGGACAAGATTTGTGGAGCTGTTCCACAAGAAGTATTACAACTCGGCAGTCATTACTACAAGGGTCAAGGAGCTCGCTAGTTTGAAGCAGGGCAACTTAACGGTAGTAGAATATGCTCGACAGTTCGACAGATTAGCCAAGTTTGCACCAGAGTTGGTTCCAACTGACTTTATGAGGGTGACCAAGTTCGTTAGAGGACTTAGACCAAAGATTTAATTAGGGGTTAAGCTAGCAAACCTGGGATATACTATCTATGTCGATGTTCTAGAAACGGCAATAGAAGTACAAAGGCTTCAGGCAAATGTTAGTAAGGAGAAGGCTAGTAAGCCTGAGCCTAAACAGTAGGGTCAACCTCAGAATGGTCGGAACAACCACAACAACAGTCGTCAGCATAGCAATAGTAATAGTAATGGTCAAAAGAGAAGGCATCCTGATGATAAGTAGGCCAATGGTCAAAAGAGCACGAATAATCAATGAAGGCAATAAGTCGGGTTACGTAGAATACCCGCAATGCACTAAGTGACAAAAGAAACATATTGGGGAATGTCATGCAAACATCAAGGGATGCTTCAACTGTGGTCAGGAAGGTCACTGAAGGAGGCAATGTCCCCAGCTCAAGCAAGAGGAGAAAATGGACAATACGATGGTTCTTGCCAGGGTATTTGTCTTAACCCAAGGAGAAGCTGACACTAGTAACAAAGCAATTACAGGTTAGATTCCTATCCTCGATAGCATATGTTCTAGTATCGCTTGATTTGGGAGAAATATACTCGTATATCTCGTTAGGAATGATAGAGAAATTAGACAAACCTTGTAGAACTAGGTTTGTGACATAGTTGCCTTCGGGTGAAGTAGTCCTATTATCACGGATAGTACGAGGCATACCGATCAAAATTGAGGACGTAGAACTAGAATGAGACCTGATAGAACTAGAGATCAAAGACTTCGACATGATGTTAGGCATGGACGGGCTAGTAAGGCATGGCGCAACCATCGATAGCAGACGTAAGCAAGTGATGTTCGAGACTCCTAATGGTCAGAAACGATGCTATATGGGAAAATTTTTAGGACTACATACGCCGCTTATTTCATCTCTCAAAGCTCAGAGGATGATAGAAAAATGATGTCATGCATTCTTAGCTAGCGTTATGCATGTGGTAAAGGGAACACCACTAAAGGTCGAAGATGTACATATTGTAAGGGAATTTCCAGAGGTATTTCCTGACGACTTGCTAGGATTGCCGACGACGCAGGAGATAGACTTCATAATCGAACTAGTACGAGACACTGAGCCTATTTCAAAGGAACCATACCGGATAGCACCAACCGAACTCAAGGAGTTAAAGACGTAGCTACAAGAACTCTTAGACTTGGGTTTCATTAGACCAAGGCATTCTCCATGGGGAGCACCGATACTATTTGTGAAGAAGGACGGAAGCATGTGGACGTGTATAGATTACCGTGAGCTGAATGAGGAGACAATTAAGAATAAGTACCCGCTACCCCGAATTGATGACTTGTTTGATCAACTCTGAGGAGCGACCGTGTTTTCAAAGATTGATCTACGGTCTGGGTATCATCAGCTCAAGGTACGGGAAGAGGATATGCCCAAGACAACTTTTAGAACTCGTTAGGGGCATTATGAGTTTCTAGTTATGTCTTTCGGTCTTACCAACGCTCTAGTTGCCTTCATGGATTTAATGAATATGGTCTTCAAGGATTATTTGGACAAATTCATTAAAGAGTTCATCGACGATATCTTGGTGTATTCAAAGGACGAAGTCGAGCATGAGGAACATTTAAGGATGACCTTGTTACGACTGAAGGAGCATCAGCTTTACGCCAAGTTTAAGAAGTGTGAATTTTGGCTGTCACAAGTAGCGTTCCTCGGGCACATAGTATCCAAGGAAGGAGTTGTTGTAGACCCATAAAAGATAGAAGCTGTGAAAAAGTTGCCTATAACTAAGAATGCTTCAGAGGTAAGAAGTTTTCTGGGACTAGCAGGATTTTATCAGAGGTTTGTAGAGGGATTTTCTAAGACAGCCACTCCACTTACCAATCTGACCCGGAAACAGCAAAGGTTCAACTGGACTGATAAGTGTGAAGAGGGCTTCCAGTTGCTTAAGGATAAGCTATGCTCAGCACCAGTACTTTGTGTACCGACACCCAACGACAAGTTTGTAGTCTACTATAAGCAAGGATTGGGTTGTGTGCTGATGCAGAATGATAAAGTGATAGCCTATGCCTCAAGGCAAATGTAGTTGTTGATGCGCTAAGTAGGAAGAATTACGGAAGTCTAGCATCATTAGCTGAAATAGAAAAGCTGCTAAAACAGGAGCTGATCAATGCTGGAATAGAAGTAGTCATTGGTAACCTGACGAACTGGTCCATCTAGTCAAGCCTGTTAGAAGATATACGGAATGGGCAAGTGCATGATGACACGTTAGTAACACATACGGATGCAGTTAGAAAAGGGAAGGCCACAAATTTATCAATATCAAGTCAAGGGTTATTAAGATATAAGGATCGGGTATGCATGCCAAATGATCAAGGGATTAAGATGACGATTTTAGAAGAAGTGCACAATACACCATACTTAGTTCACCAGGGTCGACCAAGATGTCTCACGACCTTAAAGTGTTATATTGGTGGCTAGGAATGAAGAAAGATATAGCGGAGTATGTGTCTAAATGCTTGGTATGCCAGCAAGTGAAAGCAAAACATCAGTGGCCTACAGGCTTATTGCAACCACTTAGCATTCCAGAATGGAAATGGGATGATATAGCCATAGATTTCGTGATGGGTTTGCCACGAACAAGTAAGCAGCATGATTCAGCTTGGATAGTAATAGATAGATTAACCAAGTCAGTTCATTTCTTTTCAGCTAAGACATCATACACAGCAGATCAACACGCAGACATTTAAGTCCAAGAAATAGTATGACTGCATAGAATCTCTAAGACAATAGTATTCGATAGAGGATCGGTGTTTACATCGAGATCTTGGAGTAAATATTTGCCGCTGATAGAATTCTCCTACAACAATAGCTACCAATCAACAATCAGGATGGCACCCTACAAGCTACTTTATGGAAGAAGGGTCAATCGCCTGTGCATTAGGATGAGGTAGGAGAAAGGCAACTACTTGGACCTGAAGCTGTTAGAGGAGCTCAGGATGTAGTAGCGCTGATTAGACAGCATATGCTCGTTGCATAGAGTCGTTAGAAAAGTTTTGCGGATGCCAAGCGGCGTGATGTGGAATTCAAAGTCGGAGATCAAGTTTTCTTAAAAATATCTCCTATGAAAGGTGTGAAGCAGTTCGGGAAGATAGGCAAGCTTAGTCCCAGGTTTATAGGTCCTTTTGAGATATTGGACAAAGTGGGAGCAGTTGCATATAGATTAGCCCTACCACCAGCTCTAGCAGATAGTCATAATGTATTTCACATCTCGATGCTGCACAGATATGTGTCAAATCCATCTCATGTCCTCAAGTACGATACGATAGCACTCCAGAAAGACTTGAGTTACGAGGAACGACCAGTTAGCACCCTAGATAGAGGGATGCAAGAATTATGGTCTAAGAGTTTTCCGATAGTCAAAGTCCTATGGAGAAATAGTTCTGAACGGGAGGCAATGGAGGAGTTGGAGGAAGATATGTTAGATCGGTATCCAGAATTGTTTGATAAGTAAATTTCAGGGACGGAATTCTTTTAAGTAGGGGAGAATTGTAGAGTCCCAGAATTTTACTTAGCTAGTTAGATAGTAGTACTAGTAGCAATATCTAGTATTAGTTTGTAGTATGTTAGATTTCGTGGATTTTGGTTCAAACCGGGACTTAGTTGGAAACTCCTAGCAATAGTTATGGATTTTATAAGTTTAACCTATAGTTTAAGAATATTAATTATAACATAAGGTTTTATTAATATTGCCGGTTATTAATATGATAATTATTATAACCTAAGGTTTAGATAGAGCCAATAGTATTATGACACTTGTCATATGCATGATTATTAAGGAATTATTATTTTAATGATAAAATAAGGGAAATATAAGACTTAGTCTTCACCAGAATCTATTAGGAGCATGACATTTGTCACAATTTTATTTATTCGTGGATTAGTTGTTATTTAGATAATTAAATAGATTCTCCGTAACTTTTGGGTACTGTAACTTCCGACCTATTTTTGACCCAGTTATGTTATGAATTTCAAACAATAGTATTTCTAGAAAATTGTAGATAATTGAATCAGCTTTCTAACAGTATAAAAATGGTCTAAATCTGAGTCATACAACTATAGTTATGTTTATTTTACTGTAGGTAAGTTTAGAGTTACGAGATTTAGGGAGTTAGAAGTTAGGATTCTATTTGTTTTTATTATTTTTGTTTTTAATTTTAAAAATCAAGCTTTGACTCCTTAAACCTCTCTCTGAACAATTCGACCAAGTCCTACGCCTTTGACTCAAGAATATTCAAATATTTTCAATTAAATTCATTATTTTTATTCAAAGCCAAAAAGAAGATTTTTTATTCCTAGAACTCTATAAATAGGACTTAGAACCCAGCCCTTCTCCTCACTCTTCAACTGTGATCAGACTCCAAGGTGCTAGTACTACCAAAGAGTGATAAGCACTTGGGTTGGGAAAAAGCTTTGCCATTCTTAAGCTTTATAAAATACTTGGGAAGTGGGGTTTAGTGTATTTCGGTATTGGAGTTAGACCAATCCATAAGGTCAACTAATGTACTCTTATTCTTTAAGTCCAATTCTTTGAAACTCTTTAGTTTTCTTTAGTTCCTTTTATTTAGATCTTAACTTTTGATATTGGTTTTCGATTAGGCTCTTGAAACTTAAAGATCTTTCTTGGTAAGTTTCGTCTTGAAGGTTTAAGTTTCCACATTTATTCTTTAATCTTTAGAAATACTCACCATTCTATTGTTGGTTTTAGGAGTGTTCCAAGTCCCGCATTTGTTCTCAATTATCCCGGTGTTTGTAAGGAAAATAGGATAGATCATGTATGTTTGTATGATATGTTATGTTATATGTTATATGTTATGTTGTATGTTAACATTATGTATAGTATGTTTATAGACCTTGGGCACATGACTTGTGTAGCTAGCAAGCCCTAATAATTTATGGGCATATGACTTGCTTGGCTAGCAAGCCCCACAAATCTATTGGGCATATTGACTTGCTTAGTTAAACAAGCCCCAAGTAGTATGATGGCCATTGTAGTAGTATATGACATATGTTTATGGTATGCTTATAGTATATGTTTATGATATGTTTTTTTTCATATGTTATGATATGATTTTATGTGTATGTTTATGGTGTTAGTAGTTTTTCCTTGTTGGGCATTAGGCTCATTATTTTATTTTTAGTGTGATGCAGGAAAATGAATATGGAATGTAGAAGGATTCTTGGTAGCTTGGCTTGTGTGTTGAGGATGGATGGAATGTGTGGACTAGGTGTCGATCAAGGATGAAGTTATTTATTTTTAGTCTTTTAAATCATGTTTTTCCGCATTTAGTTTTGTAAACAATTTTCTTTACTTTAAAATTATGTTTTATGTTTTAAACAATGGGTACCCATGCCATATTTTCTATTATTATGTGTGTGATACAATATTTTGAGATTTAATAAAGTTATATTATTTCTTATGTATCTTTCCCAAAATAGTAGCTATGTATAGTAGATCTAATGGTCCAAGGTCTTAGAAATAGTTGGGTCATTATAGTTCTGGGCATTAAAATTCTTAGAGACAGACAGAACAGAAGTTTGGCACTGTCTCAAGCAACTTATATTGATAAGGTGCTAGAACGCTTTAATATGAAAAAATCCAAAAAGGGTGACATGCCAACCCATTATGGAGTATTCCTTTCCAAGGAGCAGTGTCCCAAAAGAACTCAGGAAGAGGAAGATATGAGACAGTATCCCTATGCCTCAACGGTAGGCAATCTAATGTATGCCATGTTTTGTACAAGACCTGACACTTATTATGCAGTAGGGATAGTTATTCGTTATCAATCAAATCCTAGATTGATTCATTGGATTGCAGTGAAGAATATTCTCAAGTATCTTAGAAATACTAGAGATTATATGCTTGTATATTCAGGTGGAGACCTGAACCCCATTGATTACACTGATTCTGATTTTCAATCAGACAGAGATAGTCGGAAATCGACTTTTGGATCAGTGTTTACTCCTGGAGGAGGAGCAGTAGTCTGGCGAAGTATTAAACAAACCATCATTGCAGACTCCACCATGGAAGCCAAGTATATAGCAGCTTGTGAAGCAGCTAAGGAGGTTGTGTTGCTCAAGAAGTTCGATTTCGATCTGGAAGTAGTACCAAATATGGATAAGCCACTAGTCTTATACTGTGACAACAGTGTGGCAGTAGCTAACTCAAAGGTACCACGGAGTCACAAGAGGGGAATGGACATCGAGAGGAAGTATTACTTGGTAAGAGAGATAGTTCATCGAGGAGATGTTGCAGTTATGAAGATAGCTTCAGAGCATAATCTTGCAGATCCTTTCACAAAGACTTTATCCATAAAATCTTTTAAGGAGCATGTAAGAAACATGGGAATGAGAGAGATGCCTCATTCTTTTAGGGAAAGTGGGAGATTGTTGGGAATTGTGCCTTGAAAGCATATGTAGTAGACATTTTTTTAAGAAATAAATAAATAAATTGAATTTGTTAAGCATATTTTTTATGGACTATATTATTATGTGATAATATTATGTAAATATAAAAAAAATCCTAAGTTCATATATGTTATCTCAACCACGTATTAGTACAGGAGGATTGTGTTTGAGATAAACGAACTTGAATAGTTCGTAGTAAAATAAAGATATGGAATCTTTAAATTAATTACTGCAAGTACGGTCCACTAGTATTATGAATACATGTGGTCTAGATCCGGATCACTAGTGTAGTAGGACACTTTAGTGGAGGTACTTTATATATTAGAGAATATATAGAATTGGAGCAGATATGTTTATTAATACTTAGTTAAATACCGTTTCGAAGTATTAATTAAATATATCATCTGATGATCATATACAAATAGATCTTAATCCTAAAGTTACTATGAACTCCTGTTTATGTTATATGAGTTCTTTGATTCACTCCTTAGGGTCGTCAGAATGATCAGGATAGAAACTTTTGTTTTGGGAACTCATTAATGTAAATGGCTGGGGACATAGTATACAGATATGGAATCTATACCTTCTTGTAAGAGATTGAATAATGGTTCTCTTAAGGGTTGACTTTGGGACTGAAAGGTTATTGAGCTCAAATTCATAATTTAGTTATGAATTAACATTCGCTAGTAAAGTCAATGGTACTTAACGAAACAAGATATAATTAAAAGGGTAAAACGGTAATTTTATTCCCAATTAATTATGAACCATTATTAGAGGGTTAATTTTTATGTGTTGACGGTGAAATCGTCAACGAAGTGAAGTTAGAAAAATCAAAGTCTATTGCTTATCAATGAAAAACTTCAACAATGTAATCAGAAACTTAGAAAATAGTTGCAGAAGAAAAAATGGGAAAAGAACTTGTATTCCTTTGTTGTCTCAAGCTACAGTGTTTTTTCCAACCCCCTTCAATGTTGAAGTGGGGTTCCCTTTATAGTGGGCTCTAATGACCCCTGATACATTGTGGTCCAGGGGACCAGATTGTACCCAAGTACGGTGTTAGGAGAGTGGTATCAGGTGTAGTGGTGTCGGCTTGAGTACATGGTTAAAGTCGGTGGGAGCACCTCCACTTTAGTACCCGATTGTGTCTCCATTACTTGCCCAGTACAAGTGTCACAAAATTGGCTGGCGAGGAACACAACAGGTACCTCACTTGTACGCCCACTACTTGTCTGGCGTAGGCCTTGTGTCCATCCTCTAGCTCCTCTTAGTTTGTCAGTGTGCTCCGTACCTCTTCTGATTTCGCTTCGAATCGCTGTGAGGCTTGCTACATATGCGGCGCGAGATACCTCGAGGAGGCCATGTCTCGCGAGGCCCCTAAGGATGCGAGATGCCTTATGGACGTGAGATGCCTTGTGGAGGTCATGTCTCGCGAGATCCTAAGGATGCGATTCTCTCCGCGAGATGCTTGTCTTCTTGGGGAACTAGTTCTGAACAAGTTAGTGTGCTCCATTAGGATTAGTAAATTTCTCTTAACTTCAAGCTAAGAGAATGATGCCTCGCTAGTGAAATGAGGCTCATGTGACAATCCATGACCACATTACCGGAGTAGGCATGACTAAGTGAGGTAGGCTTGTCTCCCGAGACGCTTCCACGTACGCGAGACGACACCTCTAGCGAGGCACCCGTTGGCGCGCGAGATGCCACTCCTAGCGAGGCGCCTGTTGGCGCGCGAGACGCCACTCCTAGCGAGGCGGCTATTGGTGCGCAAGACGCTCATGGGCATCCGAGGTGATGCGGCCTCGCGAGATGCCTGGGCGCGCGAGGTATCTGAGAGGCATGCCACTCATGCGAAACACGAGGCCATTTGGGCAAGTGCGCGAGACGCGAGGCCATCTGGGCAGGCATGCGAGGTGTGGCCTCGGTGGGTGCACCGAGAGGAAGCTGGTGTGCGAGACGATGGTCTCGCAAGACGTGGCCTCGCTGGGTGCGCCGAGAGGAAGTTGGTGCACAAGATGGTGCTCTTGCGAGGCATGGCCTCGCTGGGTGCATCGAGAGGAAGCTGGTGCGCAAGACAATGGTGGCCCGAGGGCACCGCAGCTCAACCATGTATTTAGGCGTTCATGGGACCTTAGCATGTGCCTTGGACCTTTTACAAGCATGGAATTTTGAGTGTCCACACTTACCCCCAGTCTAGGAGAGGGCCTTTAGGCGCTCTGGTAAACTTTTTGGTATGGTGTCTTGAAAGCATATATGGTGTTAGTGGTGATCCTTGTGATTGAACGTGAGCATATCACTTTGCTTCATGGATCCCAATGGAGATGCCAAGCTCCCTTCTTGGCCATTGATCAGGCCTTAGGTTCGATGGCTAAGATGAGCCTGTGGCTCCTATAAATAAGCCTTCATATCTAGCCTATTATTTACACCTTACCTCTTCAGCTTAGTGTTTTTGAGATCCTTGCTCCTTTCAAAAGGTAAGGGGTTCAATCCCCCACAACCTCACTTTTGCTATATTTTTTTTATATATATATATTTGAGTTCATTTCTTGTATGTCTATATCCATGCAGGTATTTGAGGACTAAAACACCTTTTTCCTTTGTTTTTGTAGACGCGTACTTTCGACCATTTGCTTCTCTTTGACCGTGACGGTGATTTTGGCCCTCGACCTCCTTTTGACCACGACATCGCCCAATTTTACTTGCTGGAGGTATACTTTCTTTCTCCCTTATGTTTATTGGGTCCAAATTAGCACTACTCGGGATGGGGTACTTTGGCCTGAGCTCATCGTGAGTTAACCCAGTTGCATGCCCTCATTCATACCCTGTAGTTGGTTATTTAGAGCGCTTGTGCCTAGAGGCTTTAAGCCCACTCCTTTGTGTTTTGTAGAAATCCCCTCATTTATACGTGAACCTTATTTACTTACGAGACGAGATCTCATGGCATGTGAAGGATCATCTGGTGTTCCTCCAGGGGTCGAGTTTGTAGACTTATCTTTAGACTCGGAGTCCTCCGAAGACAACCTTCACCAAGACTACGACACCTTGAGGCAGGCTCGTTTTCGTCATCTTGAGCACATGTCTGAACTTAGACGTAAAATCTGGGTGGTAGAGAGAAAAATAGACTCAATTTTGAGGGGAGACGGAGTATCTTTCCCCCTTGACCTTAACGACCATATAGCAAACCTTAGGGTAACCCTTTTAGATTTGCAGATGGAGTTGGAGTTTATGGAGGGAAATCTCCCGCCTGAGCCTCCTACCCCGTTTTCCCCTAATGACTATCATGGGGTTGTCCCGTCTTCTCCACAACCCTTGTTCTCGATCTACCATTGCTCAGCGCTTTCACACTTGGTGCCTCGGTGGAAGACCCTATCTAGGAAGAAAAGTTGGAGGGTAAAGTGCCCTGTTTCTACCTCACCTTTTTCTTTTGGTTTTGCAGATATGTTGAAGAGAGCACGGTGATAGGTGGCCCCTGAGAAGCAAGGCACTGGCCCCCTGTTGGAATCCACCGTAGTGTCCCCATGTGTCTGAAAATAAATTGCTAGAATTAGCGGAGAAATACCGTGTTAGCCCAGAATACAAGTTATATGTTTCTTCGAACAAGTGCCGGGCTGATAGCCCAAGTCAGGGTTATGTGGCCATGAGTGAGCACATCTTGAAGACGGGTGGCACAATCCCATTACACCCATTTTTTGTCATGGTTCTCAACCATTTTGACCTTGCTCCGCTCTAGTTGGTGCCCAATAGCTGGCTAACCTTGAGTTGCCTCTTTTTTGCGTATATGGAGCGTAACAGGCGTGCTCCCACGACTCAAGAGGTGCATTACATGTACAACCTCATGCCCTCTCCTAAATCCAAAGGCTTTTATTTCTTGCAAAAAGCCAATTCTCTGGTCTCCTTGATAGAGGGTTCTATATCAAACCTAGGGACCTGGAAGCAGGACTTCTTCTTTGTGAAGGGTCCCCTCTCTGTTCGTGAGCACTTTCGCTCAGCTCCTAGTAAGTACTTCAAGTTTTTTTTTGGAACTTACTGTTTTGGAACTAATGTTCATGTCGACAATTGTGCTGATTGTGCAGAGAATTTCGCCATGCTCGACGTTCTCGGGTCAGAGGCGGATGCAATGGATAAATTTCTCGAGGCTGACCTTGCCGAAAAAATGGCTGCACATCTCTTCACTGTGACCAACCTCAACCGTTACTAGCTATCCTCGGTTTCGGAGCCTGAGTTGTTGTGGAATATTTCTGGGTGGAAGAAAAAGGCTGTTTTGGCTGAACCTCACTCGGATGGGAGTGAGGCAGAGTGTGTGCCAGAGGGGGTCTCCCCAGGACATAGACCATGACATGGCCTCCCACTCCCACGATCAACAAGCCATGCCGAGGGGCTTCGTCTGTCCCTATTCTGAGGACTTCGATGCTTTCCCTCAGGCTTCCCTTAATCCTGGTCCATCGGGGGCTCATTTTTCCGATCTTCTTGCGCCCCCTCCTCCTTCAGCGAGCGGGTCATTTGTCCCTACCCAGCCAGGTGCCCTTGGCTCGGAAGGGGAGCCCTGGGTGGGCCGCATGGCGGCCTCTTATGGGCAACGGTATGTCCAGGTCGCCACGGATCTTCCTAAGGCTGATTGGAGAGGTCTTGGGAATTTTTCCATGTCGGAGCTCGGGGAGACTCTTGTGCATTCCGCCACTTGGGTGAGGTCTCTCTCTTTTTTTGCTTAACATCGTTATTGTTATTTTTCTTGTGCAGACTTATATAGTGGCTTAGCGATTTGCCGACTCGGCTCAGGACCTCTGCACGTTGAATGCTGAAAGGGACCGTCTTACGGTCCAGGTCCAGGGGCTAGAGAGGGAACTTGCTGAAACCAAACTTAAGCTGGAGAAGGCCCTGGCGAAGGCCTCTTCCTCATCAAAAAAGAAGAAGAGGGCGATTGTCAATGCCGTGATGCTGCAGGAGAAGGTCACTTGCTTAGAGGCCGACCTTGAGGGTGCAAAGGCTACCATCGCAACGTTGCAGGGGAGGGTCGCTTCCTTAGAGGCGGATAAGGCTAATATTGAGTATAGATCCATAGAGTGTGCCCTCTACGAAGTATGGAAGAAAAATCCTAACTTCGATTTCTCCTCCTTTGGTGAGCATGCCGTTGCCAGGGCGGCTGAGTGGAACGCCTATGGCAGGAGGCATTGAGATTATCATTCTGTGATTTTTGTCGTTCAGTCCAATGAGGTTGTATGCTCATTTGAGCCCTATTTTGCTTGTAATTTCTCTGAGTTTTGTTACATTATCAAATCCTTTTTTTATATATATATATATACATATGTGATCATCCATCTTTATTCCTCTACGTTCGAGGTCCTTTTGAGCCCACACAATGGGTTTCGATAGGTTCTCTTTTTTATTTATCAGTTTGAGGTCCTTTGGAGCCCATGTGAAGGGTTCGATAGGTCCCTCTTTGGTGCCTCTTGATTGTACCTATACGGATATATTGACCCCTTGGGTTCTAGTTATCCTTTTATATATTTTTGCGCGCGCTTATTATTTCTTGCGAGAAGCGTCCTTCTTGTCATTATTCATAGTACTATTTTTGCAAGGGTCTCTTTTAGGATCCTTTTTGGCTAGACGGCTTGGTGGCCGCTCTAGGCTTATTGGTGGGTGCTTCTCCTGAGGCACTTCCTCTTATAGAAGCATTTACTCTTATTAGGATGTTTTTCTTGTAAGACCTTTTGACCTCCTTGATGTTCATAAGGGTAGCTAATCCTTGTGAACTCAAGCGATGCCTTACAAGGTCTTCTTCTTTATTCGTAAGGGGATCCTTTTAGGATCCTTCTGGTAAGGAGTCTTTTAGGATATAAGGGTCTCGTTTGGGACCCTTTTTTGACATAAGGGGTCCTTTTAGGATCCTCCTGATATAAGGGGTCTTGTTAGGACATAAGGGCCTCGTCTGGGACCATTTTTTGACATAAGGGGTCCTTTGAGGATCCTCCTGATATAAGGGGTCCTTTTTGGATCCTCCTGATATAAGGGGTCCTCTTAGGATATAAGGGTCTCGTTTGGGACCCTTTTTTTTTTTACCCCCTATATACTCATATACACTCTGCCCCCAAAGTGTTTGGTGAGGTTTATCTCGGCAGGCACTTTGATCACTCTATTCATGCATTTTGATAATCATTTTGCTTAAACAAGAAACTTTACTACATATTCACTTAATGTCACAACATATTCATTGCCAACCTTGCCTCAACATGGAAGTCTTACTGATAATACTTCATTAGATGTTCTGCATTCCATGCTCTAGGTACCATGGTGTCATCCAAGCATGCGAGCTTGTAGGTGTTAGGGGGCACAACCTGGGCAACTCGGTAAGGCCCTTCCTAGTTTGGCCCTAGCACTCCCACGCTCGGATCTGAAGTGTTGGGCAGGAATTTCCACAACACGATGTCTCCTACTCTGAATGCCCTCTCTCGCACCCTCGAATTATAATATCTCGCGGCTCGTTGCTGATATATGGCTAGCCTCAGTTGTGCCCTGTCTCTCTTAGCTTCCAACAGGTCCAAATTCCTGGCTAATGCTGTGATATTGGCCTGGTCAGCATATACTTGTGTGCGGATGGAGTTAATCTTCATTTCTATTAGAAGAACAGCCTCGCAGCCATAGGCCAAGGAAAAATGCGTCTCTCCCGTGGTGGAACGAGGTGTGGTCCTGTAGGCCCAAAGCACATTGGGAAGTTCTTCGACCCAGGCCCCTTTCAACTTCTCCAACTTTGTTTTCAGGTTCCTTTTTAGGATCTTGTTGATGGCCTCCACTTGTCCATTGGCTTGTGGGTGTACTACAGCGGAGAAACTCCTCTTGATTCCTTTTTCCCTGCAATATTCCTCGAATACTCCTCCTTCAAATTGCATCCCATTGTCGGAGACTATCTTTTAGGGTACTCCAAACCTGCAGACGATAAATTTGTTGACGAATGTGGTGATTTTCTTAGCCGTTATGTTGACTAAAGGTTCTGCTTCCACCCACTTAGTAAAATAATCGACTGCTACCACTGTGTATTTTGCTCCTCCTCTTCCTGCTGGCAACGCTCCAATCAAGTCAATCCCCCACACAGCGAAGGGCCATGGACTGGTCATGCTCGCCAGCTCATTTGGTGGCTGTCTGGGGTAGTTTGCATGCCTCTGGCACTTGTCACACCTTTTTGCGAAATTGCTCGCATCCTTTTCCATGGTAGGCCAATAGTACCCCTGGCGGATGGCCTTTTTTGCCGTGGACTGCCCCCCCCCCCCCCCCAGCATGATTTCCACATTCCCCCCCATGAATCTCTTGCAGAATTTTTAAAGCCTCTCCCTTATTTACGCACCGTAGGAGCAGGGTAGAGAAGCCTCTCTTATATAAGACCCCGTCTACTAGGGTGTATTGGGCAACTTTGTAAGTCTGCCTGCGGGTATCTTTTTTGTCCAAAGGCAAGACCCCATCATTTAAGTACTTCGCGATGGGTGCAAACCATGACTCCCCCAGGCTATTGACCATATGGATCATTTCTTTTGCTATGCTCAGCTTGGAGAGATATTCGATTGGGATGGACTCAAGCATGTCTTCGTCTCGAGTAGAGGCGACTTTTGCAAGTGCATCAGTGTTTGTGTTTTGCTCCCTTGGGATCTGTTCTATGGTGCATTTTTTGAACTGATCCCAATACCCCTTCACCTTGGTGAGATATGCAGTCATTTTTGGGCCTCTAGCCTGATATTCACCTTTCACCTGAAACACCACGAGCTGTGAGTCACTAAAGACATTCAAATGGGTTACCTTTAACTCCCTAGCTAGCCGCAAGCCAGCCAACAGTGCCTCGTACTCTGCTTCATTGTTGGAAGCTTCAAATCCAAATCTCAAGACACAATACATCTTGTGCCCCTCAGGTCCCGTCATTACTATGCTAGCGCCAGCTCCTCCTTCGTTAGATGCCCCGTCTACATGGAGGCTCCATTCTTCAGGGTGCTTGTCCTCTTCATGCGCCGATTCATTCTTTTCTATTTCTCCCTCCTCATGGGGTCGGTGTGCAAACTTGACTATAAAGTCTGCAAGTACCTGCCTGTTGATTGAGGCCTTTGGGGTGTAAGTGATGTCAAATTGACTCAATTCAATCGACCATTTTAACAACCTTCCCGAAGTTTCCGGTTTGTGCAAGAATTGATGCAAAGGGGTGTTTGTGAGCTCCTCGATAGCATGAGCATGAAAATAGGGCCTCAACTTTCGAGAAGCCATTACCAAGGCGTATGCCAACTTCTCTATTTATGGGTACCGGGTTTCTGCGTCTACCAGTCGCTTGCTAACATAGTACACGGGCTGCTGATGCTTCTTTTCTTCTTTGACCAGGGCGGCACTTATAGCATGTTCCGATGTGGCTAGATACAAGTACTACTTTTCCCCTTTTTCTAGCTTGGCCAAAAGGGGTGGTTTTCCAAGGTGTTCCTTTAGCTTGGTGAAGGCTTCCTGACAATCATCATCCCAAGCGAAATTTTTGCTAGCTTTTAGGATGTTGAAGAAAGGGAGGCATTTGTCAGTGGACCTGGAGATGAACCTATTGAGGGCTGCTACTCTCCCTGTTAAGCACTGCACCTCCTTCTTGCTTCGTGGTGGACTCATTTTCAGCAATGCCTTGATTTTTTCGAGGTTAGCCTCGATACCTCGAGAATTCACCATAAAACCCAGGAACATTCTTGATGAAACTCTGAAGGTGCACTTGAGCGGGTTTAGCTTTATTCTGAACTTTCGGAGGGTGTCGAACATCTCCATGAGATCGTTTGTGAGCTCTTCTGCCTTCTTTGTCTTTACCAGTATATGGTCCATGTATACTTCCATATTCCTTCCTATTTGATTTGCAAACATTCGTTTCACTAGCCTTTGATAAGTACCACCTGTGTTCTTTAAAACAAAAGGCATCAATTTGTAGCAATAAAGCCCCTTGTCTGTTATGAACAAAGTGTGCTCTTCATCGGCCGGGTTCATGGGTATTTGGTTGTACTCGGAATATGCATCCATGAAGCTAAGTAGCTCGTGCCCTGCTGTGGCGTCTACTAACTGGTCTACCCTAGGAAGCGGGAAGTTGTCCTTAGGGCAGGCCTTATTGAGGTTAGTAAAGTCCACACAAGTCCTCCACTTTCCGTTGGGCTTTGGGACTAACACTGGGTTTGATACCCATAGTTGGTAGAATGCCTCTCGGATAAACCCATTTGCCTTCAACTTATCAACCTCCTCTTTTAGGGCCGCGTATCTCTCTGGGTCCAGTGCTCTCCTTTTCTGTCTCACAGGACTTTCTTTTTGGTCGATGTTCAGGTGGTGGCACATGACTGCTGGGTCTATCCCTACCATGTCCTCGTGACTCCAGGCGAATACGTCAAGGTTGGCTTTCAAGAATTCTACCAGCTTTTCCTTCACGTCCCCCATAAGGTCTTTCGCTACCTTTAATTTTCTCAACGGCTCATTCATGACTGTGACTACTTCCACCTCTTCTACTGGTTCGACTCTAGGTTCCTCCGCGACTCGCAGGTCCAACTCGTGCAGGTTTGCGCCTTCATGCACAACCATTTCCATAGGCACCAAAGGCTTCGTGGCTGTGCGGAGGGATGTGTTATAGCATTCCCTTGCTTCCTTCTACTCTCCTTTCACACTTGCTATTCCCCCGGGAGTTGGGAATTTCACAGCTAAGTGGTACACAGAAGTTAATGCCTTCAATTCTCTTAGGAAGGGTCTCCCTAATACCGAATTGAAGGCTGAGGCACAATCTACCACGACAAAGTTAGCCATGATGGTAGTTTGTCTGGGTTGTTCTCCCATGGTGACGGCTAACTCAATTACCCCTAGGGGCTGTATTGAATCTCCTATAAATCCATATTGGGAGGTACTGCAAGGTTTTAGGTGCCGGATGTTTGATCCCATTTTCTCCAAAGCTGGGCGATATAGGATGTCCACAAAGCTTCCGTTATCCACCAAGACCCGATGCACCCTCATGTTTGCAAGCTGGATAGTCAATACCAAGGGGTCATTATGGGGGAAATTTACACCCCGTGCATCTTCTTCAGTGAAGGTTATCGAGTCATTCTCACCCTTAAAATTCTTCGGGGGACGTTCCTCCCAACTTAAGACGCATGGTGGTGGACTTCATCTGGCCTCCCTGACATATTTGTCTCACCCTTTCCTTGATTCGCCTTCGAATCCCGGTCCTCCGAAGATGGTCCTTATCTCTCCCTGCACCTCTTGGGCTACTTCCTGTGCCCGCGGCGAGGATGCCCCTTCTTCCGGCCTTTGGCTCTCTTTTCGGACGTATCTGCCCAAATGTCCCTTGCGTATAAGCTCTTCGATTTCTACTTGCAAATGATTGCATTCTGCGGTGGTGTGGCCGATATCTTTATGGTACGGGAAGTATTTATCGGGGTCTCTTTTTTATCGGTCTTTTTTCATCGGCGGGGGCCTTCTGAAAGGGACTTGGTTTTCATTCGTGACAAAAATATGCTCCCTCGCATGGGTGAGGTTAGTGTAAAAGGTGTAGGGGCCTTGCCTGCGCTCGCCTGTGCGCTGGGGCTTCCGTGGCTGATCCTCCCTTGTTCCTTCATAGACCCTCTTCTTCTTTGCACTGCTTTGGTTCTCCCGGATTGAGGGTTTTGGTGGGGATTGGCCTTTTCCAGCCTTAAGGCTCTCGTGAACATCCTCAACGCGAATGTATTTCAGCGCCCGCTAGTAGAAATCGTCCAAATCTGTGACCTCTCTCTTGAGCATGTTATCCCACAAATTGCTTCCCGGGTGCACTCCGGCCGTGATTGCTATTTTTAACTCTCTGCGGGTCAAGCTCTCTACCTTGGCCGCCTCCATATTGAACTTGTGAATGTAGCTCTTTAGACTCTCATTTTCTCCTTGCTTCACGTTAGCAAGGCTGGTGCCCGACATTGTGTAATCACGCACGGCGTGGTGTTGCTGGAGAAACTCATCAGAAAATTGTTGCCAAGATCTGATGGACCCTGGTCTAAGTCTTTTGAACCATTTGTACACAATTCCTTTCAAGGTGACAGCAAAGCAATGGCACCTGGCTCCGCTACTAATCCCCCTTAACTTCAATAGATCGTTAAATGCGTCCAGATGGTACTTGGGGTCTGTGTTTCCTTCATATGGGGTCATATGAGGCTCCTTGAAGTTGGCTGGGAGTCAGATGGCCTGGATTTCCTTAATGAAGGGCGATTCATGGTTGAACTCGTCCTCAATGGCTTGTCCTCCAGATGCGGTGATGATCTTGCTCCGGAGGCTCCTCATTTCGGTGCCTAGGTCTTGCCTCCTTTTATTCAAGGAGTCTCTCAATGTGGATGGGTTGACCTTTCCTTTTCCTTTGTCCTCTCGGGGTGCCATAGGAGGCGTAGTCCTTTTATCCGCCCTTTTCTTATTGAGCTCTTCTCGCAAGTCTGGGGGCGTTTCCTTCGACGTGACCTCGACTTCACTACGTGGGTCAACATTATTCCTCTACTTTTGCCTCTGGGGCTGCTCGAGCAGTCCGAGATGTTCGCGCTGCTTCGTCTAGGGGGTATTAGTGGTAGAGAGTCGAGTTCTCCCATCGTCCACTGGCACTGTGGTTTCTACTCCTTCTTGCCCTTTCTCTTTTCGCCTAGGTAGAGGTATGCTCGATTTTCCTTGTAATAGGTCATTTAACACCTCTTGCATGTCCTCCAAGGTGGTTTCTAGCCTTTGGTTCTTGCGGTGCAATTCGTGTATCTCTTCTTCGTAAAATCGAGATTTAGAACTCGAGCTAACAGAGTGGACCTAGGGATGCTTGTCAGGTCTGCGCATCGATGGGCCCGGGTCTTGCCGGCCGAAGTTTGGCACCTGCGGTGGCTTCGGGAGCGAGAACTCGCCGGCATCTCTTGCAGGGGCAGTTGCTGACTTTGGATGATTCTCATCAGGCCGGACGACTGGGGATGAGGCCTCCATCTCATCTTCGTGGACCTCGGGTTCCTTTGGGGCCTCCACATTTCTGGATGGACGGGGATTCTTCATGGAGGCCTTCAGCTGGTCTCCATCAAGGTAGACCTCCACCTCTCGTGGCTCTCTCAATCGCTTAGAGCGTCTTGGCATCTCTTTATGCCAGAGTTAATGGAAGAACAGTGGCTTGGCACTTATCCTTCCCACAGACGGCGCCAAACTGTTGACGGTGAGAACTCGTCAATGAAGTGAAGTTAGAAAAATCAAAGTCTATTGCTTATCAATGAAAAACTTCAACAATGTAATCAGAAACCTAGAAAATAGTTGTAGAAGAAAAATTGAAAAAGAACTTGTACTCCTTTGTTGTCTCAAGCTACAGTGTTTTTTCCAACCCCCTTCAATGTTGAAGTGGGATTCCCTTTATAGTGGGCTCTAATGGCCCCTGATACATTGTGGTCTAGGGCACCAGATTGTACACAAGTACGGTGTCAGGAGAGTGGTATCAGGTGTAGTGGTGTCGGCTTCAGTACATGGTCAGAGTCGGTGGGAGCACCTCCACTTTAGTACCCGATTGTGTCTCCACATGCCCAGTACGAGTGTCAGAAATTGGCTGGCGAGGACCACAACAGGTACCTCACTTGTACGCCTACTACTTGTCTGGCGTGGGCCTTGTGTCCATGCTCTAGTTCCTCTCAATTTGTCAGTGCGCTTCGTACCTCTTCTGGTTTCGCATCGAATCGCTGTGAGGCTTGATACATATGCTGTGTGAGACGCCTCGAGGAGGCCATGTCTCGTGAGGCCCCTAAGGACGCGAGATGCCTTGCGGACGTGAGATGCCTTGTGGAGGTCATGTCTCGCGAGATCCTAAGGATGCGACTGTCTCTGCGAGATGCTTGTCTTCTTGGGGAACTAGTTCTGAACAAGTTAGTGTGCTCCATTAGGATTGGTAAAGTTCTCTTAACTTCAGGTCAAGAGAATGATGCCTCGCTAGTGACATGAGGCTCATGTGACAATCCATGACCACATTAGCGGAGTAGGCATGACTAAGTAAGGTAGGCTTGTCTCGCGAGATGCTACCACGCACGCGAGACACCACTCCTAGCGAGGCGCCTATTGGCGCATGACACGCCACTCCTAGCGAGGCGCCTATTGGTGCACGAGACGCTCGTGGGCGTCCAACGCGATGCGGCCTCGCGAGATGCCTGGGCGCATGAGGCATCCGAGAGGCATGCCACACGCGCGAGACGAGAGGCCATCTGGGCAAGTGAAAGGAAGCTGGTGCGCGAGACGGTGGTCCTGCGAGACGTGGCCTCACTGAGTGCGTCGAGAGGAAGCTGGTGCGCGAGACAGTGGTCTCGCGAGGCGTGGCCTCGTTGGATGCACCGAGAGGAGGCTGGTGCGCGAGACGATGGTGGCCCGAGGGCACCGTGGCTCAACCATGTATTTAGGCGCTCATGGGACCTTAGCATGTGCCTTGGACCTTTTACAATCATGGAATTTTGAGCGTCCACAGTATGTAATAATTATATCAATGGACACTTTATTTTATAAAGTACTCAGTAAATGAAATGTCTATAATTACAAGAGTGCAGTCTCATATATATAGTGGAGTAATCATGAGATTAATAAATGAATATTATTTAATTAAAGAGTTTAATTAATAATCTCAAATTTATTGGAGCTTGGAATTATAGGTCCCCACAGCGGCTCTATCAACACTATTCAAGGCAAGAGTTGATATATAGGGAAAAATGGTTGAAAGACATATTTAAGAAGAAATTTGTTCTTCGGGCCAAATATGCAATTATGTGATAATAGTGATTAATTAATTAATTACAAATTAGTTGTAATTAACAAAATTAATTAATATTTAATTATTATGTAATTTTTGAAATTATATTAAATAATTAAATTTATTTTTGAAATTATAATAAATTAAATATTTAATTTCGAAATTATTATTTGATTTAAATTGGTTTTAATTAATGGGTAGAATTAATTAAATATCTTTATTTGAGTGGGAGATAATAATCTGATAAGTTCAAATTAGATATGAATTTAAAAGATTGATACAATAATTAATTATATTTTATAATTAGTTAAAAAGATAATTAATTCAAATTTGAATTAATTATCAGGTTGTTGGGTTTTATCTGATAAGTTAGTTTGAATAAATAATAAAATAATTATGGAAAAATCAAATATCCCTAAAATATAGGGTGGTCCACGACCACACACAGTCCATGGACTATGTGTGGCGTGTACTGCACAGATTTTCAGGGATAGATTTTTCAATTTTATTTATTTAATTAATGGAAAATTCAAAAGTTAGTTTTTGGATATTTTAATTAATAAGATAATTAATTAATTAAAAGATAAATTGTAAATTGTAAATTGGTTATAGATTTTTTTTTTTAAATTGAATATTTTCCTTTTAAGTTGGACTTATCCGAAAATAAACAAGAATACTAAAAATAGACTATTATTCGCTCTAAAAGAAAAGAACGATATTTTTTTATGTCTCCCTGATAAAGATACAGAACCAATCTCAGGCCTATTCTCTTGATCTCATGTGTTGAGTACATCAAGTAGAATCTGAAATTAACCATAATTTATTCTCTAAGTGCCCACACACTTCTTGAGGTGTAGAGAATGTTGCCGAAGATCTTGGTGTGAGTACCTAGGAGCAGCTTGGATAGGAAGTTCGTTAAAATTACGAAAAGATAGCAAGACTTGATAGGCATCAAGAGGTATGTAAACTATTATTTTCTTGCTTATGATTAATATATCTATATTAATGGATCCGCATATTTAAAGGTAGTTTAAATATGTTACAAAATTTTTGTTGTATACGGGGCCAACCCACCACCATTCCACTGCATATTAGTAAACTTGTTCCTAACATCATCCGACCAGCTATGTTAGATTGAGGAGTGTAGCCGACCGGATGTGTCAGATTCTCAGGAGTTAACTGCCCAGTGACTTCTTTACAGAATCTCAGTATTAACTTCAACCTGAATCGCTCATAACTACCGCATGAATCTCTCAGATATCCCAAAGTAATAACTATATTGTTGTAATTTGAATTTGTTTATTACTTTATTAATTAAAGTTGGTTGAAAGAACCAAGGACCCCGTCAAAACGAGATATTTTTCATGTACAGTCCATGAGCCTATAAATAAATAGCTCGTGGCATCATTTTAGGGGATCTCATCTTTTTTAGACTTTTAGACTCTCTAATTTTGAGACTTTGGGAACTGTTACTTGGGGCATTCTTGGGTCATTTTCTAAGAGTGCTTAGAGAGAGAAAGCTTGTATTCTCTTGAGAGAGAAAATTTGTATTTTTCTACTTACACTTGAGAAACTCAGTTGGCTCAAGTCCATCTGAGCTTAAGTGTAGGCTTCATATATCACAACTCCACGTGGATTAGGCTATTACCAACAAATTGGGGCTGAACCACTATAAAAAAAATTGTGTCGTTATTTTCTATTCAAGGCTTACTGTCATTTTGACGTCTACTCGTCGTTGGCCAAAATCGTGGTCAATAGTACACATACTATACCGAGGAGGAGTTCGAAAACAAATGGAATGATTTGATTGACACTTATCAAATGGACAACAACGAATTGTGCCAAATCTAGTTCAGCCGAAAGTGAATGTGGGCTGAGACCTTTCTCCATGGTCAGTTTGTAGATGGAATGAGAAGAACACAATGGTGTGAGTCCATGAATTTTTGCCTCAAAAAATTCCTCCTAAAAAGGTATACCATACGTGAGTTTGTTAAATCAATAGACATTTCGGTAAATAAGATCCGCCACATTGAGAGGCAAAATGATTACACCAGCAAGCACACGCTCCCCCAGCTACCACCGCAAATAAATGCTCTGAGGATCTATTGTGAACAATGCGCAAAATTTTACACCTGAGACATGTACTACAAAGTTGAACCAAAAATAAAAAAAGAGAATGGGTATTTCATTAGTAGCCATGAAGACCATTCCAACAACACGATATTTGGGGTCGGGAATTTTCAAGATTGCCAAACTAGATACAGGGTCACTTGTAGCCTAGGCACAAACCACTTCAAATGCAGTTGCTTATTCTATTAGACTAACGGGTACCCTTGCAGACACATTCGAGAAATCATGAAGGCATGTTGTGTGAGACTAATTCAAAATTTACTTCTACTAAAACGATGGAGCATGGATGCTAAATCCCAGCAAGACAACATGGAGATAAGCCAACCAATAGAATATCATACGATGCAGTGTGAAATGTCAAGATTTGGCGCATTGAATTCAGATGCTACCATGATGAACTTCTATGCTTCAAAGTCACCAGTCTATTATAACACTGCAAAGAAAGAAATTGCTCGCCTCACTTCATTTTTCAAGGAAGTGTTTGAGATCCAAGGTCATGCACAAGGCAGACATGCAACACGTTCATACCAAGACAATCCTAACATAATTTAAGACCCCGTTAGGGTTAGAACAAAAGGCTAGGGTAATCCAGGACCACGTAGGGTTGGTAGACAAGGGATTCCAATAGACAGCTCCAACTATAGACAAAGGGCATGTGGATTCTGCGATGCGCTTGGTCATAATAGTCGAACATGTCCCACTCGTGGGGCATCAATTAGTAAGGGAAAAGGAGCAAGCACGAGCAGTCTAAGTGTTGATTGATACACAAAATTAGGGAATAAATACATGGGACACGAGAGTGAGATGCCTTATTCAAAACAAGAGTCATGTGGGAATGCTTATGATCATAATTTGTAGCGGAAAATAATATATAAAACATTATATTATCTATCATATATTTCCTAAAATGCTACACTTAATGTATTTGGTTTTATTTTCATTTCAGATAATTTATATATAGTATAGTATTATGCTTACGGATGAAATTTCATCTAAGTTAATCTTTATATCATACCCATCAAATTGTTTACCACTGACTAATTGATAACTTTATTCACTTTCTACAGATTTATATATCATTTAAACTTTTCTTTATTTAGTTATTATGGATCATTTGATCCTCATGAGATCACGTCTTCAAGATCCACAAACAATCTCAGTACAAGAAGTGATGTATAACGAGGATTTCTTCCTTCTTGGTGGTCTTAATCCACCAACCAATAGGCATGAAAGAAGTTATTATAATCGGTTTTACTTCAATAGTGCCTCAGCTACTTTTTCCACCATCATGAAATCAAGACCCCATGCTGTAATCCTAACATATAAAGACGAAACATGAAAAATTGTTGTCAATGAACAAAACAAGGTAGATTATTGCCATGATATATCATTCTAATTAAAAAAAAAATGTGTAGCATTGAACTTATATAACAAATATTTCTTTTGCAGGTGCAGAAAACTATACTAGCCATCTAACAATTCAAATCATCAAACTGGACCAGGTGTTGGGAGAGAGAGGCAGTAGAAAACGATGGCAGACCCAGCACATATTTAGTTGCGGCTTCATGCAATTTTATGGAGAGAGAAGCATTCTGATCATGGGAAGGAGATACTACTGAATTCAAGGCAGAGATTATCCACCAATGACAATACTACCTTGTCCCGTATCCACCAAATATTACCATGCGCCAACTAAAAATAGTATGTTGTACGAGATTAGTGGTGGCAATATGATACGACTTTATAACGAACATAAGGAACAGAGAGAAGTCGTTGCAGTGGCATCTAGCTCAACCTTTGCACAATAGTCAGTTTTCAAATTCAATACAATGGCGCAACAATCATCTGGTGGCCACCATAGGCAAAAGAGATGTAACAATATGGGATTTGAATGCTAGCACCTCGAGGTGTGTTCTCACATCGGATGTTGAGGTTGGGGATATCGTGGCCAGTCATATCGATCACCAAGAGGGGAAATATCACTTTGCACAATTTTTATTGGTGAGCTATTATAATTTGATTAATTTTTGTTATTGCTATCTCATAAACTATATTCCTTCCATATATATATATATATGTTTTCCACCACTGACTCCAAGATATTTTCTGTATCAATATAGGCAACCGAATGCAAGTGGGATTGATGGGGTATATTGTAGAAACCATGTTCTATATATATTTAATCTTCGATCATGCACCACTCGTCAAATAAGCCTCTCCAACTATATTTTTTCAATAAAGTATGTTCACTATAATGAGGACACTGTTATCATAGGATATGCAACCGAAGTGACCAATAACACAACTAACATGGTCCACATGAAAGAGGATCATGTGCTCACTGTCCCAATGAGAACACTAACTCCAATGAATTATTATAAGTTGTCGGTTCAATGAAATAGCATCTATAACAGAGGGATTTCCAGTGTACGGTACATCAACGGTAAAGTATACGCTATAAATGAGGTTGGACTCTATGTCTTGTATGAGGATGTGACCTACACTCAACACAACAATGAAAACTGGACAGTGACAAGCAAGCATGTAAGTATATGTGACATATTTGAAGGTGAACTCCTATTCTCACCAAACGTTTCATCAAATGATACTAATGTTATTGTGACATCAACAAACATCCGACCGTTTTAGTGCCACACATGAATTCACTCCACAGACTTATAAGCACTAACTTCTATCTACATAATGAACATGTAGCATGTTTTATTTTAATCAAACTCCCATATATATTAACTACTTTGTTGTTTTCAAAAAATTAATCTACATTAATTTAAAGATGTTGCATATGGTTCTCTATGTTAAATTTTTAAATGACAATCCTTAGAATAAACGGGTTCAATAAAAAAATAGCATGGCACCAAAATGGTTTGATAATTACTTTAAACCCCAATAATTTATTTAAACTCCCCATCAACTGAAATATAGTAACAACAATGAGGCTGAAAATAATGTGGATCACAGGCTATAAATTGTGTAAAATAGTCAAAATCTATGTATGTTCCCACGTATTATTGTGCAGTGTTGATTAACGTTGCATGCATTGGAACATTATGCATGCCTATTCAGATCAGGAAAATTACAAATTGCACCCCAAAAATTATTATAAAATATTGTGTAAAAAATACAAAGCATATTTACTCCTTCAAAAAATATTATTTAATCGTTAATTGTAAAACCGGTTAACAAAACTGGCTACAACTAGTTTCTATTTCACTATTTTATCTTATCGTGGGGCCTAAACTCTATGATATTATGTCGAAGAAATAATACAATTGTACCACCAACTCATACTTTATCGATAAAGAACATTATTTAATTTTTTTATTAATTAAAAAATACAGGCGTTACTCGACCCGAAGCCATACTGAACAGTATAAAATCCTTTTTTGGCTAAACTTTAATTTAGACAAAATATTTTAAAATGTTTAAAAAAAATTAGTAGCATATCTCCATTTTGATTTTCGGATTAATTATCAATATTTTTAGCTGATTTTGTAATGTGAAAATATCTTTAAGTGTGAATATATTTGTTGCCTTAATAATCAATTTTTGGTAAAAATATATTTTGCAAATATCTTGAGATTATTTTCAGGGATTATGTGGGATTATGTCTATTCTGGAATAAAGAAGGTGTCGAAAATGAACATGGTCAAAAGAAATGACCATATTCGTTTTGCCAGATAAAATTGATTACGTTGCTGATTCATCAGTTTCCTTTTCTGTCGACACAGAATTCATCTGGCTGGCTAAATTCCTAAATCAAAGGAATTCGCAAATTGATTTCAAAGATACCAGAAATAATGGCCTTGGAGGATTTCCCTTCCTATAAATATCTTGCCAAGGCCTTTGGAATTTTCACCTCTTCCATTTTGAATATTTGTAAACATTATGTTATTTTGAAGAGTGTCTTTATTTGTAGAGATTAAGTTTGTTCACCTTAATCTTTGTGAGAGTGTTGAGTGTACTTGTGAATATCTATCTAGTCTATTGTAAACAGATAGTGTCTATTGTGAACGTGTTCATAAGGATCTTTGGGAGAGGATTCTATCTAAGTCTCACTTCGGGAGGAAGTGTGCACTCGCTATTCTTTGAAGGGAGTTCAAGAGAATCAGCGTTTTATCAAATCATATTCGTAGAGAAGAGTACAACAAGATTGCGACAATAGTTTAAGAGGGAGTCTTACATTGTTTAAGTCAATGCTTTTGTACACATTGTTTCTTTACTAATTGGTTTATTCTTTGGGCGTGGCCCAAAGGAGTAGGTTATCCGAAAGGGTTTCTGAACCTTGTAAAAATTCGGTGTGTTCTTTGTTGTTTTGCACTGCCTATTTATTGTGTTCAGATTCTGGTGTGACAAGTTCAGATTCTGTCCCGACAGAACTGCTATCTGTGTAAACAGTTAATTACCATTCTGCACTTTAATTAATTCACATGGTTTAATTAATTTGGTAATTACTAAAAATGGAATTTCAATTGGTATCAGAGTGGGTCACTAAACTCTTAGTGCGATCTTGTTTCTTTTCGTTTGTTTTGTGCCTTGTGAATTATCTTTCTTTGCAGAAGGTGGATCTATAACTCGTCCTCCTTTACTGAATGATTCCAACTATCCTTATTGGAAGGTTAGGATGAGAGCCTTTATTAAATCTCAAGAAGAAAAGGCGTGGAGATCAATCTTAACCGGTTGGACACCTCCATCTGAATCCGATGATGTCACAAAGGTAAAATCTGAAATTAACTGGACCAATGCTGAAGATAAATTGTCCAGTTATAACAACAAAGCCTTGCATGCTATCTTTAATGGCGTTGGCGAAGGATGCATAAAATTAATATCCTCGTGTGAATCTGCCAAAGAAGCTTGGGAAATCCTTCAAACTCAATTTGAAGGAACTGCTGATGTAAAATGTTCTAGGCTTGTTATGTTAACTACTAGATTTGAAAATCTTAGAATGACAGAGACTGAGTCTCTCACAGAATTCTATGAAAGATTGTCTGATATAGCTAATGAATATTTTTCCTTGGGAGAAAAATTGGAAAATAACGTGTTAGTTCGAAAATTGTTAGAGTGCTTCCTGACAGGTTTCATACAAAGCTCACAGCAATTGAAGAAGCAAAAGATCTCGACACAATGAAAGTAGAGGAATTGATGGATTCATTGCGAACGTTTGAACTCAATCAACGAATTCGCCAAAAGGAAAATCAAAGTGCTCCCAAAGAAAAATCAGTTGCTCTCAAATCATCAAAAATAAAAGATTCAGATGAAAATGATGGTGAAGACGAAATGGCCCTGCTGACCAAATTTTTTGAAAAATACATGAAAAAGATTGGTAACAAAAAATCCTCGTTCAAATCTTCCAAAGGTAATCAATTTTCTAAACCTTTTGACAATAACAATAAAAGAGGCGTGCAATGCAGGGAATGTAAATGATTTGGTCATATTCAATCTGAATGTGCCAACACACTGAAGAAAAATAAAAAGGTAATGGCAGCTACTTGGAGTGATCAGGACTCTGAAAGTAGTGATGAGGAAGATAACTTAAATCTTGCTTTAACCTCTGTTGTTTCTGGATTAACATTGAATTCGCAGGATAATAAAAGGGTTGTTTGTCTTAACAACACAATTCAGGAAGATAATTCTGAATGTGAATCCAGTGAGTCTGATCTAGATGAGGATTCCCTAAAAGAATCATACAAAGATATGTATGATCAATGGTTAAAGGGTTGTTCTGATAATCGCTTAATGGCAAGTAATAATAAATCCTTACAGGAAAAGAATGATGATCTTGTAAACACTGTGAAGAATCTTGAGGATAAAATTATTGCAAAAGATTGTGAAATTAAGAGATTATCAAATGAAATTAACCACATGGTTAAAGGTGTTAAAATGCTTAATCCAAATTCCAGGATTTTGGATGATGTTATTGGTGCAGGACAAAAAGCTGGTAATTTTTCTGGATTAGGATCTGATGATTTTAAATTAAAAGGCAAAACCATTTTTGTGAAATCTGGCATGCATTCTGTTGCATCCGCTAACGTCTCTGTAGGTACATCTCAGACTGTTGATTCTACAAAAAGCAAATCTGTTTCCACATCTGTTAAACAGACCAATTTTCTCATAAAAACCAACACAGATCGATTTATTCCAATATGTCATTTTTGTGGAGTGAAAGGGCACATCCGGCCCAGATGTTTTACTATGATGAATTTCTTAAAAAACAATTATTTAAATCATTATAGTAAAACAAAACATGTTGAAAGAAAACCATCAAAAAGTGTTTGGGTTGAAAAAGCAAGAAAAAATTGTCTTGCTGCTTTTACTTGTCATAAATCTCGTGCCTCTAACTCTTGGTATTTTGATAGTGGATGTTCTAGACATATGACAGGTGATGTAAATATACTCACCAATTTCAAATCTATGAAATATGGTGCAGTAACCTTTGGTGATGGTATGTCAGGTAATATTGTTGGAAAAGGCACTCTAAGTCTTGATGGATTACCAAAATTGAGAAATGTTTTACTTGTTGAAGGCCTTAAGGCTAATTTAATTAGTATAAGTCAAATTTGTGATCAAGGCTTCACAGTAAATTTTTCTCGTGATGATTGCAATGTTATTGATCAAAATGGTGTGAGTGTATTGAAAGGATATAGATCTATTGATAATTGCTACACTTTTTCGCCAACTCTCACATGTCATTCGGCTATAGGTAATACCACTGACTTATGGCATGAGAAACTGGGTCATATAAATTTCAAAAGTTTAAAAAAGATTGCAAGTCCAGGGTTAGTTCGTGGGTTACCCAAATTGGGTAAAGAATCTACAGGTAAATGTGAACCTTGTCAGTTAGGGAAACAATTAAAAAACTCCCACACAAGTGTCACGGGAATCAATACTTCAAAAGTTCTTGAACTTTTGCACATGGATCTCATGGGTCCCATTCAAGTTGAAAGTATTAATGGAAAAAGGTATATCTTTGTGTGTGTTGATGATTTTTCTCGTTTTACTTGGGTTGACTTCTTAAGGGAAAAATCAGACACGTTTGATGCCTTCAAAAATCTGTGCATTAAATTAAGAGTTGGAAAAGATTGCAATATAGGTAAGATTGTGAGAATTAGAAGTGATCATGGTAAATAATTTGAGAATACTGTTTATGATGATTTTTTTAAATCTCTAGAGATTTCCCATGAGTTCTTAGCTCCCAAGACTCCTTAACAAAATATGGTTGTTGAGAGAAAAAATAGAACCTTGCAGGAGATGGCCAGAGTAATGCTAAAGAGTAAGAAACTCTCCAAACGATTGTGGGCAGAAGCAATATTCACTGCTTGCTACACAATCAATTGAGTATTTCTTAAGCCAGGTACTTTCAAAACTCCCTACGAAATTTGGAAAGATAAAAAGCCCAATGTAAGTTATTTTCATGTTTTTGGATGTATATGCTATATTCTTAGAGATCGTGAGAATATTGGAAAATTTGATTCAAAAAGTGATATAGGAGTGTTTCTTGGATATTCTATGAATAGTAGAGCTTATCGTGTTTATAACATGAGAACTCAAACTGTTATGGAATCATCCAATGTTGTTGTTGATGATTTAAAAGATTTTCCTGAATATTCCAATGAAGAAGAAATTGATAGGTTTATTGCCGAAACCTCTCAGACAGAATCTCCTGCAGTGACAATAAGTGATGTTGTGCCCTCTCATACCGAATCTGTTGCAACAGAAGCTGAATCTGTTCCAACATCATCTGATCGATCAACAAAGGAAGGGCAAGAAATCATCACAGATTCAATACAGAGAGAACCTTCTGCCATAATTAAAAAGAATCATCCTTCAGATCTCATTCTATGTGATATTAAAGAAAGCATGGTGACAAGAAAAAGGTATGTGAATTTGGTTCAATTCGTTTGCTTTACATCCAGCTTTGAACCAAAAAATTTGAAGAAGCCTTGAATGATGAGTCATGGATAAAAGCAATGCAAGAAGAGTTGGAACAATTCACAAGAAATGAGGTATGGACTCTTGTTCCTAGACCAAATCATACAAATGTTATTGGTACCAAATGGATATTCAAAAATAAAATCGATGAATTTGGTACAATAATAAGAAATAAAGCTAGGCTAGTTGCTCAGGGGTATACTCAAATTGAAGGAGTTGATTTCGATGAAACTTTTTCCCCTGTCGCAAGACTTGAGTCAATAAGATTGCTATTGGCTATTGCTTGTATTGTTGGATTCAAATTATTTCAAATGGATGTTAAATCTGCCTTTTTAAATGAGGAAGCATTTATTGAACAACCAAAAGGATTTGAAGATCCACATAATCCTGATCTTGTTTTTCAACTTAAAAAAGCTCTCTGTGGTCTAAAACAGGCTCCTAGAGCTTGGTATGAAAGATTGACTCAATTCCTTGTTTTGAATGGGTATAAAAGAGGAGGAGTCAATAAAACTCTTTTCATCAAAAATGTTGATTCTGATATTGTTATTGCTCAAATCTATGTTAATGATATTGTTTTTGGCTCTACTTCTAACAATTTAGTGCAGGAATTTGTCAAACAAATGATGAATGAGTTTGAAATGAGCATGGTAGGTGAGTTAACCTATTTTCTAGGTCTGCAAGTCAAACAGTTAGAAGATTGAACCTTTATTTCTCAAAGTTAATATGCAAAAAATTTGGTCAAGAAATTTGGGATGGAGTCTGCTAAACATGCCAAAACACCAATGGGAACCACAGTCAAACTAACCAAGGATGAAAATGGTGTTAAAGTAGATCCAATATTGTACTGGACAATCGATTACCACAAACTCAAGTAACTTGGAAACAGTTCGTGAGTCTTCTCCCAATGTTACCACTAATTCGATCGTCCCGATGGCTGCTGACCCTTCACCAAAAAACTCATACAGAGTCATTGTGGTCGCCTTCAAGTCATTTACAGACAACTCCATTTTTTCCAAGGTGGACCTGAAAAGTAGATTCCCAGAACTCTCATTATCTACTAGTGTCCTCTGGGCTCTCTGGTTGGCGAGCTGAACGGTTATGACCCAGGGATCGTTATGTGGGAATTGGACGTGGCTAGCATCCTCCTCTGTAAAAATGATTGATTGTTTTTCCAATCGTTGTTGTTTCGATAATCATTGTTCCGAGATGAACTCCACTCCATTATGGGATTTTAGTTCGTTAATGTACCTCTTATGGGCCCCACTGCTCGTGCCTGCCAGATGAGATCCTCCCGAAATGGTGGCTATATCTCCCCCTACTATCGGGGGAGGGTTGTCCTGATTCGCTTGAGCTCTGGTTTGACTTACTGGAGCTTCGCGGATTGACGGAGGGTTTTGTCCAGTGGGCTAATTAGGGACCACCCGATTTCGGGCATATTGGGCCAAAGGCCCCACTCTAATGAGAGTTTTGATCTCATCCTTCAACTGTCAATATTCATCAGTGTTATGACCGATATCATTATGGAATCGGCAGAACTTTGAAGAATCTCTCTTTGCCCTCTGGTTCTTCAATGGCTCTGGCTTCTTCTATGGAAGGCGAGTAGAATTTTCTAGGAAGATGTGTTCCTTAGTATCCGTTAGGTCGTTCTAAGTGGCATAAACAGACTTGAATTTCTTCCCATACTTGTTTTTCTTTGTCCCACTCTTGTCACCCTCGCCATTTCCCTTCCTCTTGTTATTTCCCCCTTGGTTATTCTGCGTAACGGTTTGAGTCGTAGCTGCAACGTCCGTTACCGCTCCAACGGGCTGGACAGGGGTCTGGCTGGTTCCTGCGACAGAAGCTCACGCCTCCTCTAGGTTGATCCATTCTTGAGCTCGGGCCAAGAATTCATCCACACTATTAACTCATTTTCTCTGTAATTCTTGCCACAGGTCGCCCCCGACAAGGATTCCCGTCCTCATTTCCATGAGCTTGGAGCTGTCATCGGCATCCCTAGCTCGTGCAGCGACATTGGAAAATCTACTTAGATATGCCTTCAACGTTTCTCCAGGTTGTTGCTTTACATTGGCCAATGAATCAGCCTTAACTCAAGCTGCCTAAGAAGCTCAGAATGCTTTTTTGAACTCGGAGGAAAACTTCTTCCACGAGCTTATGGAATGTCTCTTGTATTGCTTAAACCACTGCTTGTGTAGAGTCCAAGAACTTTACTTAGCTAAGATAGATAATAGTATGATAGTATTTATAGCATTATCTTTGTTACTGTGGATTTTTGGTTCAGACCGGGAATTATTTGGACACTCATAGTAGTACTTATAGATTTTCTAAGTTTAATTTATAGTTTAAGAATATTAAGTTTAACCTAAGGTTTGATTAATGTGACTGATATTAAGGATTATATTTATTATATTATAAGGTTTAGACATCAACCAATAGGATTTTAAGCACATGTTATGAATGGTGGTTAAGGATTAAGTATTTTTGAGGATTAAATTTAATAAGGAGTAAAGTTTGAATGTTATAGGGTCAGTCAGCAGCTTTGAATACGTTGAAGGCTTAGTCAAGGCTGTTTACTCCATTCAAACTTAGCTAAAAATGTGTAATTTCGTGTTTAAATATTCAGCGTGCGCCGATATATCGCAGCTATAGGGGGCGATATGTCGCAGCACGTAGATACGGAAAACACGAAACGATGCACGGTCGCCTCGGGCATACTGGCCCAGGCGATATATCGCCTACAGGGGGCGATATATCGCCTCCTTCAGCATAAATTCAAACACTTTTGAATTCTTTTCCTTTCAGCCATTCAAACTCCTTCAACAGTCCAGCATCTTTTGAACGAGTCTTCAGCCTCTGCTGAACGATTATTCAAATGATTTTCACCTAAAAAGCCATTATTTTTATTCAAGTAAAATCAAGATACTTTCATTCCCAAACTCTATAAATAGGACCTAGTACCCAGCCATTATTCACCTTTTACTCTAAGTTCAGAAGCTGCAAGTGTTAAGTGAGTGTTAGAGTGTAAACACCTGGTTTGGGGAAATCATAAGCTTAAACATCATAAGCTTATCAAACACTTTGGGAAGTGAGATTCTATAGTATTTCAGTTGTGGTGTAGATCTATCTTACAAGTCTTTGAGGTAACCAAAACTCTAGTTCATTTCTGTATTATGTTATTTTCTTCCTCATAGTCTTCTACTCAATCTCTAACCTTAATCTTCATTTTGGTTAGGGGATCTAAGTTCTTGAAGCACATAAGTTTGGTAAGTGTGACTTTCAATGGTTTAGTCTTTCCATCCCTTTCATTTCATCTCCTTTCTTCTTTAGACTCACTCTTTCTTATGGTTTTAGGAGTGTTCCAAAAAGTCCCAACTCAGTCCACATATCCCGGTAACTTTGGTAAGGAAAATAGGCTAGAATCTATATGTTTATGTTTATGTTATCTTATGTGTTATGTTATGATATGTTATGAATATGTTATGAATGTGTATGTTTGTAGGCTTGGGCTTATGCCCTTTTTGACTAACAAGACCCCAAAAAGATTGTGGGCATATGCCTATTTAGCTGGTAGGACCCCACTAATCTCATGGGCATAAGCTTGTTTAGTCTATGGGACCCCAAGTAATAATGGCCATTATAATAAGTGTATTATGTGTTATGATATGTCTTTACGTTATTATGAAATTGATGTGTATGACTATGTGTTAGATTTTTCCTTGCTGGGCATTAGGCTCATTCCTTTCTGTTTATGTGCAGGAAATAAGCTTTAGAGGCGGAAAGATTTGTGACGCTTAGAGGATGTGTATCGATGGTGAATGGAGTCAAGGAGTCGAGCGTTATTCGATTCGAGGATGTAGTCTCATTTTACTTTTTTTTATGGTTTTAAATGTATTTTCCACATTTTCTATGTAACTCTTTTTACTTTAAGTTATTTTGTAATAAAGACAATGGGTACCCATATCCTACTTATTTTTATGAAAGTAACCTTTGTTTCTACAAGATTATAATAAATTATGGTATTTCAAAAAATGTAAGTTTTATGTATAGTTTCGTTAATGGTCCAAATAGTCTAGATTAGTGGGTCATTACAGCTTGGCTGGCCCGACCAGAGTTGCAGGGAATAAAATACACCTTAGATCGAGTCCAACATTGTGGGCCATCATCATTGTGTTAAACATTCAAAGGTGGTCTGACGGATCTCTATCTCCATCAAATTTTGACAAGTGTGGCATTCTGAAGCCTACTAGATATGTGGCCGCTGCAATATTTGGAGCGAAAGGCTCGAGCTCATCCTCTGAGTCACAATTGTCTTTGTCTTTTTCAGATAAAAGCCTCTTCATTTGCTCTTCCATCAGAGCTAGCCTCTCGAGGGTTTGGTCTCTGGTCCCTAGGTTACCTGGGGGTTGTTCGACAGCTCCCATCCTATCATATGCATTTGATGGGTTATTGTCCCTCCAAGCTCAAGCTTGGTTTGGTGGGGCATTCCCGTTATCACGTACTATGGACGGACCTCCCTCTTGTCGAGTATAACTAACATCTTCATTCCGAGCTGGATTCATTCTCTGCAAATTCATACAATCATGCAAATCGGGTTGTGAATCATACTGAGGGCTTTGTGCTGAACTCAACTGATTTCTTAGATCACCCTCAAACCTACCAGTACAATGACTTTCAGTCAAGTAACTTCCATTTACGAAGCTTACAACTCACGGTTGGGGCCGGGGATCTGGATTTTCAATACGTGTCCGTGGGATGTAGGTATTGGCAGACAGAGGATTTCTCCTATTGTCTCCATAAGATGGAATGTCCCGTGTAGGAAGAGGTGGCATCGAATGTCTTATAGGTGACGGGGGTGCCTTATTGGCGAGGAAATACTTGTCCCATCAGGGTGAACTAGATTAGCCTACCTCTGTCCTACTCCATTGTCTATAGCTCTCTGCGCCTAACGATCTCATCGTGACGCAGGAGGGTTTACTGGAACATTTTGTCTCGGTGAGCCTGTCCCAGCCCCTCCCTGTGGATTGCCATGGGCATTCCCAGGGACCTTTGAAAAAGGCACCGAACTTAGGGTCGCGGTTCTAACCGATCGACTGACATGCCGATGACCACATGATGGCCACTAGGTTGAGCATTCTGGCGATCTCGCCCTACGGGTACAAAACTTGGGGTGGCAGTTCTAACTAATCGACTTGGTTTAGATCGATTATTCATGTGGGACTTGTGAGACCCACTTTACCTCTTTCCGACATTAACGTCGGTTGCAAGAAGGGGTAACCAAGCCAAAAATTCCTCAATCTGGCTATTTTCCTTAAAAAGATGGCTTCTCAATTGCATGTTTTCCAATTCAACAGCAGTTAGGTAGTATGGCTTTGGATACGGTGGCAATGACGCTGAACTCCCAGTGTCGCCATGACCCGTCGGTTGTTTTCTCGGACGCTGCTGGATCTCAGGGACATGTTCGTTCGAAACAGCGGTATGATGGGCCTCCTGCCCACCAGGCTGTTCTATCTCATTATCATGCATTGAGCGAGTGAGAACCATGATGAGAATCGACTGGGATTTTGATGAAACACTAATTTGCTCTCAATGAAAGCACCAAACTGTTGATGCGGTTTTTCGCCAACAGTGTATTAAGAAATAATAAGGCAGATTAATGCTAAATAGTAAACTGTAATGAATAATAATTTGAATTCACTCAAGAACACAGAACTTTTACGTAGTTCAGTGATTAAAATCCACCTAGTCCACGAGTCAATATTATTGCTGTTTCTTTCTCTACTTTGGCAGAGTTTTGGTATTATAGAATAATGGTCCCCTTTCCTGTCCAATATTCCCAGTATTTATAAGGGAATTCCATGGACATGTTTGGGTAACCACGTGAGTCAATCACGCATTTATATAATGATTACACTTAATACAAGTAATTCCCATTTATATGGTGATACGACTTAATTACAGAATAAATATGTCATGCTATCTCGGATAATAAATATGATAGCCTGGTCATGAATAAGCGTATCAGCAAATCCTGAATCTCTGGGGATCCCTTGGTATGCGATATTCTAGAATTACTACAAGTTGGTTATCTCCTCCAAGCTCATGCTTCGACAGCTACTTTAATATTATGAGCTTGAGCTTCATAGCCATTGCATCCTTAGCCTGGGTTAAACCCAGGACGCCTAACACCACGTATGACCAAGTGAAACTCGAGTTGTCCACGTGGATAAAAAGCATATATCATTCCCTTTGTTATTTCTCCGTATATTTATTTGCCAGCTGTACTCGAGCTGAGTGAATGAACTCGAGCTAAAATTAGGATACAACATACAATAATTCAATTCAATTATTTATTTCATTTAAAACATTTGTCAACTACAATTGCTTTAAGGGCACTATTCCCAACAAACCAGTGTGGGAGTAACCACTTACGCTGAGACCTTAGAGCGAGTCCTCAATGCGGAACTACTACATGATCGTATCTGGAAAGAGGAGTTGCTAGAAGAGAAGCTAGAAAAGAAAACTCGAGGCATGGTGAAAATAGGAAGTCTTGGAATGGGCAAGGGAGCGAGGCAGAGAAAAATTTGAAGGGATCAACTAATAGCAACAACTCTTAGGGTCACAATGCGAAACTCACCAACTGTCCCAAGTGTAAACACAAACATCGCGGGGAATGTTGGGTTGATATATGAGCTTGCTTCAAGTGCGGTGAAGAGGGCCACATCAAGAGATTATCCCTAGTTGCAGGGAGAACCGAGAAAGGAGGGACAACAGAGGAATAATAATCTTATACCAGCTCGAGTGTTCGCCCTAACTCAAGATGAAGCGACGGCTAGCAACATGGTTGTGATAGGTTAGATATTTATCGCTGGTACCCTATGTAAAGTTTTAAATGATTATAGAGCAACACATTCATTTATTTATAAAAGCATGACTGCTAGACTAGTTGTACCCTATAAAACTTTCGGAAAACATTTTGCCATCGCCTTACCATCGAGCAAGGTGATGATATCAACTAAATAGTTACGCACTGTCCCAGTAATGGATGAGGGCAAGGAATTCTTGTGGAACTTGGTAGAACTTGACATGGTGGACTACGACGTAATTCTCGGAATGGACTGGCTATCAAAATACGGGGCGACCATTGACTGCAGGAGAAAGGTTGTAGTGTTCATACTGCAAGAAGGAGAACAATTTGTCTTTATGAGAGAGGCATCGAGACTCCGAATACTGATAATTTTAGCACTAAAGGCTCAAAAGTTGATGAAGCAAGGATGTCTAGCTTATTTGGTGAGCATAGTTGACAACACCAATGAGCCACAATCAAGTCTTAAAGAAGTTAGAATCGTGTGTGAGTTCCCCAATGTATTCCCAGGAGATTCCCCAGGATTACCTCCAGATAGAGAAATCGAAATCGTTATTAAGCTTGCACCAGAAATGACACCAATTTCAAAAGCACCTTATCGAATGGCATCAATGGAGTTAAAGAAGTTGAAAACACAATTGCAGGTGTTGTTAGACAAAGGGTTTATTAAGCCAAGCTACTCTCCATGGGGCGTGTCGGTATTGTTTGTGAAGAAGAAGGATAGGAGCATGAGAATGTGCATAGATTACCAGGAGCTCAACAAAGTTACTGTTAAGAACAAGTACCCTCTACCGCGAATTGATGACCTATTTGATCAACTACAAGGGGCAGTGGTATTTTCAAAGAATGATCTACGGTCAGGGTATCATCAACTAAAAGTAAGGGGAGAGGACATTCCTAAGACCACATTCAAGACTCGGTATGGACATTACGAGTTCTTGGTGATGTCATTTGGACTCACTAATGCCCCAGGAGCCTTCATGAAGTTGATGAATCAAGTATTCAATGACTTTTTGGACAAATTTGTCGTAGTGTTCATCGATAACATTCTCATATACTCATAATGTGAAGCAGAACATGAGGAGTGTCTGAGAATGACACTTAGGAGATTACAAGAGCACAAGTTATTTGTTAAGTTCAAGTAATGTGAATTCTGGTTAGAGAAAGTAGCTTTCTTGGGCCATATCGTGTCAAAGGATGGAGTTTCGGTGGATCCGACCAAGATTGAGGCTGTGAGAGATTGGCCTCAATCTAAGAACACATCTGAGGTTAGAAGTTTATTGGGATTGGCAGGATACTACAGAAGATTTTTCAAAAGATTTTCTATGGTTGCAACACCCTTGACGAATCTGACACGCAAGCAACAAAAGAACGTTTGGACTGAATGATGCAAAGAAAGTTTTCAAAACTAGAAAGACAGATTGGTATCTACTCCAATTTTATGTGTGCCAACAGAAGAAGGACAATTTTTTGTTTGGTACGATGCCTCTAAGAATGGATTGAGAAGTGTATTAATGCAGGAAGATAACTTTGTTGAGCTCCCTATAATATATGCCTCTTAAGATTTTTAGGCACCATCTTTATGGAGAGAAGTGCAAAATTTACACAGACCACAAGACTTTAAAATATTTATTCACTCAAAAGGAGTTGAACATGAGGCAACGAAGGTGGTTGGAGCTGGTAAAAGACTACGACTATAAGATATTATACCACTCAGGAAAGGTCAATGTAGTGGCAGATGCTCTAAGTAGGCGCAGTTAAAGGAGCATTTCTGCACTTAGTGGGATAGATATGCCGCTACAAAATGAAATTGTTAGGGCATGAATTGAGCTAGTGACTGTGGGTATGTCAAACCTCACCTTATAATCGACATTACTAGAGCAGATCAAGGACAAACAGAAAGATGATGAGGTGCTAGTAAAGCAAGAAGTGCTGACTCAAAAGGATGGCAACCGTGTTTTCACCATGTCTAGTGGGGGATTGATGTGTTACAAGGACATGATATGTGTGCCCAATGAGAGGGAGATTAAGGACAATATCATGAAAGAGGTGCACACCTCACCATATTCCCTACACCGTGGGTATACTAAGATGTATAATGACCTTATGGGTATAAAGTAAAATTAAAAAAAAATACAAATAATTTGTGTTCATTTAACTAGTTATCCAGTCCACATCTCTTCAATCTACTCAATTAATTATATTTTATTTTAATATTCACATTTTTCATCGACCAAATTACCCTAATTCATGATTTTTTTTTTACAGATTTTGAATTAAATTTTCTAAACTCAAACATAAAATATAGGAAAATTTGCGGCGAAAATCAGTTTATAGTCTAAAAAGTTGCAAGTCAATAAGTACTTTTTACTGCAGTAAAATCAATAAGTAGTATAAAAAGTTGCATTTAAGTTACTACTTAGTTTTTTTATAGTAAAAATTAGTAAGTAGTCTGACATGTTGCATTTAAATCACTAAATAGTTTTTTGGTTGAAAAAACCACATTTTACACAAATTTTGTCTTAATTTTAATTGATTGATAAAAACCTAAAATATATATTTCTAATGTTGAAAAATTATTTGAAATCTATTTAAAAAAATAATAATTTAAAAGTTTTAATATGAAAAAGTTATTTAATATTAAATAAACTAAGTTTTAATTCAATTTAAGTTGTGTAATTTTCTAAAACTTAGTTCAAGTTTCATGTTAGAAATTTTAGAAAACTTTTTATTTATAAAAAATATTTCAAAGTTAGAAATATATTTTTTTAGATTTTTATTAATTAATTGAAATTAAGACAAAATTAGTGTAAAATATGACTTGCAATAATAATAAAAAAAAACTACTTAGTAACTTAAGTGCAATATTTTAGATTATTTACTGACTTTTACAAAAAGAAAAATTACTTAATGACTTAAGTGCAATCTTTTAGATTATTTACTGATTTTTGCAACAACAAAAAAACTACATAATGATTTATTTTCAACTTTTTAGATAACTTACTGATATTCGCCGTAAATTTCCCTAAAATATAAAACTCAAATTTAGCTAAATATATATGCATAAATCTTTTTATATCATTGGTATTGATATGTTTATTTGTAAAATTATCATTAAATAATTAAAGTTTTAATTAAAAGTTAGCAACAAAAAAAATCAAAATTTGTTTCATATCAATAGTTTCAGCCAATTTACTAAATATCTAAATAAAGAGCATTTACTAAAAAATGGTAGTCATAAAAAATTTCAATCTTTAACTCAAAACTAAAAATAATAATTTAAACAAAAAAAAACTATAGTTAAAAACCAAAATTCAAAAGAACCAACCAATAAAGTTAAAATACAATATGAAAAACATATGTATAATTTTTAACGGTAATTATCATATAATTTTTCAAGAAAGCCAATAAATTATGACTACGTCAAATATTTATACGTCAAATAATGTTCATTATTGTCAACAAAAATATGCATACGTCAAATATTTTATTTAAGAGATTTGTTATATGATATTGATTTATTATTTTACAAGTTTTATTTTCTTGGTAATTTTTTATTTGATAATATAGTTAATAATTTTTTATTTTAATATTATTTTAATATTAGTTTAATATTAATAATATAAATATTACTATTTGGAGAGAGAAAACACTTTGAGTTTCAATTTCGGTAACATAGTAAAAAAGATTTAAAAATTCAATTTAATTATAATGAGTTATTTTTAAAAAATATATAGTTTTTATTAATTGTGTAAATCTTTTCAATTTCTTTTGGAGCATCGACCATATAATCAATACATCACCAAAATTAAGAAGATTCAAGTTTTTGCAAGACAAAAAAAAACTTAAGGACTTTAATAGAAATTTTATTAATGCAAGATGTACGACGAAAAATATTTGATCATCATCTTAGATTTAAAAAGTTTCTCTAACAACTGTTATAAGACTACATACAACTTTTTATAGTACCATATTATAAATTCTATTAATACATCTTTTTTAATAAATCGTAATATTTAATTATTTAAAAATTACATTTATATTATATTGTGTTGTCTATGTTTTCACCAGTTGACACATGATTGTCATTAGAAAGTAATTAGGCTTCTTGGGCTGTGAGAGTTCGTGTGGGGCTCGCCTCACTTACTCGGGCCATATGCTATTCGTAGTGATTATGCTACACTCCCAAGAAGGGTGTTTTGAGGCGGACCACGCCTCAGGGATCGTTCCTAATTCCCTCCATCTCCTTTCAAGTCCTCCAGTTTTGTGATGAGTGTTCTCCACCCTTGGCAGCGTTATGACAAGTGTCATGCACAACGACCTTGGACTACAAGCATCCGTCTGACAAAGTTATTGTTCACACTAGTATTGGTGTCGAACCCGTACAGGCGACAAGTAGCATGTCACAATGCGCAGCCTGACATAAGAAAACGTGCGGCTACTCCCTGACACTGTCAGGGGCGTGTCACCCCAAAAAGTGATGGGCTAAAACCTTAGGAATGGGCCTCGTGTGACACGCACAGACCCACCACAACCTTAATTACAACAGGTTGTATTCATTGGTTTATACCCCAATTAATGGGGACTGTTTTGTAATAAACTCCCATTACGAGAATTAATCACCCTGAGTCATCTATAAATAGGGCTATGACTCACATTATAAGGGATCCCAAACTTTTGATATTCAGAGCATTGCAAAAATGTTGCCTAAAACTCCATATAAGCTTGACTCCTCAAGCTCCCTGAACCCCAATATAATCGCCTCGTAGACTAAGGCTAACTAATATCCTGAACCATGGAAATCCTTATGTTCTTTACCGCGTTTCTTTGAACTATGATTTAATTAGTTGATAGTAAAAAAGATAATCAACATATTCCAATTTAATTAATACAAAATATTAGATTCTTATTGTTAAAAAAATTATTTATATATAAATATATATATATAACTAGCATTGCTTCAACTAGCATATTATAAAAAAAAAATTATACACAAATAATAAAAAATGAAGCTAAAGTAAAAATAGATAATGGAGAATATATAGTATATATAGAAAATATATAAAACAAAATAGATATGCTACGACATAAATATCTTCAAATGAGAAGATATTTTTTTGACTATATAAATTCAAGATTTTTTTTTTTTTAGAATTTGTTTAGTGACAATTTTGTAATTTTAATTTAGCTATTGAGATTAATTGATTTTACTTTGATATACTCATACAAACAGAATATTTCTCAATAATTACTACTTATAGATGCGTACTAATAATTATGATGATATGACAACATAGTAACTTGGTATAGCAAGTTACCAACATGTAAATATTTATTTTCTATATTAATTTCAAATTTAGTTTTTTTTTGCCATAATTAATATTGTTTCCAATCAATAAGAGACACTAGTTATATTTAGAAATCAACATGCATTTGAAAAATGAAAAGTTTATAATATTATATTTTCATAATAAATATACGTTTTTCATCAGGTAACTTTTCAAAAATTTGAAAAAATCAAAATTTATTTTTAGAAATATTAATTAACAACTATAAATATGAATAATTAATCTTAATCCAATAATTAATATTAAAGTAATCATCTATAAGTAGTAACCATCAAAAGTACACCTCTCTATATATATATTTATATTGTATCACATTGTCATTCAATTTATAATGGCAAATGATTATCCTTTAATTTTTTTTGTCTTCTACTTGTGGTAATTGCCTACTCTTGCACAACTACTTCCACTTACCTTTTCATAATTGTTAATATGGATCTTTACAATTATATACCTATTGTACGCCCCGGTTTTCCCACGGGCTGATTAGCAGGTCGAGCCTCGGACTAATCATGGTTAGTCCGTAAATTTCCCCAGGCGGGAGCTCCTGTTTTCGAGGTCGTACTCTATTAGCTCGAGGTATCCTCAAGGACTCGCCAAGGTTGCCCAAGACTGGGGGAAGGAGTCTGAAGGCCGAAGGTTGGTTCAGGGGAGCAGCTCGTGGTACGAGCTTCTCATGGATCTCTGACCCTTTGTAAAGTCAACACACGCAAGATAAACGTGCCTATATCTGACATCACGTGTCCGATATTTCCCTGACTTCCCAGACACGTAGCAGGAACGTGCGTATTCAGACACCCACGGCTGGGTTGGGCCGTGCGGCCCATTATCTCCTTATCTATCGATTTGACCATACTTATGTGTCAGGTTTAGGAATTAATCATGAATGTCACAGAGTTGATATGACAAATAAGAAGGTCACGGGATGACCTCCTTACCAACTTCCAGGTGCCTTCTCCTATAAATATGGAGACCCTGGGAGTTGATAAGGGTTGGAAAAAACAGTCTCTGGAGAGATATATACTTTGTAACCAAATACCCAGAATAGATGAATAATATTGACTAGTGGAGTAGAAGGATTTTAACCTTTAAACCACTTAAAAACGTGTCTTGAGTCACCAAGTTCATCCTCTAAGATTTCATATCTGTGACGGTTCTACTTTCAGCACTAATCCCTTTCTCTTCTTCTCTTAATTACCTGTTGGCGAAGAACCGCGTTAACAGTTTGGTGCTTTCGTTGAGAGCAAGTTCAATTAGTGCTGCCACAAACATCCAACTATGGTGACCACTCGATCCAGGCATGGCAACGAAACAGAGCAGCAAGATGGGCAGGAGGCCCACCATATTGCCATCCCTGATGAACAAATTCCTGAAGTCCAACAGAGGCCAGGAAAGCAGCCGGCGGGCCAAGAAGACACTGGTAGCTCAGCACCCCGGCCACCTAATCCGAACCCGTGTTATTATACGGCGGTGGAGATGGAGAATGCTCAACTGAGGAGCCAGTTAGCAGCAGCCAGTCGGCAAATCCAGGATATTCTGGCCCGACTACCCCCTCTCACAACCAACGTTAACGTTGGAGAGAGGCAAGGTGAGGCTCCTAAGTCTCACCGGGGTAATCGGCCCAGGCATAGCCGTTCGGATAGACTTCCTGCAGCCAACTCCACCCCTTCATCGTACCATCAAGAGGCAAACTTCAGGGAAATGCCTGGAACCGGACAACAGCAATACAGCCGTTCGGTCAGGACGTCAACTCCTAGTTCTTAACCTTCCTCGAGAACTCCCAGGAGAGCTCGAGGAAATTCCCAAAGGAGATCCGGGGAGGGCCAGCGACGTCAGCCCGTCCCAGAAGACCGTCCTGCGCCTCGTCCAGCTCGCCCAGAGCGGGACCAGCAAGCTGGCAGGGCTGAAAGGCCCCCACCAAATTTGATCCGTCCAGACGGAACTAGGATCGCCTCCCCAGTCAGGCATCCTCCTTCTCCAATCAGATATCCATCCCCTCAGCCCGTCCGAGACGTCCCGGCTTACGGGAGTAGTAGGAGGGACCCGCCATCAGCGGGACCTTCCTGGCATAGCAGGGTACCGGGGGAAGGATCAGGCCGTCACCGCCAAAGACGCACTCCAAGGCTATCCAGCAGGAGTCAGTGGACCGGCAGCCGCCAGAGTGATCTTTCCGGAGGAGACCTGCGTCAGCGACTGAGTTCAGCACAAAGTCACCAGACCACCCAGGGAGGCGACCTTCGAGATCGCCTCAACTCTCACAGAGAGGATCGAGCTAGAGATGGTAGCCCGGCCCACTCGGCGGGAGTCCGATCCGAAGTACGTAACGGAGGGAATGTCCCAAATAACCTATCTCAAGATAGGAGGGGCAACAACCCACCTAATATGTACAATGGGTCCGGAGCTGTTGAACAGCCCCGGAATAACCCAGGATCTCAGGACCAAACCCTCGAGCGCCTAACTCAGATGGAGGAACTAATGAGGAAGCTCCTATCAGAAAAAGAAAAAGACGAATATGATTCGGGTGACGAAATGGAACTCTTCGCCCCCAATATAGCAGCGACGACATACCCATCTGGTTTCCGTATGCCCTACTTGTCAAAGTTCAATGGGGACGGGGACCCGTCGGACCATTTAGGGATGTTCAACACCCTAATGATGGCCCATAACATTGGCCTGGAGCTGCGTTGCTTGATCTTCCCTTCCACACTGACCGGACCTGCCAGGCAGTGGTTCAAGCAGAGTAAAAGGCAGTCAATCAGCTCCTGGAAGACTTTCTCAGTTGACTTCAAAAGGGCGTTCCGCGCCTCCCAGGCCGCCCGAGTCCAAGCCGATTCCCTAGCTAACGTGAGACAGCAGCCCAGTGAGACGCTGAAAGCCTACTTGAGCAGATTTGCGAATGTCGCTGCTCGAGCCAGAGACGCTGACGATAGCTCTAAGCTCATGGCCATGAGAACCGGAATCCTGGTCGGGGGAGACCTGTGGAAAGATATCCAAAGGAAAGGAGTCAGCTCGGTTAACGAATTCCTTAATAGAGCCCAAGAGTGGATAAACTTAGAAGAAGCTGAAGCTTCAGCCGTGGGGACCAGCCAGGTTCCCGAGAAGCCCGCTGGAGCGGGCACAGAGATCGTGGTGGCGATCCCCGAGGTCGCGCAGAACAACCAACCCGGTGGTGGCAAAAGAAAGGGAAATGGTGAAAAAAACCAGCACGGTCAAAAGAAGAATAAGTCTGTGGATAAATTCAAGCCCGTGTTCACAACATATACTGAGCTCACCCAGTCCAGGGAAAGTATCTTCCTGGCCAACGCTGCTCGGGTCCCCTGGAAGAGGCCGGAGCCATTGAAACACCACAAGGGAAAGAGAGATACTTCAAAATTCTGCCGTTTCCATAACGACGTCGGCCACAATACCGACGATTGTAGGCATCTAAAAGATGAAATCGAGACTCTCATCCGAGCAGGCCCCTTGGCGCAGTACTCACGAAACAGGGTCCCAGCGAGTCGACCCGCTCCAGAAGTCCCAGTCAGTCAGCCCGGGCCTCGGGTAGATCAGGACGTCCCTCCTCCCATGGTCGAGGGAGAGATATCCACCATCTTTGGAGGACCGCACATGGCTGGCACGAGCAGAGGCGCCCAGAAGAGGTATGTGAATGAATTAAAGGCCCACAACGGAGCGGAGTTCGTCCTGGAGCAGCGTCATTCAAAACAGCAGCGGTTAGAGAAGCAACCGATTACTTTTACGGAGGAAGACGCAGGCAATGTCCAATTCCCCCATAATGATCCCTTGGTCGTAGCAGTCCAGCTCGCCAACCGGAAAGTGAGGAGAGTGTTGGTGGACAACGGAAGCTCGGTGAACCTCCTATTCCGATCCACATTAGAAAAGATGGGTCTAACCATCGCTGAGCTAAAGGCGACCTCCATGATGCTATATGGTTTTTCGGGGGAAGGATCGGCAGCGATAGGGACGATCGAGCTGGTGATCACCCTAGGAGAAGAGTCTCGGACAGTCTCCAAGCTACTTGAGTTCGTGGTCATTGACTGCTCCGCTGCCTACAACGCCATTTTGGGCCGACCTACACTCATAGCTTTCGAGGCCATCACTTTCATTCGACACCTCGCCATGAAGTTCCCTACTTCAACAGGAATCTGCACCATCAAGGGCGATCAGCTCGCTGCCAGGGAATGCTACAGCATTTCCATGAAGGGAAAGTCTAAACCCGGGCAGCTGGCAATGGCCATTTAGAGCGAGGAGGAATCTCAGGGACCCTTGGCGGCTCCTGAGATTGAAAAACCTCAGAATCCCGAAGAGGAAAAGATCGCCTTGAGTGAGGACATTGACCCCCGAGTAGGCGAGGACAGATCCGAGCTCCGGGCTATTGAGGAGCTCGAGGAGGTGAACGTTGATAAACAAAATCCATCACGGATGGTTAAGCTTGGGAAGAACCTCTGCGACAAGAGAAAGGCGGAGCTGATTACGTTTCTGAAGAATAGCTTGGACGTATTCGCATGGTCTCACGAGGTCATGGTGGGGATCAGCCCGAGTGTCATCATGCACACGCTCCATCTGGATAAAAGCGTTCCTGCCAAATCTCAAAAGCAAAGGCGTTTAGGAACAACCCGAGCTGAAGCCCTAGAAGAAGAAGTGGCCCGGCTCAAAAAGTGCGGCTTTATCCGCGAAGCCAAATTTCCAATTTGGGTCGCCAACCCCATGCTAGTTCCAAAGCCCAACGGGAAATGGCGGACCTGCATTGACTTCTCCGACCTGAATAAAGCCTGCCCCAAGGATTGCTTTCCATTGCCAAGGATCGATCAGCTGGTGGATGCTACGGCGGGGCACGAGCTCATGTCCTTCATGGACGCATACTCAGGCTACAATCAGATCGCGATGAATCCGGCAGACCAGGAGCATACCAGCTTCATGACCCCAACGAATGTCTATTGCTATAAGTTCATGCCGTTTGGCCTGAAGAATGCCGGAGCTACCTACCAGAGGCTAGTAAACAGAATGTTCGCGGACCAGATCGGAAAGAACATGGAGGTGTATGTTGATGACATGCTCGTAAAGTCAAAGACTGCCGACAACCATGTTTCCGACCTAGAAGAATGTTTTAAAATACTACGGGAATACGACATGAGGCTCAATCCTCAGAAATGCACGTTCGACGTCGCATCGGGGAAATTCCTGGGGTTCATAGTCAATACCCGAGGAATTGAGGCGAACCCCGACAAAATCAGGTCACTGCTCGAGCTTCCTTCCCCCAGGTCGCGGAAAGATTTCCAAGGCCTCACAGGAAGGGTGGCAGCACTCAACCGGTTCATTTCCAAGTCAACCGACAAGTGTTTGCCCTTCTACAACCTGCTCCGGGGAAACAAGAAGTTTGAGTGGACAGTAGAGTGCGAAAGCGCATTCCTCGATCTGAAGGCGCATCTGGCTGAACTGCCCGTGCTGTCCAAGCCCAGGGCAGGAGAGCCTCTTTTCCTCGACATGGCCGTCACTGAGGATGCAGCTAGCGTCGTGCTAGTACGAGAAGAGGACCAAGTTCAAAAGCCAGTCTACTACATTAGCAAGAGACTCCTCGGAGCAGAATCACGGTACCCACTGATGGAAAAATTGGCGTTTTGCCTAATCACAGCCTCGCGAAAGCTCAGACCGTATTTCCAGTCCCACTCGGTACACATCATGACCGATCAGCCTCTAAGGCAGGTTTTGCAAAAGCCTGAAGCATCGGGACGTTTGTTAAAGTGGGCGATCGAACTCAGTCAGTTCGAGATTTTCTATACTCCACGAACTGCCATAAAAAGTCAGGCATACGGGATTCCAGGAGGATCCATCAGAAGGCCTACTTCAAGTCACCTTGCCGCATTCGTCGTGGAAGATCTTCGTTGATGGTTCATCAAACGAGAACGGCTCCGGGGCCGGAATCATTCTAATATCCCCCGAGGGACATAGATTCCACTCGGCGCTAAGGTTCGGGTTCAAGGCGTCTAACAACGAGGCAGAGTACGAAGCTTTGTTAGCTGGGCTGAGGGTAGCTAAGGAGTTAAAGGCAAGCTCCGTCCAGTGCTTCAGTGACTCCCAGCTCGTGGTAAACCAGGTGTTGGGCGAATATCAAGCGCAGGGACCCAAGATGGCCACCTATCTGGCAAAGGTAAAAACTGAGCTGTCTGCATTTGAGCGAGGATCGATCGAGCAGATACCTCGAGAAAAGAATGCCAACACAGATGCTCTCGCCAAACTCGCCACCTCGGGAGAGACAGAAACCCTTGGGTTGGTGCCAATAGAATTCTTGAAAGAACCAAGTATAGAAGGAGATCGGGCAGAGGTCGAGATGATTGATGCTAGGCCGACCTGGATGACTCCCGTCATTGAGTATCTCACCGAGGGCAAGTTGCCCGAGGGACGTAACGATGCGCGGAGAATCTTGTATCAAGCTCCGAGGTATACGCTGGTCGATGGTGTGTTGTATCGACGTGGACATTCCCTGCCTCTCCTCCGGTGCGTTCATCCAGGTGAGGCACAGGCCATCCTGCAGGAAATTCACGAAGGATTCTGCGGAGACCATGCTGGGGGGCAAAGCCTGGCCTTAAAGGTTCTCAGGCAAGGTTATTACTGGCCGACTCTGTCAAGAGACTCGATCTCGTATGTGAAAAAGTGCGACAAGTGCCAGCGTTTCGCTGCGGTTTCCCGAGCTCCTCCAGTCGAACTGAAAATGATCTCGGCCCCTTGGCCATTCGCCGTTTGGGGGATAGATTTAGTAGGCGCCTTGCCTACCGGAAAGGGCGGGGTCCGTTACGCCGTAGTAGCCATCGACTACTTTACTAAGTGGGCCGAGGCAGAGCCGTTGGCAACAATAACATCAAAGAAGGTACTCGACTTTGTGGTTAAAAGCATCATCTGTCGGTTCGGCCTGCCGAAGAAAATTGTCTCCGACAACGACACTCAGTTCGACAGCGACCTGTTCACCAAGTTTTGTGAAAGGCACGGAATTGTGAAAAGCTTCTCCTCTGTGGCCTATCCTCAGGCAAACGGCCAGGTCGAGGCTGTCAACAAGACTCTAAAGGCGAGCCTCAAGAAAAGATTAGATGAGGCAAAGGGGGTCTGGCCAGAACAGCTCCCCCAGGTCCTTTGGGCATACCGGACCTCGCATCGGACTCCTGCGGGACACACTCCTTTCTCCCTAACCTTTGGGAGTGAAGCAGTCCTCCCCGTGGAAGTTAAGGTTCTGTCGCATAGAGTCCAGTCCTACGACCAAGATAGGAACCACGAGCTCTTATGCCATTCCCTAGACCTTATCGATGAAAGGCGAGAGGATTCGCAACTCCAGCTCGCCCATTACCAGCAAAAGATCACTCGCTACTTCAACACTAAAGTCAAAAAACGTACCTTTAGCGTTGGCGATTTGGTCCTAAGGAGAGTTTTCCTGGCCGGGAAAGATCCCAAAGATGGAGTCTTGGGACCGAACTGGGAAGGACCGTACCAGGTCATTGAAGTCATCAAGGAAGGAACTTATAAGTTAGCTCGACTTGATGGAGGGGCAGTCCCGCGGACTTGGAACGCCATCCACTTGAAGAAATATTATCAATGACCCACTTGTAAGGCCTGGAAGGCCACTTTTTATGTATTAATAAAAATCAAGTTTTTCTTTTTATTTGCAAGTGTAATCTTAAAGTAATCACGAAAGACCTTTTCCCAGTTACTTGGGGGGCATATGGTACCTGGATATAACCAGGTCTCCTTAACAACTTAGATGTTGATTCTTATCTATGGATCGTTGCTCTTCTTAAAGAGCTCGAGATATGTATAAGGGTTAACGCGAACTAAGTCATATCCTGGTTTTAACCAGGTCACAAAACTTAGAAGTTAACTTAAATTTATTGATCGTGGTTCTTCTTAAAGAACTCGAGATATGGATAAAAGTTGACGCGAACTAAGTTTTCAAAAGAAGCTCCTGGTTTTAACCGGGTCACAAAACTTAGAAGTTAACTTAAATTTATTGATCGTGGTTCTTCTTAAAGAACTCGAGATATGGATAAAAGTTGACGCGAACTAAGTTTTCAAAATAAGCTCCTGGTTTTAACCGGGTCACAAAACTTAGAAGTTAACTTAAATTTATTGATCGTGGTTCTTCTTAAAGAACTCGAGATATGGATAAAAGTTGACGCGAACTAAGTTTCAAAATAAGCTCCTGGTTTTAACCGGGTCATAAAACTTAGAAGTTAACATAAATTTATGGATCGTGGTTCTTCTTAAAGGGCTCGGGATATGAATAACGGTTAACACGAACTAAGTTTATCAAAAAAAAAAAAAATGTATTGTAGCCAAAAGCATGAAATATATAAGTTAAAATTGCAAGGCAAATTGTCTCGAGGAAAAAATACCTCGTGCTAAGGATTACATAAAATACTTCAAAATAAAGAGAAAAAAAAAATGCCCTAAGCCCCGTCAGTCGGCCCCTTGGAGGTCGCGGTCTCACCCTGCTCCGCCGCACCAGAGGCTTCCCCAGTCTCCGAGGGCGGCACCTCTTTGTCAAAGCGGGCTTGGAACTTCACCAACAAGCGCGCCCAGAGACTCGATGGCATGAAAGAGAAGTCAGCCTCCGGGTTGTGGGCCCAGCAACGATAGAACAGTTCCTGCATGGACTGTTCCGAGGTGGCCTGTTCGGCTTCAAGGGCGGCTTGGGCCTCGGTCTTCGCTGCCTCGAGGTCTGTTCGTGAGGTGGCAAGGGATGTCTCAAGCTCTTGAACCTTCGAGCGGGTCCTCTCTAACTCGGCCTTCGAGGTCGCCAGCGCATCTTTCGCCGCCTGAGCCTCTTGAAGAGCGGCCTGGTGCCCAGCCCTCATCTCCTCGAGCTGAGCTCTGGTCCTGGTGATGCCTCGGTGTACGGCAGCGATGCCCTGCGAGAAATGATAGATAAATTGGCTAAGTGGAAAAATAAGGCGGTGTGTGAGGGTTAAAGCTTTAAAAGAATGGGGCGGCTTACCGTTAGGGTCATGTCCATCGAAGACTCTATTACGTGGATCGGGCTCAGTGTCTCAATAGCCCGGAGCTCCTTCTCTTTGAACTTGTAGAAATGGTTGACGGCGTAGCTCGCCGACTCATACACCGTCCCCCGGAAGGCTTCTGGGATCTTCTCCAAATCCTGGGGGTCGACCGTGATGCGTACGCCGGGGGCCACTGCAGCCGGAGTCCCGACCTCCATTCCCATGTCCTGGGTGGCTGATGGAGATCGCTGGGGCGGCGGGGGCATGTGTCCTGCTCCGGCAGCAGGAAGAATTTCCCCCCCGACTTGGGATGATGGGGTTTTTTCCTTCTCCTTTGCCGGAGATTTTGTGGAGCCCCCAGCCGTGCTCTTGGACCCTCGGAGCCTTTTCAATCTTGGCCCTGCTGGGGGATTCCCCCCGAAGTCTATGCCCCGCAGACTATCCTCGGGCTGAGACATTTCTTCTGCAAAAACAAAAAACATGGTTATTACAAGTTAGCAATCAGGGAGAAATAAAAGCAAAATGTTAAAGGAAAAAAGTATACGAATACTAAGGGAGCCCTACCCCCCGAGCTGGAAGAACCTAAGACGATTATTTCCCGAACAGGCGCAAGTTCTGGGTCCGGTTTTGACTCGGGGCTAGACTCTTCTACATACTACCTAAGCCCTGGAGCATAGATGCCCCTCTGGAGTGATGGCCACGTGCGTAAGTTGGTCCCATACTCCTAAAAAATGATCGACCTAAAAGCTAGGGTGTTATCTACTACTACGGTACCCCTAGGCTGGCTCTCTTGGTGATCCAGCACGAGCCGGTCAACACAATGGAGCAGGAGTGTGTTCAGGTCCGGGTCCCTTCGGTGACGATGGACGATCTGCCTAGGATTGAACCTAACCAGCCGGGGGTCCGCAGTGGCCCTATCTACATTCTTAAGCAAGAAAGGGTTACCTTGGCCGGAAGGACCCGCGACTGCTCCGGATTGGATCCTCTCCTCGTCCATCCCCTGGGCGACCTCCAAGGTCCTCTTTTTATTCCTCACGAGTGGAACTTCAGCCGTCTCGTCCTCCTCGTCTTCCTCTGCCGCGACCTCCTCAACGATGATAGGTCTGTTGTCGCGGGCTGGGGGCGGCCCCCGGGGCCTCTTCAGGTTCAGAGTCTGATTTGGGAAAATCAGTTTGCAGAACACCATCGTCTCGTCCGTCACGAGCACGCGATAGTCCTTTTCACTGGGGGGCAAGCCCGCCAGTGTTTCATATTGACCCCCGAGGGTCACAGACTTTTCGGTCCTCGCGTAGATGGCTGCAAGATTGGCTGGAATCAGAGTGGAATACGGGAGGAGCTAAAATAAAATAACACTTAAAAGGAGAGCTAAGATCAGGGTTCACTTACGAGGACGGTTGAAGTAGTGGTGCTTGCAGTTCCGGAACCCAGTTGACATGAAGAACTGGTCCTTGAAGTCATTTGGATGGCTTGGCAGCTCGATGACCGCCGCCGTATTAGGAAAACAGGTTAAATAGTAGAACCCATCGCCTCGCCCCCGCTGGTCTGTGCTGGTTTTTAGGCAAAAGAAGTATAAAATATCCGCAGGAGTGGGGACCTCCCACTCCTGCTTCTTGAATAAGTACCTCAACCCTGCCAGCAGACGGTAGGAGTTGGGGGGGAGCTGAAATGGGGCCAACCTCACATAATTCAGGAAATCAGCGAAGTACTGATCCAGGGGGAGGAAGGCCCCTGCCTTGAAGTGTTCACCGCTCCAGGCCGCGAACGATTCGTCGAGCGGCGTGCAGCTTCGCTCGCCCTCCGCAGCAGGTCGGGCAATGACGGAGGCTTTCCCCAGTGGAATGTTGTGGGTGAGGAAGAGTTTGTTGATCTTCGCCTAGTCGGTTATCTTTGAGACGATTCTCTCCGCCTCAAAGAATGCGTCGAGGGCCACCTCGACCTGTTTCTCCACGGCCAGCCCAAAGTGGGGGATCGGCGAGCTGGACATCACCGCCTTTCCTTTTTCCTGCTGGGAGGCCGAGCTTCCAACGTTCTTCTGAGGGAGGTTCTTTTTTGGAGCCATCTGGTCGCCTAGTGAACACAAGAAAACATTTTAGAAAAGGCGACCCAAGCAGGAGGAAGAATAATTATTATTTGCACGAGCTGAGGTAAGCCCAGCTCGTGGGAGGTGGAACCACGCGGTTCAGTGAACACGCGCGTATACTCCCAACAGATCCCAGATTACTCGGAATTCGCGTGTCAGGGGGTTCAGAGTAAAATTTGCCTTCGGAGTAAAGTTTCAGTAGGCAGGAATTGCAAAACCGCCCATGAGGCGTGTTCCCTAAGCTACCCGGTTTTGCACTCAAAATTCCCAAAACTCCTACCCAGAAATTGTTCCAGAAAAAGCATCCTAAAACCCATGCTTTAAGGCGATTTCCTACAACAGGTATGTCCTAACCTAAAAAGGGCTGTCACCCTCCATATCCACGCAACCCAGAAAACCCTTGCATGCAGCTACAGTAAAATTTTTTACCTAAGCTACAGTAGCATGTTTTCAAAGTGAACAGGGTCAGGAAACTTACAGTGTATGGCTGGAAGGTAGACGAGAGTGTTGCGCTGGTAGGAGCTTCGTCGGTGTAGTAGCTTCCAAAGCTTCGGAGAAACTCGTGCGCCTAAGCTTCTTGGACGATGAAAATGGCAACAACGGAGTCGAGGGTTTCGTTCTTCTGAAAGTTAGAGAGGGAAGAAGAAAAGAGATTTGTGAAATTTTGAATGAAGGGGTGGCCCGTGCGTAGGGTGGCCACCCCCTTTTTATCTACATGAAGAATCACGTGTAGAAGGCTCTTGGATGACCCTAGTGAGGGATCCGAGGCCTTCCACTCGAAATACGAAACGACGGCTGAGCATAGACTAGGCCATTAAATGCGGTTCTCGTAAAATGTACCGTCACCACCCACGACGTTCCACGTATCAGACGCCTGCACAAAAAGTGGAATGTGAAGGGTTGTGGGGAAGTCTAAAAGCCCCTACTGTGGTCTTCTATATATGACGTCATATACCACGAGCAGGAGCTTGGGGGGCAGATGTACGCCTTGGTTTTCCCACGGGCTGATTAGCAGGTCGAGCCTCAGACTAATCATGGTTAGTCCGTAAATTTCCCCAGGCCGGAGCTCTTGTTTTCGAGGTCGTACTCTATTAGCTCGAGGTATCCTCAAGGACTCGCCAAGGTTGCCCAAGACTGGGGGAAGGAGTCTGAAGGCCGAAGGTCGGGTCAGGGGAGCAGCTCGTGGTACGAGCTTCTCATGGATCTCTGACCCTTTGTAAAGTCAAGACACGCAAGATAAACGTGCCTATATCTGACATCACGTGTCCGATATTTCCCTGACTTCCCGGACACGCAGCAGGAACGTGCGTATTCAGACACCCACGGCTGGGTTGGGCCGTGCGGCCCATTATCTCCTTATCTATCGATTTGACCATACTTATGTGTCAGGTTTAGGAATTAATCATGAATGTCACAGAGTTGATATGACAAATAAGAAGGTCACGGGATGACCTCCTTACCAACTTCCAGGTGCCTTCTCCTATAAAAATGGAGACCCTGGGAGTTGATAAGAGTTGGAAAAAACAGTCTCTGGAGAGATATATACTTTGTAACCAAATACCCAAAATAGATGAATAATATTGACTAGTGGAGTAGAAGGATTTTAACCTTTGAACCACTTAAAAACGTGTCTTGAGTCACCAAGTTCATCCTCTAAGATTTCATATCTGTGACGGTTCTACTTTCAGCACTAATCCCTTTCTCTTCTTCTCTTAATTACCTGTTGGCGAAGAACCGCGTCAACACCTATAATATAAAATAATTACAAAAATTATCTAAAAAAATTTATTTACAAAAATACATTGTCACACCATCAAAAAATACCAGATTCTAAAAGTAATAAACCTGAATTTGAAATTTTCTCGAAATTCCAATTTTTCTATTTTTCTGGGTTTAAAAAAAATAACATTTTGGTTACTTAAAATGTTAATAAGTCAATAATTAGTTATTTTTTCACCATTTTTTATACCACTATTTTGAACTTTTTTTATTATTTTATTTTTGTTTTTTTTCATGGTATGGGCCCCCCTCTCTCTCTCTCACTCTCTTCACAATACTCTTTTTTTTTTATTAATTTCCTACAATCTCTCTTATCTTTAATTTTAAAAAATAATAATAATTCGGCCACAGTGCTAGTCGGTTGGGCTCAAAAGTTGTACCATCGCGACCTACTCCTCAATGTGATCATTTTGATATGTAGGAAACATATGTTATTTGGCCGTCGCCAGAGAAGATTACCAGAATAAAAAACAACATTTTAGTTTATTTTTTATATTGTGTTGACAAAAAAATAACTAAATTTTAAACTTGATCAAAAATTAATATACTAAAATTTGTATTCTTATTTTATATTTAAAAGATATTGTATTGTATTGTAAACAACTTAAATTTATTTAAAAATATTCCAAGTAACTTTTTAAAAATAGATTCATTAGGATATTGCTTGGTAACTTTTAAATAGAATATAAAAAAGTTTACTGTATAGTATAATAAAAGTATCTTTTAATAATAAATGATATAGTAATTTGTTATATTTTATTGTAACTCATTAGTTTCTAAAAAATGATTAATTGACAACATAAAAGTATCTTAAATAAGACACCATAATATAACTTCAAAATGACTAATTAGTGTCTTAAGATAAAAAAGTTTCAAAAAATAAGTATTAGAGGTAACCAAAATATATATAAAATAATATGCTATAAAAATAAAAAAATTTCATGAAAAAAATAATTAATTGGTAACTTATTAACATTTTAAGTAACAAAAATGTTACTGTTTTAAACCCTGAAAAAAGGAAAAAAATGAAATTTTGGGAAAGTTTCAAATTTAGGTATATTATTTTTAGAATCTATTATTTTTTGATGACGTGATAATGTATATTTGTAAATAAAATTTTGTAAATAATTTTTGTAATTAAATTATAAAAACCGTAAGAAACGTAAATTTCTATCTTTAATAATAATAATAACAATAATAATAATAATAATATCTTTTGTTGTCTTTTCTTCATGTATTTTATTGCTATTTATAATGAAGTAATATAAATTTAATTTGTTTTAGAGGTTGAATTAGATTTTTTTTTCAATTCTAAACTAATTTTAGTATTGTTACATATAGTAAGATATTTTATTAAGCTTTACTGATTAATAAAAAAATTATTGTGCTATATATAATGATTATAATTTAAATATATATATATATATTTTGACATTCTTATGTTTCTTATTGGAGGAAAACAAAGATTGTGTTAGTTAAGAACACCACTTTAATTTATGTTAAATTTTATTAGTATTAAGAAAAGAAAAAAATAAAAAATATTGCAGCACATGTAATACATGTGCCTTATCACTAGTTTATATATATGTGTGTGATTCCTTGTAATAGATGATAATTATTTTTTTCTTCGTTTTCTTGTAAAATAGTGTGAATTTGTATATATTTTCTTCTAATTCTTCATAAAGTGTGATCTAATTTAATTTGTTATTTATATTTATGTAATAATAATTGGATTCCATAACTAGTTTATAAATAAATATAATATAATATGTAGCTATAGAAAGAAAGATGTGACCAAAAGTAGCAAGATAAAATAATATATACTAAAAAATTATCTTGCTTATCAAATGATTTTAGGTGGACTCCTATATAAAAGTTTTCCAATAAATTATTTAAAAAAAAAAAAAGAGTATATCACTCCAAATAACTCAAGTAGTTACCATTTTGTAAAAAAAAAACTTTTTATTTCGGATAATTATCATCTATAGGATTTAATTTTTTGATTTTAAAATTCAATCTAATAGCTTATATAGATTGATCACACCGAGTAAGGGAGTAAATAAGTTGGCAATTTTAAAAAAGAAAAAAACTTATACATGCGCCCACAGGCCACATGCCTCGGACAATTTCTGTCGTGCTCTTCAGATTTTTCGCCAAAAATAAACAGCCACGTCATCAGAATCTGCTACGTAGGATGCATTTGACTGTTGCAAAATAAAACAAGCTTAAGTCAAACACCATGTAGGCCACCTTTAACCACACGCGCCCCACAATTTCCCAGAAATTCTAAAATACCCACACTCTTCCTAACTTCTAGCTTCAACCTCAAAGGGCATTATAGACATTTACGTAAACTAACGTATCCTATATATGGTTTCAACTCAAACTCACTCGTCCGCTCTATTCTCAGTACTCCCTGATTCTCTCCCATGGCGTTGCTGTCCAATCTCCATAAAACTCCACTGCTTCTCATTCTCCTTATTCTTCTACTTCACTTCTTTGGATATGCAGCGTCCGCCGCCTCCGCCCCACCGGAGGGCGAAACCTCACCGGAATGTTCGAAGTCAGCGGGGAGTTGCCGGAACAAGGCGGAGGCATTGAAGTTCAAGCTTATCGCCATAGCTTCGATCTTAGTAAGCAGTATGATCGGGGTTAGTCTTCCCCTGTTCTCGCGAGGGGTTCCAGCGCTGGAACCGGACAAGGATTTGTTCGTGGTGATCAAGGCGTTCGCCTCGGGAGTAATCCTGGCCACCGGGTACATGCACGTGTTGCCCGACTCCATCGATTCCTTGAACTCCAATTGCTTGCCCAAATCGCCATGGCGGAAATTCCCTTTCTCCACCTTCGTCGCGATGCTTTCAGCGATCGCCACTCTCATGGTGGACTCATTCACGATGAGTTATTACAGGAAACGCTTTCCCCATGTCTTGAATGGAGCTGATCGTGAAGGAGGCCAGGAAATATTAGGGCATATTGGCCATGGACATGGGAAAATTGAGGAGAGAAACAACGACAATGCTTCCAGCTTGATCCGACACCGTGTTGTTGCTCAGGTATAAATTCTTTTTTCTTGTCTTTTTTTAAACATATTTATTAATTGAATTAAATTATATTATGTGTGCTTTGTTGTTATGATTATTATGAATTTGAATTTGGATATTTAAGTATTTTTTTTCCTTGGAAATGTGATGATATGCGAGCGTTAATTCTTTCTGGTTCTTTTTTCTTTCTTTCATTTTTTAGAGAAATTAATTCTTGTTCTTGAAGTACTTTTATTAAGCTTAGAATAAAATGGTGATAAAAATCTTGGTCAAGAGTCATCGATGTTGAAAAATCTTGAAAATGTCTACGAATTATTGGCGAGGACATCTATATTATTAAGAGAGGTCATCTATATTATTGGCGATGAAGAAAATAGCAATAAAAATTTTGTTGACTAATTTATTTATTTATTATTATTGGGCTATACTTGAGCCTATAAACATTCAGCTAGCGAGAGAATAACCCTTTCAATATGAGCAATTAAGTTTCTTTCTCTAAATATATTCAAACAGAAAAATAAAAACTTAACAAATACAATTACACCATGTGTATATTGTGTTTTGTTTAGCTTAATTAGCTGGACTATATTCTAAAATTACAAGTAAATAATCAATAATATATTGCATTTGCAGATGCTAGAGCTAGGGATAGTAGTACATTCGGTAGTAATTGGGTTGTCACTGGGGGCCTCAGACAACCCTTGTACAATCAGACCACTTATTGCTGCATTATGCTTTCATCAACTCTTTGAGGGAATGGGTTTAGGAGGATGCATATTACAGGTAATTCATTTATTGATTTTGTCCAAACTCTATAGCCCTTTCATTATTTTTATTTATATATGATCAAATACGATTGGTATCTATTTAAACAGGCTGAATATGGGGTGAAGATGAAAGCTATAATGGCGTTCTTCTTCTCATTTACAACTCCGTTTGGTATTGCTTTGGGAATCGGTTTGTCTAATGTTTACAGTGATAACAGCCCAACTGCGCTTATTGTGGTTGGGCTACTAGATGCTTGTTCTGCTGGGCTTTTGAATTACATGGCCCTAGTTGAACTCTTGGCCTCTGATTTCATGGGCCCAAAACTTCAAGCAAGTGTAAAGCTCCAAACATGGGCATATTTTGCAGTTCTTTTAGGCGCAGCAGGAATGTCAGTGATGTCACTCTGGGCTTAGTGAAGATTCAATTATTTCTTTTCTTTTTATTTCCATTTTTTTGGGTCATAGCTACCCCAAAAATTGTTTCTTTGGCACAAGAGTAAGAGTAGGTTCAACAATGATAATTGCTTACAAACAAGGTTCATTGTTTAATATGTATATTTATAAAGGAACATTTTTTTTAACCAAATTAATTGGAATAAAATTGATGGTTTAGTATATCGATCACTTTAAGCAAAGCAGGAATGAAAATGGTTCTTTAAGCTTAATTTTTCTTCAGCTATGCTAAATATTCCAAATGACGGATTAAACAGTGCTGGTGCACAAACAATTTATTTTGATTAAGAATGGAATAGTAAAGAATATATAAAATTGAATAATGCAAGGCAGAATAATAAATTTCATTGGAAAATAGAACAAAAAATGTAATATATTAATATTTTTCCAGAAAATATCCTTATGGATATTAAATATATAACTTAGAAAACAATCCCATTCACATTTCATTCTCTTTCTCTAGCATCTGTTCCTCTCTAATCTTCATATAGTGCCGTTAGTGCACTCAGATTTTTCAAGGTGAGAGACATAATTTGGTGTCAAGTTTGAATACAAGTGTATAAACAACATTGCCTTGAAATCCAAATATCATCCACAAATAAGTTTATGTTAAAATGTGTATAGATGTATTTTAAAATAACAATTAATGTTAAAGTTTTCAGATGTTATGAGATAATCTATATATAGCTAAGTATAATATAATTTGGGTTAAAGTAGTGCATTTTTCATCCAGCCTCTCCCCTCCTCCCTCATTCTTTTTGACCGAGAAGAGACAAGAATGACCATATTTTGTGAAGTTTTTTGCATAAAATACTGTATTTTTTTTTTCATTCTTCTCTATAGCAACTATTTTCAAGCTTTTTTTAGAAAATGGTTTTAGAACTTTTTTGCACCGATTTCACCAATTTAGTTTTAAAATTCTTCAATTTTTCTCACAAACACCAATAGCTCGGATTTGGCGATATTTTTGGAGTTTTGGGGCTTTTTTTTGGACATTTTTGGGTTAAGTTTAAACACTTTTTAGTGTTCTTGAGATTGTTTTAACTCTAAAAACAGGGAAATTTACAAAAATATGGTAAGATTAAAGCTAGTTTATATAAATATGGAGAAAAAAAAAATAACTCTACAAAATATGGGTAGTTGACAAAAAAAAGTTTAAAAAAGTAAAAATTAAGTAGGGTATCCATTTTAAGTGATCCTTTCTCATTTGTAGTCATATTTTGAAACTTTTTTTATGAATATTTGCGGTGAAAGTATCTAATTTATTATGTTTGTAGCACTTAAGTGCCAAAGTTATTTTTAGCGGCGAAAGAACCTTCCATGCATGTTTTGGTGCGATTTAGTACAACCGTCAATTATCATCGTTATGTTTGAATGTATCACGTAGGCGAAAATACCCAATTAAATGAATATTTGCAGCGAAAGTACCTAATTATAGGGATATCTGTGGCGAACGTACCAAACTTAAGATATATTTGCGACGAAAGTACCAAAGTTATAAGTAAATTTCATGACATGGTGGCAGAACGACGAAACAAATAGATGCACTAAACTATACCAAAACATAGACGGAACCGCCAAAAAAATAACTTAGGTACTTAAGTGTTACAAACACAATAATTTAGGTACTTTCGCTGCAAATATTTTTTATACCCATTATTTTAGTTATTATTCTTGTTATACATTTTTCTGCTCAAACACTCACAACACAGTGTACTTTTCAAGAGTACTATGGGAGATTAAATTATAAAAATGAGTAATATTAAACTAAATGTATTTAGTTGCTATTTTTGATTAATTAATCTTAAAAGTGGGTACTTTTTAAGTTATCCCTATATTAAAATATAGAAATTCAATAAAATATATTTCCATAAACAAATTTACTAATTTCATTAAAAGAGGAAACTAGCTTTTTCAATTTTCTCTATCTCTCTTTAAAAAAGATCATTCACCACCATCTTCTTCGACCATCTTCTCTGGCGTCAGCATCTTCTCCGACGTAACCATCTTCTTTGGCCATCTTTTCTAGCGTCACCTACAAATTCACGATAATCTTCTCTGACAATGATCTAGATTCTTCTTCTTACATAGGTATATATATGTATTTTGATGATTTTTTATTATTAATATTAAGAGGAGAGAAATATACCGAAAATTCAAGATTTCTAACCAACATTTATCGTCCCTTTTAACACAAAACTGTGCTCTCTTCTGTGTAAAATGTGGCGAGAAAAGAACCTCTTTCTTGTTGCTTTTGTGATGAAAGGGCTCTCTGGTTGCTTTTTTCATAAAAGGGACGAGAAATGGGGTATTCTCACATAAGGGAGGAGAAAGTCTTTTCCTCCTCTACAGTTTCGGTCTTGTCCCTTCTATGAAAAAAGAGACGAGAAAGGAGAAAGGAGAAAGGGGTCCGTCCTCTCATCCCTTTTTATATCCATTTTCTCATTGCTTGAATTGCTTGTGGAAATTGTGAGAAGAGACGAAAATCCAACATAAAAAGTGACGAGAAAGCTCCTTTCTTTGTGTAGTAGTGTGTTGGGATGCTTTCAACACTCCAATACATTCTTATTGTCTTGACACATCTATCACAGTCCGTTTGTGAGAAACATGTTATATAAAAAAAATGTCGACATGCATTAGTTTTTTTTTATATAAATATATAATTTTAAATTTAACAATTGTCCCATAAGTTCTCAAATTTTTTGGAAAACACATCAACTTAAAAGTTAGTACTTTCAGCCATGCATATTATACTTGAGAACATCTTGAAATTAACTCATTACGTTGGTACATAATGGATCCCAAAATAATATTTTCACTCGAAAAATAATAAGTGGAGGATATTATTATTAGTTACTCATGGGTAATATCAGATATAGCTTTCCTAATTTCTCATCTCATGCTAGCAAGGTGCTAGTAGTGTATGGATTTCTGAGTAATATGGGCCCACTTCAGTTCCAGAGTAGGGAACCTCAATGGAGAGTATACACAAGAGAAATTATTTGTTTAACGTTCTTTCTAATTATCTAACTCGATCATATGATAGAAAGTGATCAATATGGAAACTAAACATGGAAGCAATTTGATATCTCAATTATATATATATTTATTCGAAACCTTAGTTTGGAAAACGGTTGAAAGGGATTCTAAATAATGTTCATATAACACAAAATATATATTTAACAATGTAGTAGCTAGCTCATCTAGTTGCTGCCAGCTTAACAATCCAAAAATGTAAAAAAGAAAGATGGCTATATATATGTTGACTGTGTTTTTAGCCAACGACGTGAGAACATCAAATACGACAAACATTCAAGAGAATTTAAATAACACAGACAGTTCAAACAAGAAAAGTAAATAACACACAAGATTTTTATAGTAGTTCAGCCCCGATCAGTCGGTAATAGCCTAATCCACTTAGAGTTGTGATTATAGATCTGTACTCAAGATCAGATGGACTGAGCCAACTGAGTTTCTTCAGTACAGATTGCAAAAATACAAGAATCCTTTCAAATACTAGCACTTTCTCTCTCTAGAATACTCAGACCCAAATTTTCTCTCTCTAGAATACTCAGACCCAAAAGTCTAAAAAGAAGAAGCCCCTCTCTAATCCCATAAGCCCTCTATTTATAGGCTTAGGGTCATACATACGGTATCCCCTAGAATCAGGATATTTTATTATACTTATTACATTTAAATTACAAAAAACATTCAAAATGTAACAAACCCCCCATTTGTAGGAAGAATGAGAGATTCCCGCATATCTTGTTGAAGTTGTTTCTGGGAATCTTGACTTAGTCCTCCTCTAGCTAGTTGATCCACCTCTTACTGACCACCCATGCAAGTGCTGGTCGGACATGTGCATGGTGGTAGGACATGCACTCCTCTCCTCTAACATGGCACTCTCCTCTAGCATGCCATATCTCTCCTCTAACATGGCACTCTTTTATTTGGGCAACCATGCACTTGTTGGACATATGTATAAAGACCAAATCCTTGGGCTCTCCTCGGACCACATCCTTGGGATCTCCTAGGATGCACTCTCCTTAGCTCTCCTAGGACCACCCCCTTGGGGTCTCCTCAGACCACACCCTTGGGATCTCATAGGATGCACTCTCCTTAGCTCTCCTAGGACCACCCCCTTGGGGTCTCCTCGGACCACACCCTTGGGATCTCCTAGGATGCACTCTCCTTAGCTCTCCTAGGACCACCCCCTTGGGGTCTCCTCGGACCACACCCTTGGGATCTCCTAGGATGCACTTGGCTTGGTTATGACATCTTTCAAGCAGTCCAAACTCTTCACCAGTCTACCGGGTCACTTTATCACAACTCTGAGGAGTCAATGTATTTATTGACTATTTAATGTGTCTTTTATGGACCATGTACCGCCATTTGTCACCTCTATTGCCACATCATCAATCTCCATTTTTAGGGATAACAATATGGGACACACACTTAGATATCCCATAAATAACTAGATTATGCTTAGCCTGAAAATTGGGTCCATGTGTCCATGTGTTTTCTTTGTTCCTTTTCAACAAAGGAATGTATTTCACATAAAATGAAGATGAAGATTCATTGTCATATATATGCATCATATGTTAAATATTCATACATCTTATCAATAATTTTACATACAATTTAAAACACTATAAACAATTAAATAATACAGAAAACATACCTAATTCAGTCATGGAGAAAACGTGAATTGTTAGTGCAATACTAACCAACTAAGTCTTCCTCCCTAGGACCTCTATTTTTGAAGCAGATTATCAGACTACAGAATAGCGATGAGATTATTCATATATATAGAGTTAGGGAGGGACTTAGCTTATATTACACTACAAGAATTGACCACATTAGCAGCGGGGTCATCCGCCGCTAATAAGTGTGACATCCGCCGCTAATGACCCGCCTCAAATTATGTGTCGCTATTAATGCTTATTAGCGGCGGACTGACACACCCTCCGCTGATATAATATTATTAGAGCCGGATATTAGCAGCGGAGCCCGCCGCTAATATCTTTGTCACATGCATTATATTAGCCGCAGGGTCCGCCGCTAATAATATTATAACTATTAAATATTAAATAATGTTATTCAATAAACAAATTAAATTAAATTATTTAATTAGATAATATTATATCAAACTTTTATTATTTAATTAATTAAATTATTAAAAATTAATTAAAAAATAAATTATTTTTTATTTAATTATTTATTCATAATTTTTTAATTTGTAATAATAATAATAATTTCACAAATTAATTATTATTTGACTTTTAGACTAATTTATTTTTTTAAATAATTAGATAAAATTTATTAATCTTTATCATTCATTATTTTATTAATAATATTTTAAACTTATAATTTATGTGCCAATATCCCTGTAATTGATGGTTGTAATCAACAACCATCAATCACAAGCATACCGAGACAGAGAAAATAAATTAACTACTAATTAATTTTTTTGTTCTATTTTTGTGAAACATGTTCAATGCAAGAGAAAAAAAAATGGGACTCATTGACTTGTGACATGGTAGCACTAATTGGAAATATGTTTTATAGACAAGCAGCCAAAGCAATAAAATGAACATATGTTCAAGCAAAAAGGAGAAAAAATAACAAAATAACATGATAATATGCACTTATTGTTGTTTTTTTTTTTTTCTATACTCACTTTTTTTTTATTAAATAAACTATCATAAATTTGTTTCAAAAAATTTCACAATCTAAACAAAATTAGTTTCCCTATTAAAAAAATCAAGTTGCGATGAAAGCTAGTTAGTATTATAAAAGCTTTCACTTATTTGACTAAATACTTTTTTTTTGACAAAAATTAGTAAGTAGTTCAAAAATTTTGGTGTGGCTGCTAATAATGGCAATGGAGGAACACAGACGTGATATAATTAGTTTGTCTCAATTTTAATTTAAAAAATAATTACAAATTTGTTTTTAAAATAAAAAATAATTCAAAATTTATTAATAAAATCTAAAAATATTTCAAACATTAAAAAAAATATTTTAAAATTTAAATTAATTTTAATTGAATTTGTATATTTTTCTAGCACTTAGTTTAATTAATATTAGATAATTAAGAAAATGGTGATAAAGAAAATATGGGTGCTAATAATCTGATTGATCAAGTTTAAATCCTCTTTATTCAATATTAACAAAAACACTATATTTTAGTTAATACTAAACCATCTATTATTATATTTTATAAATTAATTTAAATTATCACTTAAATTTTGTTTTTAACCAAAACAGTCCTATAATTATTTATATATTCCTATATATTTTGATTTTCATCTGTCTTACTAATTTTCACTCCGTGGACAAGAAAAATAGCAGGAAAGAAAGCAATTAAAAAATAAGTAAGAACAAACATATATCTTAATGATAGATGTCAAGATTTACATACCAATGATACTAATTAAAGGACTCAAAACTCAAATATTGTGCACTAAACAAATACAAAATAAATTATTCAGAAAAACATGTCCAGATAAAGAAAATATTAAATACAAAAAATGTAACGACCTCAAATTTGCTAATAAGGCTTATGGGCTTTGATTAGTGTGCCGGGAGGACATAATTGAGTTAAATGTGATTTGAGTGAGTTAATTGATTTAAATGCATTATTATAGGACTAAAATGCTTGTATGATTATATTGATGTTAATGTGAGAACCACATTATTATGTGGGTAGGTTTGCAAAGCACGACTCGAGGCGATCCTAGGGCTAGATAGCGGGAAAAGTCACAACGGGGCTTAACAGTTGACTTTGGATAAGTCATGGGTATTTTAGGTATCAGGTAGTTATTTAGACTATCAGGTTATGAACATAAATACATGGAGACATATTTGAGGTTAGGAAGTCTAGGCGAGAATATTGGGGAATTTTACCGTTTTGCCATCGGGTACGATTCCGGCACCCCGAGCCTCGGGATTGACTTAACGGGATAAAGGATAGACTTAGTTAAACAGAAGCTAATGGAAAAGAAGGTTAGACCGACTCTTTTTCTCTCTCTCTTCTCTCTCAAGGAAACTAGGAAAAACACAAGAAAACAGAGAAAATTTGGAGGATTTGAGCTGGGATTTCAGTGGGGATTTAGAAGCTTAGCTCAAGGATTATTCAAGGAACATTTAATCAAGGCCAAGGTGAGAATTAAATTGTGTTTTTGAGGTTAGAAACTCTAAGTTTTTCTGAGTAGGGAGGTAATTGCGATTTTGATGTTTAAGGTTGAATTTAAGCTGGAAGCTTGGGAATTAGCTGGGAATTTACTTGGATTCTGCTTAGAGAAGGGGTTCAGCTGAAGAGGTAAGCTATAATTCATGATTTAGAAGCTTAAATTTGGGTTTTGACTGGCTGGTTTTAGTGTTGAAGTTCTTGAGTTTCAGAAATTGAAAAGAGATTTTAATGTGTGTTAGGCTGGGTTTTTCTGATGAATTATGTTGCTAAAGTCATCTTAGAAGTGTGGGAATGATTGTTATTGAAATAGGGAGCTTTGAGATGATTTTGGGTAAGGTTAAAGGGTTGGAAATGGTGGAATTTCTGGGCTCGAAAGGAAGGGCCGCGGCTCTGTTCTAGAGCGCTGCGACCCTAGGATGAAGATGAGCCTGGAGGGCTCGGCCAGGGGTGAGCGTCGCGGCGCCCAAAGCAAGGGCCGCGACACGTGTCTTCTTCCAAGGATGCCTTAGGTTCTGTTTTGGGGCAGGGCCACAGCCCTTAGATGCATACTTGAACGTTTAGGGTTTTTAAGCACGGGAATCGAGCCTAGTCTGCTCGGGATCAATTTCACCACCGTGCTGCTGATCATTTATAGATCAACCTAAATCTTGAGTGTTCATGAACTCCTGTTTATGTTTATTAAATCTTTTGATTCATTCGTTAAGGTCTCTTCAAAGAATGAGGCTAATGACTTTTGTTTTGGAGATTTAATATCATGGATGGCTGGGAACATGTATCAACAATACAAAATCTAATCTTTCCTAACGGATCGTATATTAGTTCCCTTAAGGGTTAATTCTAGAACTGAATGATTTTGAGCTCAAATCTATAATTAGATTATAGATTAATTATTCACTAGTGAATTAATGGTACTTAAGGAATAAGAAGTAAATTAGAAAGGTTAAATGGTAATTCTCCCATTCTAATTTATGAACTAATTAATTAGAGGGTTGAACTATTGTAAGATGGTTATATCAATGGACGACTTAAGAAAAAGATTTCTGTAAAAGTATATCTATAACATAAAGAGTGCAATTCTAAATTTATAGTGGAGTAATATCAGAATTAATAAATTAACTATTATAATTAAATAGTTTAATTATTTAGTTTCAATTTATTGGAGCTTAATGTTATAGGTCCATGGTCCCCGAAATGGCTCAAACAATCACTGTCAAAGGCAAATTCAAAAAATGGGCAAAAAGGACTTATGTGATAAGTAAAATATTTTTCTATGTATCAAACATAATTATTGTTTAATTAATTAATTATTTGATTTAACAAAAATATAATTAATTTTGAATTAATTTATTTTTGGGATTTTTGGTATTTAAATAATAATAAAAATTGGGAAAAATCACATGCCATCACAGGCATGTGGTACACGTGTGGCACAGTGCACACGCACTGTGCGACACACATAAGAGATGTACTCAGTCTCTTGATTCCACAATTTTAGTTATTTAAATATTAAATAAATAATGAGATATTTTAATATGATTAAAATATTATTATTTAAACAAAAATCTGATAACTGATCAATTATTTTGAATTTGTTTAAAATAAAAAATATTTTAATATATTGGATATTATTAAATATTGGATATCAGTTTTTCACAGAATATAACTTTTCAGGGATAGAAAAATATCTAGGAATCTCTCTCAGAGAAAGAGAACAGTGACAAAAACTATAGTCATTGTTCTTCATAAAACCTAGGTCCAAACTTTATCAGATCTCATGTGTTGAGAACATCTAATAAATAATTATTGCCTATTATTTGTATAGCGAGCCCACACTCGTTCTTTGTGTGCCTGAGAACATTTTGGAAGATCTTGGTGTGAGATCTCGAGGATTTAGCCATACGAAAAGATAGCAGCAAGGAAGGACCTGAGGTAATTTTTCTGTTCATGTCCTTGATTCAATATATATATGCATGTGAAGAAGTAGATATAGAAATCTTATGGGATTAATCTAACAATTTGATTGTTGTTCCGCTGCGCATAATCTCTGATTTGATCAATAAAAACCAACAAATGGTACTAGAGCCATCTTCACATATATATGTATTGAATCTGTGTGGGTTTAATTTTATGCATTTATTTATTTTGATGAATGAATGGATGGCTTAATGTGATTGAATGCGTGAGAATGTTGAATTGTTAATTGTATGGTGTTTTTGGGTTAAGATTTGTTTATGATTAGATCATTGTGTAAGCCATTAAAGGGCATAGGATTTATGTAATTTTATTTGGTTTTCAACACCATAAAATTGTAATTCCGATCACACAAAAGTCAGTATGGAGCCCGGGATTCAGAACTCAGCCACTGCACCTCCGACGCCAACCTCCGAGCCGTTGCCGAACGTCGTACGGACGGGTCCATACGGTTCCGTACAATCCACCCCGGCGGCCTCGTTTGACACCACGTGTCCCCGCCTGACTAGTCCAGATTTTTTTTTTTTTCTGAAATTAATCTGTTATTTTTTTTAAAATTTTAAAATGTTTAAATATCCTATTTTTGAAATTTGATATTTAAATAATGAGATATTTTTGTTGTCTTAACAAACTTTTTTGAATATCTTATTTAAATTTTTTTTTTCTTCAAAATAACAGATTTTAATTTAAATTCATTTCAGTTTAATTAAAAAAAATATTAATTAAAAGAAAAATAAAAATGATGATTATATAAAGTTTGTTTTAATTAATCAAAAATAATTTGAAAATTGTTTTCTTATTATTATTCTAGACCAACAATGCCACATATCCTACCGACAGTAAAGTAAAGAAGCCCGATGGAGATCGAGGCAGTTTTATTTTATTTATTTTAATTTTATAAAGTGGTTGTAAAGTTAGAAATACCCAAATGCACCCGGTTCAACATTTATTGTTTATTTATTTAAATAATTATTTTCATGTAGTTAATGTGATTGATAACATGTTCATGCATTGTATGCCATACATGAAAACCCACACAGTCATAATCATGCATCTCATTAGTAGAAACATGATTATTAGGATTGTCCTATATGTTTATATGAATTGTTTTGTGAAATCAATTGTATGTAAATTAATGTAAGGACCCAACTATTCTAGACTCTTGGACCATTAACGAAACTATACATACAAATTCTTACTAAAACTTACATTTGCGAAAATACCATAATTTTATTAGAAAACTTATAGAAATAAGAGTTACTTACATAAATACCAAGAAGGATATGGGATCCCATTGTTTGAAAAACAAAACATAACATGATTTATAAAATAAAGGGATTACATAGTAAGTGCGGAAAATACATATAAAAACCATAAACAAATGACTACATCCTCGAAATCGAACTCTCGACTCCATTCATCTTCGATACACAATCTCCAAGCATCCACGAACCTTACCACCACTAATAGCTATTTTCCTGCACATTTAAACAAAAAGGAATGAGCCTAATGCCCAGCAAGGAAAAATCTAACACATACTTCACATACATAAATTTCATAATAAACATAAAGACATATCATAACACTTATTACATACACATACTATAATGGCCATTATTACTTGGGGTCCCATAGACTAAACAAGTCATATGCCCATGAGATTAGTGGGGTCCTACTAGCTAAGTAGGTCATATGCCCATAATCTATTTGGGGTCTTGTTAGTCATATGAGTCATATGCCCAAGCCTACAAACATACATATTCATAATATATTTTATAACATATTTCATAACATAAAACATAAGATAACACAAGCATATAACATATAGATTCTATCCCATTTTCCTTACCAAAGTTACCGGGATATGTGGAAAGCGTTGGGACTTTGGAACACTCCTAATAACCATTATGAAAAAGAGTGAGTCTAATGAAGAAAAAGATATGAAAAGGAATGGGAAGACTAAACCATTGAGAAACATACTTACCGAAATTTATGTGCTCAAGAACTTAGATTTCCTAACCAAAATAAGAATGAGGTTAGAAGACTGAGCAGAAGGCTATGAGAAAGAAAATAACATAAAACCAATGAACTAGAGTTTTGGGTTACCTTAAAGACTTGTAAGACCAATCTACACCACAAACCGAAATACTATAGAACCTTACTTCCCAAAGTGTTTGATAAGCTTATGAGGATCAAGCTTATGATTTCCCCAAACCAGGTGTTTACACTCTCACACTCACTTAGCACATGCAGCCTCTGAACTTAGAACAAAAGATGAATAATGGCTGGGTACTAGGTCCTATTTATAGAGTTTAGGAATGAAAGGATCTTGATTTTACTTGAATAAAAATAATAGCTTTTTAGGTGAAAATAATTTGAATAATCGTTCAGCAGAGGCTGAAGACTCGTTCAAAAAGATGCTGGACTTATCAAGAGGTTGAATGGCTGAATGGAAAAAGAATTCAAAAACTTTCAAAACATACTGAAGGAGGCGATATATCGCCCCCTGTAGGCGATATATCGCCTGGGCCAGTATGCCCGAGGCAGTCGTGCATCGTCTCGTGTTTTCCGTATCTACGTGCTGCGATATATCGCCCCCTATAGCTGCGATATATCGGCACACACTGATTAATTAAACACGAAATTACACATTTTTAGCTAAGTTTGAATGGAGTAAACAGCCTTGACTAAGCCCTCAACGTATTCAAAGCTGCCGACTGACCTTATAACATTCAAACTTTTACCCTTATTAAATTAAATCCTCAAAATACTTAATCCTTAATCACCCATTCATAACATGTGCTTAAAATCCTATTGGTCCTTATCTAAACCTTATAGTATAATAAATATTTTCCTTAATATAAGTCATATAATCAAACCTTAGGTTAACATTAATATTCTTAAACTATAGGTTAAACTTAGAAAATCTATAAGTACTACTATGAGTGTCCAAATAATTCCCGGTCTGAACCAAAAATCCACAGTTACAAAGATAATACTATACATACTATAATACTACTAAATAATTAGCTAAGTAAAGTTCTTGGACTCTACAATTACTTAGTTTTATTTTGAAAACTTGGTAAAATATCACACCAAATTTTAAGTCTTTATGACTTAATTTCTTTAAACCAACTTTATTTTAAAAAAGTGTTTTTTAGTAAAGATTAGATGAACATGATTGGAAATTTAAAATTGGACATGCACATAGAAACTCGCTTTCTTTCCAATTTTAATTATGTTCATAAAGTTTAAAGAAACTGTAATTAATTTGGAATTAATTAGGTTAAAAACACTTATTTCAAAATAGTGAGTGGGAGAGGGTTGATATCTCAAATATAACCCATGGTCTCCATTATTAATATAACACCGTGAGATATGAATAGCGCCTCCCGAAGGCTTTGTTTTCGTCCCCCTAAGGAAGGTGTCTGGACATATCAATAGCAAGGTTGTATTTCTAACACAGATAGGAACTAATGATGTATTTTAGGCTTGACCGACCCTAAGGCGGCATGTCCTAAGTTAAGTCATGAACTCCGAAATAATGGGTTACACTCACAAAGTTATGATTAAGCTCGTGCAGTGGATAATCATAACTTGACCAAACTAAGCGGTACTTTAATGTTTAAAAGAGAAAATAAAGAGTTATTTTAAGTTTTAAACAATAAAGATAAGAATGTCTTATAAATTCTCTAAAATTAATTTGACCGACCCTAAGGCGGCACTTTAATTGTTAGAAAATTTTATCGTGGAAATTAATCTTTATTTTATGTGTTTTAATTGTGCTCATGCATCACGTTTAATTTCCGAAAACTTTGATATTTATTATTCTAAATATAATAATATTTATTTGTACTTATTTATTACCAGCAAAATGTCTATTGGTGAATTACACACCGATGCCTTTCTCAAATCCTTGGTTTTTGAACCTGGAAATATGCAACATTGGTTTCGAGGCATGTTGACTATTTTTTCTTATAAAAGGATGATGTCAACTGTCTGTGAAAAACCTCCAACAGAACCACCTCTGGCTACTAGCTATGAAGCAGAAGAAAAATATGCAGATTGGATAAAATCCGATCGGTTGGCACATTATTGCATGCTTTCAACCATGCCTGACAAAACAAAGGAAAAATATATACACTATGACTCAGCACATGAGATGTGGTGAGCAATGACAGAGGAAGTCTATGCTGAGTGTCATCGTTTATGTCAAACGAAAAAGGTAAATAAGATTTACGTATATTTTTCAACTTTGAATAATAGATTCAAAGATTATGAATATCAGATTCAAATTTTTTGAATAGTAGATTCAAAATATATGCCACTAATCTATTTTTCTTTTGTCTTTCCTTTTACAGAATCAGAACCCTGAAAAGGAGGAAGAGACTGATGAGGATTTTGCTAGCAAGTAAGGAGCTGGAGAAGTTGGAGAGCAGTAGTTTTATTTAGTAATTTTATTGTTAGTTGAACAATTTAAATTTCTTTATTTTGTTTTAGAAATTTTAGATTTCTTTAAACAAAGAAAACTACAGTCTAGAAATTTAGTTTATTGTTAATAATTTTGATTATTAATGTTTGGAAACTTATTTCTATTTTGCATGACATTTATTTCTTTTATTAATAAAGTAGTTATTATTTAAAGAAGTTATCTATTTATTTGTTATGCAAATGCTTTGGGATAAACAAAGTTTACATATAATGAATGACAAATTTTTTTATAATTTTGAATTATTTAAAAACAGCTAATCCTAAATCTATTAAACTGATTCCAACAATGAAATATATCTGTAGCACTTGAGATTGGGCCATATTGGTCTAGACAGAATAAATAGGCTTGTAAAGGATAGACCTTTAAGAGAACCATTTATTGGATCTCTCCTTGTTTGTAAATCCTGTCTAGAAAACAAAATGACCAAGAGACCTTTCTCTGCTAAAGGTTCAAGAGCCACAAGACCACTTCAGCTAATACATATGGATTTTGCAATCCACTTAATGTACAAGAAAGAGGAGGTTGTGAATATTTCGTCACTTTTATTGATGATTATTCAAGATATGGTTACCTATACTTATGCAAAGAAAATTTGAGACTTTTGGAAAGTTCAAAGAATTTCAAGCAGAGGCTAAAAAGCAATTAGGTAAATCACTAAAAAGCACTTCAATCTGATCGAGGAAGAGAGTACTTGGACTGTGAATTCAAGAACCATCAACGTGAGCATGGCATTCAATTCCAACTCACTACACCTGAAACAACACAGTAAAATGATGTTTCAGAAAGTTGGAATAGAACGTTATTAGAAATGGTTAGATAAATGATGAGTTTCTCATCATTACCATTGTCATTCTGGGGCTATACGATTCAATGTGTTCCATACATATTGAATGATGTTCCATCTAAGTCTATCCAAAAGACACCCGTAGAATTATGGAATGGTTGTAAACCTAGTTTACACCATCTTCAAATTTAGGGGTGTCCTGCACATGTGCTTAAAGGAAAGACCGGGAAGTTGGAAACACGCTATGAAGTGTGTATGTTTGTGGGATATTCCAAAGAGACTAGAGGTGGAATTTTCTATAGTCCAAGAGAAAATAAAACATTTGTATCGACAAATGCAACTTTTCTTGAATATGACTATGTTAATAACCACAAACCTCGCAGTAAGGTTGTACTGGAGGAGATGATCTCAAATAAAGTTGCAAAGTCACCAGCAATAACCAATGAAAAACGGCAAGAGGAAACTGCAAGTTCTAGTCAGAATAGTAGAGAACTTCGTCGTAGTGGGAGGGTTAATAAGCGACCCACGCACTATGAACATGAAGTTCAAATGCTTGTGCTTGACACAAACAAAGACGATCCATTGACATTTAAAGATGCAATGAATCATTCTAACAAGGAAAAATGGCAAGAAGCCATGAACCAAGAAATGGAATCGATGTATTCCAATTCTGTCTGGGTTCTTGAAGATCCACCTGAGAATATCAAACCCATTGGTTGCAAGTGGATATTCAAGAAGAAAAGAGGAGCGGATGGGAAAGTAGAGACTTTCAAAGCAAGGCTTGTAGCCAAAGGTTACAAACAGAAAGAAGGGGTTGACTATGAAGAAACCTTTTCTCCTGTAAGAATGGATTGACTATGAAGAAACCTTTTCTCCATTAGCCATGCTAAAATCCATTCATATACTCTTGTCCATAGCTGCATGCATGGATTACGAGATCTGGCAAATGGATGTCAAAACAGCTTTTCTGAATGACTACCTTGACAAAACCATTTACATATCTCAACCAGAAGGGTTCGAATTAAAAGATCAAGAGCAAAATGTTTGCGAGCTTCTTAGGTCCATTCATGGACTCAAACAAGCTTCTAGATCTTGGAATCTTAGATTTGATGACACAAGAAAAACATTTGGTTGTTGAACAAAATGTTGACGATCCTTGTGTCAATAAACAAATCAAATATGGTATAGTAGTATTCCTCGTTCTTTATGTTGATGATATCCTACTCATTGGGAATGGTGTAGAGACATTATCAAATGTAAAGAACTGGTTAGCTGAACAACTCCAAATAAAAGATTTGGGAGAAGCCAAGTATGTTATGGGCATTAAGATTCTTAGAGATAGACAGAACAAAACTTAGGAACTGTCTCAAGCAACTTATATTGATAAGGTGCTAAAACGCTTTAATAAGCAAAACTCCAAAAAGGGTGATATGCCAACCCATTATGGAGTATTCATTTCCAAGAAGTAGTGTCTCAAAACACCTCAGGAAAAGGAAGACATGAGACAGTATCCCTATGCCTCAGCAGAAGGCAGTCTGATGTACACCATGCTGTGTACAAGACCTGACATTTGTTATGCAGTAGGGATAGTCAGCCGTTATTAATCCAATCATGGATTGAGTCATTGGACTGCAGTGAAGAATATTCTCAAGTATCTTAGAAATACTAGAGATTATATGCTTGTATATTCAGGTGGAGACCTGAACCCCACTGGTTACACTGATTCTGATTTTCAATCAGAAAGAGATAGTCAGAAATTGACTTCTGGATCAGTGTTTATTGTTGGAGGAGGAGCATTAGTCTGGAGAAGCATTAAGAAAACTAGCATTGCAGACTCCATCATGGAAGCCAAGTATATAGCGGCTTGTGAAGCAGCTAAGGAGGCTCTGTGACTCAAAAGGTTCTACTCCGATCTGAAAGTTGTTCCAGAAGTGGAGAAACCACTTGTTCTTTACTGTGACAACAGTGGAGCAGTGGCAAATTCTAAAGAACCAAGAAGCCACAAGAGGGGAAAGCATATAGAGCGCAAATACCAGTTATTCAAAGAAATCGTACATAAAGGAGATGTGTCCATTCTGAAGTCGTATCAGAACACAACCTTGCAGACCCGTTCATGAAGACGCTTCCAGCAAAGCAATTCGAGGGTCATATACGTAATATGGGATTAATAGAAATGCCTCACTTGCTTTAAGTACAAGTGGGAGATTGTTAGGAGTGTGTCCTAAAAGCATGTAAAGACATTTGTTTTTTCTGTGAATAAACAAATACAATGGTTTATTATTATTGTCATATTTAGATTGTTAAATTATTGTTTGAATAATTTTGTAAATATCAGAAAAATTCCATATTCATTATTGAGGATGTGATATTGTATTAGTACGAGAGAACTAAGATCACATGAATGAATAAAAATAGTCAACAACAACAAATTAAAGTTATGGAATTCTTTAATTGGAGTTGTAAGTACGGTTTACTGAGTATCATAATGATACAAATAATCTAGATTCGGATTATTGATGTGGAAAGACATCTCGGTAAAGGTGCTTTATATAATATGATTATATATGACATGGACCGATATGAATTAAAGTCTTTATCCAAAAACCATTTAATAATAAAGACATGTAATTCATATCATAACTGATGATCATTTATAGATCAACCTAAATCCTGAGTGTTCATGAACTCTTGTTTATGTTTATTAAATCTTTTGATTCATTCGTTAAGGTCTCTTCAAAGAATGAGGCTAATGACTTTTGTTTTGGAGATTTAATATCATGGATGGCTGGGAACATGTATCAACAATACGGAATCTAATCTTTCCTAATTGATCGTATATTAGTTCCCTTAAGGGTTAATTCTAGAACTGAATGATTTTGAGCTCAAATCTATAATTAGATTATAGATTAATTATTCACTGGTGAATTAATGGTACTTAAGGAATAAGAAGTAAATTAGAAAGATTAAATGGTAATTCTCCCATTCTAATTTATGAACTAATTAATTAGAGGGTTGAACTATTGTAAGATGGTTATATCAATGGACGACTTAAGAAAAAGATTTCTGTAAAAGTATATCTATAACATAAAGAGTGCAATTCTGAATTTATAGTTGAGTAATATCAGAATTAATAAATTAACTATTATAATTAAAGAGTTTAATTATTTAGTTTCAATTTATTGGAGCTTAATGTTATAGGTCCATGGTCCCTGAAATGACTCAAACAATTACTGTCAAAGGCAAATTCAAAAAATGGGCAAAAAGGACTTATGTGATAAGTAAAATATTTTTCTATGTATCAAACATAATTATTGTTTAATTATGTGTAATTAATTAATTATTTGATTTAACAAAAATATAATTAATTTTGAATTAATTTATTTTTGGGATTTAAATAATAATAAAAATTGGGAAAAATCACATGCCATCACAGGCATGTGGTACACGTGTGGCACAGTGCACACGCACTGTTCTACACGCATAAGAGATGTACTCAGTCTCTTGATTCCACAATTTTAGTTATTTAAATATTAAATAAATAATGAGATATTTTAATATGATTAAAATATTATTATTTAAACAAAAATCTGATAACTGATTAGTTATTTTGAATTTGTTTAAAATAACAAATATTTTAATATATTGGATATTATTAAATATTGGATATCAGTTTTTCAGAGAACGTAAATTTTCAGGGATAGAAAAATATCTAGGAATCTCTCTCAGAGAAAGAGAACAGTGACAAAAACTAAAGTCATTGTTCTTCACAAAACCTAGGTCCAAACTTTATCAGATCTCATGTGTTGAGAACATCTGATAAATAGTTATTGCCTATTATTTGTATAGAAAGCCCACACTCGTTCTTTGTGTGCCTGAGAACATTTTGGAAGATCTTGGTGTGAGATCTCGAGGATTTAGCCATACGAAAAGATAGTAGCAAGGAAGGACCCGAGGTAATTTTTCTGTTCATGTCCTTGATTCAATATATATATGCATGTGAAGAAGTAGATCTAGAAATCTTATGGGATTAATCTAACAATTTGATTGTTATTCCGCTGCGCATAATCTCTGATTTGATCAATAAAAACCAACACGTGCTTGGTGGGATTTGATTTCCCGGAAGTTAGTTTTGTACCCGAAAACCTATATTTGGATATTAATGGAACCCAATACCCTGGTTGTGATTAGGTGCTAAAGTTAGGGCTCGGGAAAGGATCGTGCTCAAGGAATGTCACTTGTAATTAATAAATGAAGAAGTTAAAGGTAAGAAAACTACACCCGGTTGTATATTTGAAACGGGACTAAGGGCTCCCTAATATGTATGTTTGAAAGAATTGTATTATGCCATGTAAATAGTAAACCAATGGCCTAAGCGTGCCAAGGTTAAACTAGCGCACAGGGCGCGGCTCGGCCACTGGTAGACGAGGACAACTTATTATGCATTGAGCTCGGTTTAAGTGGGGTCGGAGTCAGTGGGTTAAACAGAGGGTGCGGCCTAAGTCGTCGGCCCTGATTATTGTGTATTTTGGCTATTAAAGATGATTATTGTGACTATTGAGTAATCTGATTATTAATGGTGTTTATTTGTATCTTGGATTATGATTACATGCTATAGAGTTGATATGAATATTGAGTGATTGAACATGCTTAAAAGGTTACTTGTCTGCTAATACTGTATATGATGTGTATTGTGTTTTCTTGCTGGGCTTTAGCTCACCGGTGTTGCGTGGTGCAGGTAAAGGCAAGGACAAGGGTAAGCTCGATTAGCCCTGATTTGGAGAGCTTTGTGAGCTGAATGTACATGACCGGCTGCTCAGCCGCCATGGTTGAGAGGGAAGGCAGGGATGAGAGGACCGAAATTGCTTACTTTGCCTTAGTATGGCTGATGATTGTCTTTAACTTTTGAGATTTTGTAAACCAACTTTTAAACACTATTTTATTTTTGGGATCCCATATGTGAAACTGTTTAATTTTATAAAATGTATCTTTTGAGGCCAAAACTTATTTTTAACCCTAGCACACTTATGATTAGTGACACGTCTTAATTAAATGACTTGATTAGCAAGTCCTACACCTTTACAAACACATAGTGTAGCGGTCTTGGCTATCCTGGACATTACAAAAAATATGTCCAAACCTGTCGAGGGTGTGCCAAGGTCGTGTGTGTGTTGGGGTCGTGGGTGTGTCGCTGTCCTGATAAAGAAAAAAAATTAAGACCAAAAGATACACGAAAAAAAATTCAAACCAAAATAACATAAAATTAAGTATAAAAAAATGCAATGTGTTGGTTAGGCATTACATTGCAAATAAGTATAAAATACACCATTATTCGCCATTGAAGATGATTAAAGCAGAGAGCACAATTAGAAAATTTTAGCCAATGGTTATATCAGTAAATCTGAACAATATTAACTAAATGCTCGATTCTCTAAAGGAACGAACCAACACATTTGTGTGTATAAAACTTGAAAATTTTGCTCCACAAAGCAAATCATATCATTCTTGAAGCATAAACATAAACAGTAGAAAAAAAATGGAACAATGGATAATTCAAAGACTAAAACTTACGCCTGAGAGGTGTGGGTCAGTGGCGGAGGTGGCCAATCGGCGTGGGTCACTAGTTATTGTTGCCTGAGAGAAGTATAAAAACATTATAGGAATGACAACTATTACTCTAAATTGTAAATAAAGGAATAGATAGAATACCAAACAGAAATGGGAAGGGCTGAGATCAGGTGGAGTCAGCTGCGGGTGGGTTGCGCAGGTGACTGGCTGGGTGGCTTAAGTGGAGTCGGTGTGGCTGGCGCAGAGAACCGATCGACGAACTATTTGGCTGGCGTCACTGAGAAAGAAGACCTTGAAACTTGAAAGGCAGAGAGGTGTGGCTCAAGTGAGCCGATGTGGTGATGTGTTATGCGAGAGAGGAAGGGTTTGTTGTTGCCTGAGAGAATAGAAGAGAAGAATGAAATTGGGTTGTGAAAATTATAAACTGTAAAAGTATTAGCGGCGGGCCCTGCCGCTATTAATATGGTTCGCCGCTAATAATTGTATTAGCGGTGGGTAGTCCGCCGCTAATAAAAGAGATTACCTGCCTCTAATAAAAGTGATTATCCGCCGCTAATAAATCTTGAAAAAAAACTTATCACTTTCCCGGGAATTTTCTTTGGCATATTAGCGGCGAACTATCTGCCGCTAATAATGGTAAGTCCACCGCTAATAGATATTATAATATTTTTTAAATAATCAATACATTATTAGCAGCGGACCCCCCTATTCTGCCGCTAATAACTTCTACAATAGCAGCGGACTCGGTCCGCTGCTAATGGTTACGCCGCAAATGACATTGTTTGTTGTAGTGTTAACCTAGTTGGACTGGGCCTCCTCATCAAAGATTTCAGTTAACTAGAAAGCTCACACTTCTGCCTCAACTAGACTACTATAGATACTAAGCCCATAAATAAGAGATCACTAAAATTAAATGGGCTAGATCAGCAACGAACTATTTATCAACCCATATTTTATAAAACATTAAAATAAATAATGTAAGCCCAAATAAAAGTCTAACATTCTCCCACTTGGGCTACATTAATTTTGTAATACATATATATATTAAAATAATTTTATTTAAAAAACAACTCATGGGTTGAGTAACAAGAAAAATATTGTGGCCACTTTTAAAACAATAGTTCTTTGATAGTATCTAAAATAACCGGTCCAATTTAATCCTTAATATTGAACTATGATTATCACTTTGCTTTCCAATCAACAAAAATAATTCATAATCACAAATACCAAAGTATTAAATCGACATGGTCAATAAGTCTAGTAGTGTGGTAAGAGATTATGTCTAACATGTGATCAGTTATATAACATAATCTCTTTATCAGTCATCATTTCACTGATACCATGATGCCTAATAAATAAGCCAGTGAAATAACCAAAGCAATGCCTAATAAATAAGCCAGTGAAATAACCAAAGCACTACTTAATAAATAAGTCAGTATTATATCATTAACTGTGCATAAAACAGTATGATATTCACGCCATTAAGCAAATAAACTTAAATGACGATAACAACAATATTATGAACTACATGCTTTCAACTCAACATTCTCGATAATATAACAAAACATAAATGAAAGTATAACTATTCATTGATCAAAAGAAACCAAAAAACAAACTTTGTAGTTCATAAGTTCAATAAAGAAATTACAAATAATCATAATTCCTGGTGGATAAAAGAAAACAGAAAGAAAACTCCCACTAACCAAACAGATCAAAGGATTCTAAAATGCCCATATCAACAACATGTTTATTAAACAATGATGCACTTAATCCTTTGGTTATAGGATCCGCCAACATCAATTTTGTCTTGCAATACTCTATTATAACATCTCATTTCTTGACTAGGTCATTGACAGTAAGATACTTGATCTTCATATGCTTCGAAGCACCACTAATCTTATTAGTTTTAGTAAAGAAAACCGCAACACTGTTATCACAATAGACCAGCATAGGTAAGGAAATAGAATCAACTACTCGTATTTCTATAATTAGACTCTTTAGCCACACATCTTGCAAGGATATATGCCCCATAACAAGCTACAAACTCAACATACATAGTAGATGAAGTAATCAAAGTCTGTTTTACACTTTTCCAAGAAATAGCTGCGCCAGCCAAAGTGAAAATATATCCAGAAGTTGACTTTAAATCATCCATAGAACCACCAAAATCAGAATCTGAATAACCAACAACTCGGATATTCTCAACCCAATGATCACGCCCAGGATCAGACAAATATCGTCCAAGAACATTTACCACAAAAGCAATATCAAGTCTAGTGCAAATCTGAGCATACATCAAACTCCCAACCACACTGGCATAAGGGACGTTTTGTAGTGCACCAATTTTTTTTTTTAGATTATTTAAATTTTGTGATTTATTTTATTTAAATGTTAAGTGTGATGAATTGTTTTATTTAAATGTTGTTTATTTTATTTATTTGTTGTTTGTTATTTTATTTAATTGTTAGAATTGTTTGGTATAATCTTTTTAAATTTGTTAATTGTTTGTTTGGTTAATTAATTTAATAAGTGAATAATTGTGTAACATGTTTATTTTACTATTAGTGTTACATTTTAAATAAGTGTGACAATTGAGGTAATTATGTGAGTTATGGTTGAATGCACTAAGGTGCATGGTAGATAGTGATGCACCCTAGTGTTTTAGTGTGTGCTAGTATATGGTAATAGGGTGCACATGTGTAGATTTTCTACACACTCTTTCCTTTATTGGATTTATTTTAGTTAATAAAAAAAAAGAAAAGAGAAAAATAAAAAGAAAAGGGAAAGGAAGGTGCTTGGACGTGTAGTGTGTAGTGGGAAAGGGATTGATTTTTCCACTTATTTTTCTAAGGCAATAAAATTAAATATTGGAAGAAACTATCTATTTTAGGATAGGATGTGATCACCCTTTATTCCTTATATCTATTATCATAAAAGAAAATAATAAGAAAATTAAGAGAAAATAAAATAGAAATAGGAAACTTACCATTTTGTGTTGGTGAGGCTTTATTGAGAGAGTTGAATAAAGGGGAAAGGAAAGGAAGAGGAGGGCATTTTGTGTGGCTTCCATGACCTAGAGAGAGAGATAGAGAGAGAGAGTGTGGCGTGTAGAGAGAGAGGGAGAAGAAGAAAGAAAAGAAGAAGAAGAAGAAGAAGGTGAAGAGGAACCAAGTCTAGAGTATGTTTTCTTCTATTTTTGTTTGTCTAATCTCTTTTTCTTGATTATATGATATTGACTTTGATTATTTGTTGTGTGTGATTGGATTCTTTCTCCTCCTCATGGTGGTTTTCAAATAAAACCCTAGGCTTGAACAAGGCATGTGAAGTTTGGGTGTTGATCATATTGTGTTCTTGATTTTACAATCAAGAGAGGTAATGGTCTTTCTTAGCCTATATATTGGTTTTGATGGGTTTATCTTTGAGGTTGTTGATGGTGATGCAAATGGTTTGATTATTGTAGGATTGGTGATTATGATTTGTATTTTTTTTAAGAGAATATGTTTTGTTTAAAAAGGGCTCATGGGTATGATTGAGAAAATGAATTTGATAGCACTACAAGAATTTTGAGTAAATATTACGTTAAGATATAGCATATTTTTTAAAGTGTTATTAATGATTTAGCTCTAAAAATATTCGGGAGAAATTTAGCGCCAAGTGAATTAGTAATGACGCCTTTACTTTTCATTTTTTTTTATTATTTTACACAACACTCTCATTCTGAATATGGGTTCTCTCTAAACACCTAAATCCCTTCATTCTCACCATTCATTTCATCGATTCTCTCTAGCCTCCACGAGAGAGTGCTCAAACCACAAGGCGTCGTTCTCCTCCACCGGCGGTCAGATCGGTCTACTCCAACATCACGAAGTCGCTCTCCACCCCATCGGCTTGACTTAGCAAACATCAAAGGTACTCTTTCTTGTCCTGACCTCACTCTGGTAATGGTTCCTACTCTTCAGTAAATGAGAGAGAGCCCTAAGCCGCTGCCCTCTCCTCCTCTCACTCCTATCCGTTATTCTTCTTTTTCTTGGAAGAATAGGTGACGGCGCCTGGCGGAGGCAGAGGCAAAGGCAAGGTCACGGGTTTGACGATGCGTGGGTCTTCTTCTCCTCAGCACACGACGAAGGCGAGATCTGGTATGTTTCCTCTCGACTTATTTTTGTTGTTGTTGGTTGGTTCATGGTAGTCGAAGCCTTAGAATGGGGTATTTTAATTACTGTGTGTTTAATAATCTTATAGGTTTTCTTCATAGTATATGTTTTGTCTTTCATTTTAGTTATTATATGTGGATTTTTGAATATGAGTATGAGTTTAATGAAGTTTGAATCTGGGTGTTGTTCTTCTCTCCTAGTCACTCATTCCATTGTCATCTTTCTGGCCTCCCTCCCCCGTTCCAAAACCTCACCATTCATCTCTCAATATTTCTCCATCAATTTTGATTTCTGTAATTTTTTGTCTCATGTGTATATATAACTATAATATTGTGATTATTTGTGGGAATTTTTGTTTAAATTAGGGATTGAATATACTGTACTATGTTCGAAGCAAGAAACAAAGTTTGTGAATCATTATTTACAGTTAGCATCATTTTTTTATTGGTTTATTGGAGCATAAAATGAAGGTATGAGTTCTCAAATCGATAGTATATTTTTAAATTTTACTTGTACGTTCAGGCTCGTGATGGACTCGTGAGGTTAGCAGAATTCTTGTGATGATTTTTTGTTCTTAATCTGATTGTGGTAATAATTTTTGTTTTCAAGTTCTCTCCCTCTTAATGTAATCTTTCATGATTTTTAGGCTAGTCTATCCGGCCTTGGAAAGTTTCCATTTGTTGTGATGGCAAACAAGGTAGTTATTGATGGTGTAAACAGTCGGGTGGTAACTTATTTTATCCTCTTTGTATTTCTACCAAAAAAATTTGCTGCTGTGTTTTGCTTGTTTATAGCAAAAAATAATGGTGATTTTGTTCTTTTAGAGTGTGCCCCTGCAGCTGTCTTATAGTGTATCATATTATTTTTCAACTTCCTCTGCTGGGTATTCTCCTCCAATTCGGTCTATATTATAATATTTATATATATATGTACATATATGTTTACTCTATCTTTATTTGCCAAAAGTGATGCAGTGAGGTTTAAAGTTGTGGTGTTTATTGTAATCATCTTGAAAATTAAATTGGCAGGTAGTTTATTAAGTGTTTGTATCGTTTGTTTCCATTTCATAAGATTCCATCCATAAATGTATATAAGTTATATTTTTGAGTATTGGACAGTCCATAATTTTTTCTATAACTTGCTTTGTTTCTGGGTGTTTCATTCATTTGCCTTAAAACTGTTTTATTAATTTACTACAAGAAATTTTTTGGGTGATATTTCTACTAAAGACCATAAGAATGCCCAATCGTAGTGTGAACATAATTGAAATGTCCTTGAAGTAACCATAAGTATGGCATGATTTAGATTTTCAATTCTTTTTATCTTAATAGCTCAACCCTTTTGACACTTGCCTGCCTCCTTTATTGAGCGAATTTTCAATTACTTTAGGTGACTATTATGGTTCTAGACCAAGAACTTGATTTCTCTAATGTGTTTTCTGTTTGAATCTTGTAGTTGATCCCTATGGCTTCAATCTTATAGCCTTGTCTCTTCATTGAAGTTATTTCTGTCTTTGCTTACTTTCAAAGAAGTAGAAATAAAGACACCAACTGTGCCAGTTTCTTCTTTCCTTTTCTTTCTTTTAATTTATTATTATTATTTTATTTATTAAAATAATTTTTATATGGATTTTCCATTATTTATGTGGATTAATGATATAGTTGGTGACCTCCTTACGTTTTAGCCAACCTGTGAAATCTTGAGTGATACCAAGTAATTAACTGGAATTTGATTGACTCTTGAAGTAATATACGTGAAACCTTGAGTCAACCTGTTCAATGAAACTTACATTGTCAAAGAGAATTTGTGATATTGACCCTTCTTTTTAAGACATAAAAATTGATTCTTTCTATTTGTGCAACAAAGTTTTGATGCCTGATTAAAACTTACTGTACTGATCTCTGAAATAAGAACAGTATAAACTCTTTACTGTACTGATCTTTGATTTAGGATTAAAATATTTTTTTGATTTGATTTCCATCTTTTCTTGATGCTTTTAATTTTGGTTTATGGGTGGATTTTTTATTTTTATTTTTTTTTGGTATTCAGAGAGATGAATGTGATCTTCACAAGGTTTGCGAAATTAAAGCCTTGAAGAAGTCAGGGGTGGAAAAAGATTGGAAGATTCTTGAAAATGTGGCCAAACAAATCCAACCCATTATGTGTAACCACAAATGGCGTGTCAAGCTTCTTTTTGAGGTCTAGTATATTGTTGTCTTTTTCTCTAGTAAGTTTTTTTGGAGCTTATTTTGGTAAAAAGTTGCATTTTTGTTATACCAATTTGCTTTTACTGTATTTTATATACAAGTATGAACAACAACCCAAAAAATCTGTCTCTTCTGGGTCTGAATGTAGGAGGAGGTCTTCAAGAAAAGATAAGGCTTAGAAGGTCGAATAGAGACTGGGATTTCTTCCCTTTTGATCAAACTCTTGATACCACGTTTCATGAGCTTTGCTACAATGTTCATGGCCCTCATAATGCCAACTTCTACAAGCTTTGGGACGAACTTAGAATGGTATATATTTGTATACATGCATATATATAGCTCTCATTATCTTTAGTAATGTTACTGTGATTGTTAAATTTGATCGTTGCATTTGTTACCTTTTCATTTTTTTGGGTGGTGGTTTATTCTTGTCCCATGTGCCTTTTCTTTTATTTTTTTTATGGAATATACGTGTACAAGTAATGTTAGTGTAAGTTTTTTATAAGTTGATGCAATGTCTTGAGATTATTCCTTTTAAGGTTGAAGACTTAAGCTGTAGTTGTCTGAGTTATGATTGATGTTTACAATAGTGATTGTATATAATTGCTGCATTGAATTGTTATATTTCTAAATATAACATGTTCAGTTACGTTTTAATTGTAGTCATAAGGTTTCTTGTTCTACTGATTTTCTTTATTGATTAAGATAATATATAATGTATTTTCTTAGCTCTGCATATACATGAACTGTTCTAATAGGTGATAATAAATAAAGTAATCTACATTTGTTTTGATGAGTTTTTGCTGCTAAACCATCTAAAGGCTTCTCTTTTCTTCACTCCATCCCACTCTTGTTGAATTTGATTGTTGGCTTGTATAATCAAAGAGGTGTTCTCTACATTTTCTTTTCTACTTGGCTATTATTAGTATTCATTGAAAGGCTTAGATGGGGATAAAATTGGTCTCAAGAGTCAAGACAGTCCATGGTGGTAAAGCAATTGTATATGAACCTATCATTTTTAATATCTATGTTAGTTCTCTGTTTCTCCCTTTTATGGAATTATTGTTTGTTTGGGATTGATCAAGCAAAGATTACAACTTGATGATGTAAAATATATTTTGTATTGGGTTTATGAAAGCTGATAGTTTCATAGCTTTCGATAATGTAGCTTTGGTTAGTTTCATAGCCTTTTATTTTGTATTTGATTACCCTCTGATAAAAGATAAGTTTATTTATTTATTTTAGTTTCCCCTCTTTTGTTAGGAATTTTCCATTTTGTGAACTTTGAATAATCTTTTTCCTATTTGTAATACTAATGTATTTGGAGCTATTACAGTTTTGGTTTCGTTTGGTGCTTGTAGTTAATTCTTAAAATAAATTAGCTATTAATGGTTTTGTTTTCAGTCTTAATTATGTGAGAGATAATAGTATTGATGTTGTTTTCTCTGTTCTTTTGACATTTTTTTATTATCAATTTTATTATGTAAATTGGTGAACAAATATAATTGATTCTCTTGAACAATCAAAAATGTATTTATAATCTATTTGTGTGTATTTATGTTATTAGTTATGTTCTGTTAGGGTTCATCTATGTTTTGCTATATTTTTATGTCAAATTTTTCTCTGTTTTTGACAGAATTTTACAAGATGGTCTGTGAGGCAGATGAAACTGATCTAAATATACACGTATTGGCTGTCATGCTACCACATTATGATGGCTTGAGCTTGTAAAGAATGCTGCTTAACAGTTCATCAGGTTATACTTCTGTTATTATTAGAGATTGTAAAGAAATAAGAGTTTGTTTATAGCATTGGATTTGACATGTATCTTAGGATTTTAGTTGTTTTAGTTAGTAAACCTCACACGTATTCTTTCAGTGTGTAAATATATGTAGGGAGGGATTCATTTGGTGCGGTTTGCATACATATTCAATTATATTGAATTTGATCAGCCAGATCTTACATCAACCTTACTGAAAGTTTTATAATTGGTGGCCTTGAGTAGTGTTGGTTTCTTTAACTTTTATTGTGCTTGAATGCATTTTTAATTGAATTCAAAAGTAATTAACTAGCCATTGATTCTCATGGTCTTCTAAAGTAGCATCTTTCTGATTATAATGTAATGTTATGATCTGAGTCTTTTCTAGTTTCATGAAGAATACTATCATTTATTAGTCATTTATAGAATGCTTTTGACAATAAATTTATTGATGTGGAAGAAATTGCTTGCTTTTGGGTGCATAATATAAATTACAAATGACTTAGACACTTAGCTATGCTTATTTCTTTCTGTTTTGCAGGTGCACCAGTGGTTGTGAGGTTTGATGGTGGCAGGGCTTGGAAAGGTGAGGTGTAGGCTCGATGGTACGTATCTCTTCTAAATCTCTCTCTCTTGTCTTCTGATTTTGTTTTCCCTCATAGGAGCGACAGACTTTTCTAGTTTAATCAATGGCGGTCCCCTATTTTTTAGATTGCGACATTTAAATGATGAGTATTTCCTTCTGTTATGGTGTATTCAGTATTTCCATCTGTTTTCTGTTAATTTTTTTTGCTTGTAGGGTTTGCTTTTGTTTACAGCTTGCCTGCAGCTACATTTTGATCTCTGTTTCAGGCTCCTGTTAGTGGTATTTTTTATGCTCTGCAACTAGTTTTGTTTTATGTTTTTATGCTCTACATTTTTTATGCTTTTTATGCTCTTCAAAAATTAGAGTAAGCTAATTTCAACAGTACGGCTGTCTTCACCTTTCTGTGTCCTCACTGTAAGGTTGTCCCAAAGCTTCCCTTATCCATTCTGTGGAAAAGTACTTTAATTTTCATATATAAGGCAACCCGTTTATGCGAGTATGCGATTTAGTAAAAGCAATGAACAGGCAAAGAACAAATGGAGAGATTGGATTTCTAGCAGAAACAATGGATTACTGTCACATATATATATTATGTTGTTAGCTGATGTAGTGTACTGCATTTGGAGGAATTGAAATGGCTGTGTTTTTTATCATTGCTCTCGGTCTGCTTCTAGTTTAGCTGCTGAAATTAAACTTTTATTGCATCATAGGCTTATCAGTATTAGCAAAAAGAAACTTTCTGCCCAGGATAATCGTTTACTAGCTCAGTTCACTATGTAATTGTTTAGTGTTCTGCTCTGTTTTTCCCTGTATTGGTTTTTCTTTTAGCTTGCTGTGAGTTGTTTTTTGAGGCTTGCTGTTAGCCGTTGGTTGTTTGAGTTGGTTTAGTGTGTATCTTTGCTTGTTTGATTAATGAAGTTCATCCTTTCTTCTTGATCAAAAAAAAGCATTGTAGTATCTGTGTTTTTTCATGTGGGTGGGCAGGATATGTTTTCATCAAGGTAAATAATTTATTTTTATCACATGGCATCTAATGTGAACATATTGCTTTCAGGGGAATCAGCAACGAAGAGAAAGTACATCTGAGGCAAAAACTGGTATCCCATTTAAGAAAAGAAAACTATTAGGTGTTTGTTGCCCTTACTTTTTTTTTTTTACAAATGGAACATGGTCTCTTTCTCTCTCTCTAAATATATGTATATAAATATATCTATCTCATCATATATCGTTCAAGATTCATCATCCTAGCCCTAGTCCTAACTCTTCATATGAGATTTTCTTTTATATATTTATTTTAGAGGTGACATTATTTTAGTGAAAGAATCCACTTTTACTATGCTCTTTATATGTCTGATACAGACAACTCTCATGTTGGCTATGCTCATCTCAAAAATTGCTCGAATTGATTATCCAGTAGAATGGTGAGTTTTTTTTTTCCCTTCTAGGTCTGTTATTGGTTTTCTTCTTGTAACTGTGATGTTTGTTGAAACTATGCTATTTCAATAAAAATGCCTGCTTTCATAAAGACTAAGATATATAATTTTATGATATGTATTTGTAGTTTTCTCTCCTATTCCCATTTAATAGGGTAGACTGGTTGGGTGACACAATGTCGCATAGAGTTTGCAGCTTTCTGTATAAGAAAATTTAATTTACTTCTCTGCAATTTCGTTATGAGTTTGTGATGCCCAAGATTTCTCTTTACCATGAAATCATCTGATCAAGAATATAATGCACTTTTAATGGCTTGAATTCAAACTTTCTTGACTATGTAGTCTAATTGTATCGTATATGATGTATGTGATTATGAAGTGGCTGTAATTACTAGAAATCAAGTATGTTCTAGTTCTATATGCATTAAGGATTGTAGTTTTGTTAAATTTGTTTTCTTTATTGTTGGAATGCAATTCTCTTTTTCTTTTCTTCCCCTCTTTATAACAATGATGTTTAATTTAATCAGGCGTCCATCTTGCTACTCTTGTATATGCGTCCATCAGGATTTCTATGGAAACATCTGATTGAAATATTTGTATAAGGAGTTTTACTTCTCAAGTTTCTGAATTTATATTACAACTGTTAGAACTACTAGCTGTTTTTTTCTTGAGAAATGAGTAGTTGAAATGTGATGTTAAAGATCATGGCTTTGGTGGCACTGAATATGACATGGACCTCTTCAAACTTGATATGATTAGTTTGCCATTTACATCCATTTTTGAATGCAGTAATTTCAAGAATACTGGCTTGCAGTGCTCATGTTGGAGCATGTTGGTACGAGTCACAGCGGTGCGAGTCATGGTGCTCTGTCTTCCTCACACAAGTCACATCGGTATCTCCTCTGCTGGAAGGAAGAACCCATGCAAGAACATCCCTGTGAGGTATTTTTTATGGAGATTTCAATTTAGTATCACATAATCAATGTATCATTACTATATCAATATATATATATTTATAAAGTGTTTGCTGGATTTGGCCAAAATCAATGTATTTGATCTAAGTTTCTAATTAAGAATTTGGTATGTTTGGTTTAGTTGATGCGATTTAGTTCCTTTGGACTGTGTTGAGTATTTATGAGATAGGGAAGATTACTAATAGCTATTTAAACTTTATGGCAACTATATTACAGGTTGTTTGGGGGAGTGTGAGTTTGTTTGTGTTTCAAGATTGTAAATATCTAGGTAGAGGAGTATTTTTCACATTGTATGGTTTCTACTGCTTAAATGGAGTATTTCCCTACTTTTGGATCCATGGAGTGCTTGTCTTGCTTCCATGTGTTTCATTTCGTTGTTAACTTTGTGTATGGTTGAGCGTGTTATTACAAGTTCTATTGTTCGTTTGATCTTTAGCTTGGGAATTTTTCTCAGTTTCCATTAGGGGCTTATAGTGTCCTTTTCATTTCTGATCAAACTTTTCAGCAGGTTCCTCAAATTTCAGTGATCTTTAGCTTGGGGGAGTGATAGCTATTTATGCTCACAACAAATACAAGTGCACAAAGGATGATGAATTGAAGAATGGAGCAAGTTTCATGCATGGTTTACTTTTGTGTATCTTGTAATGTTTCTGTTTTTCATTTTTGAAGTAAAAAATATTCAAGATTATAAAACTTTATTATGTTATGCTTTCAAACTTAAGTTAGAATTAAGATCTCATGAAGTAGACACATTCATTGTTTGAATTAGTTATTGTTCAATGTAATACTTATAGTTTATCAATCTATTAAGAATTACATTTTATAATTAATTTTGATTTTTTTTTATCAAAATACAATAATGAAAATCTTTTAATTAAAAAAAAAACTTATAAGTATACTTATCAAAATAAAATTTAAAATATATTATTCATACTAAAGTAACAAAATTTTATTACTATAAGCGTAACAAATCGTTATGATTTATATAATATAACAAACTAAAAATGCTATCAAAATAATCAAATGTAACAGTTGAAAAGTGTTATGCAAAAAGTATAAGATTAAATGTCAAATTTATAACCAAATACTCTAACTAAATGTTATTATTTGAATATTATAGCAACTAAAAATGTGTTATTGAATAGTTTAAGATAACATTGAACATAACATTCAAATACTGTTATAGAAAAGACAGGACTTTTAATAACAGGGGCTATGTTAGCATTTTCAGAAGCGTTATCAATACTCCCGGTTAGCAGTTTTTAAGTGTTATGAATACTGTTTTTTCTTGTAGTGAGGGTTTATAATGAGGATTATATTTTATGTTTATATTGCTATGGTTATTTTTTTTTAATCTTTGATTTATGTAAAATGACAAATGATGATTTTAGAAATATGATAAGATGTATGTGATTTTTGTACTAATGAATCTTGATATGCATAAAAGGAGGAATGATAGAAATATGTTAGGGTTATTATAAAGGCATGTATATGAAATATGGTGTTTATGAATTTATGTATGTTATTTGCCATTGTTATTGTTGTTGGATTTCATGTGTAGATTCAATGGAATATAAAAATGGGTTTTATAAGATTTCATGTGAATATGTTAGTAATATTTTTAGAATTATGTAAATAATAAGAGCATGATGAGATTTTGGACATGTATGATTTTATGTGAAATTTTTGGGATAAAAGATGAATTTCATGAGAAATTATGCTTGCTGATTTTTGTAAATAATTGAGTAAAAGTTTGATAAAAAAAATGATTTGCATGAATAAGTAATGTCCTTGATGTTATGTTAATTTTATGAAATTAAAAAGGGTATTTTAAGTCCCATTAAAATGATATTTTACTCAAATAAATACCTACAGAATTTTTATTGTATTTTTAGAAAAATATGAGGTTTTAAATTGAATATGGTGATTTTTAAAGGTAAAAATAGTTGCTGGAATTTTTGTGAGAAAATGTGAAGTGTGTTCCACTAAAATAAATTTGATGAGTTTTTGGAACAAATTATTATCCTAAGTTATGGTAATATTGAAAAATGGTATTTTAAAATGGTATGAATGCATATTTTGATAAGTTATGATTTTCCTTTATTTTGATTGATGAAATATTTAGATTCTATTTATTTGTGATTTTTGAAGAAAATAAATAGTGGCTGAAAGTTTGGTTTAAAAAGGTTAAAAATTGTTATTTAATTGTCACATATGGATTTATGTTACATAAAACTAAGTCTTAAATAATTTAAATAAAAATTTATTTTCCACACTTAAAAATATATTTTTCTCACACCATTTATATAACACAATTAACCAATGTTAAAATTTGTTTAGAAACATATTAAAAATAGGTATTTTAATTAATTCCAAGCTTTTTGGTTAATTCTTTGTAATTTGAGATTAATAAATGAAATTGTCACATAACTCGTTTTTAAGCTAAATCAAATTATTTTATAAAATAAAATAATGTTTTGAGAAATTTAATCAACTTAGAAATTTTTTAAAAAATAAAGCATGTTATATGTCTATTATTTTAAACAATGTAGAATTATCATTTTTAAAAAAAAACGTTACAATTACGTAATGTTCCCACGTATGCATGTTACATGCAACTCCACTTTTACGTCCAAAATTATGTTTATTATTCAACTATGTGGTTTTTATAAAAAGATCATGCATGTAAAATAGGTAAAATGAGCATTATTCTTTTATGGCTTTATGTGTAGTTAAGAATAATTGAGTGTTATGTGTAATTGTTATTATGTGTGTATGGCCCATGCACACATGAGTTGTATGGAAGGGCAATATAGTAATTTTTATGAACCTAAAAAATGTTGTTTTGATTATGATATAGGCTCGTTGAAAGATTGTGAAAATTTCTTAGCTTGGACCTGAGGTAAGGAAGTTAGATAGATTCTATGATTTTATGCTATGAATGGTAAGACTGTTGTAAGAATGAATTGTTATGAATTATGAATGCCATAATGTGATGATATGTTGAATATGATATGTGTATGGATGTTAGATACATGAAACAAGTTACGATGTTAGATACATCGAACGAGTTACAATAGCTAAAGACGTAACTCCTAGGGCGGACGCGCCGAGGTTATTCAAGGACCAGAGACTCCTGTTTACCTCATAGGGTGACATGGACAACTAGCGAGCCATGCTCATCATGTATGCTGTATGATTGTGATATGATGATATGTTACGATTATGTTATGATATGCAATGATGATATGTTACGATTATGTTATGATATGCCATGATTTTTTAGATGAACGTTTGTGTTTGTATTGTTGTATTCTTACTTGCTTATTGTTTGTACTTCCTTACTGGGCTTTTAGCTCACCCCCTTACTTTCCTTCCAGGTAGTAAATAGGATTTCTTTATGGCACGCGTGGTGACGTGAGGAGTTCTATCATCATGGGGTGTATGGCGTGGGGTAATCCTATGGACGGAAAAATGATCATCGTAGAACGCCATTTAAATTATGTTTTGTTTTAAGAGACTTTCCTAAATTATTAGTGGGACTCAGTTATTTAATTTTGTTTCTTTTAAACTTTGCATAAAAATTTATGTTTTCTTTTAAAACTAATGACGCCAACTTGCATGGTTTTAAGCAAGTCCCCACTGAGACTTTGATAATGAGTGGTATTCTTTTATAAACTAAGTTATGCGAATGTTTTGTAAGTATTAGTCTAGGGCGTTCATTACACGTTTGACATTCCTTCTCTCTCTAAGTTGTTCTTAGGACATTGTTGCTTACTAAATTTGTCCCCTTTCAGAATAAGGATAGAACAAGGTTTACATAGATCCATGTTAAACCTTTTTAGCACACAATGGATATAAGATTCTTGAGATAAACCAAGAACTTTTCGTTTTCTGTCATGATGAATCTCAATTCCCAAAACCAAGGATGCTTCTCCAAGATCCTTCATATCAAAATTTGTAGACAGAAAAAGTTTGGTCTCATTTAGTAGTCTCAAATCACTACTCGCTAGTAAAATGTCGTCCACATAAAGAACAAGAAAAATATAACGACTCCCACTGAACTTCATATAAATGTATTGATCAAACTTGTTCTCTATGAAACCAAACGATGTCACAACTTTATCAAACTTCAAGTACCATTGACGAGATGCTTGTTTGAGACCGTAAATAGACCTTTTCAATTTGCAGACCAAGTTCTCCCTTCCACTTTCCTTAAAACCTTCAGGCTGAGACATATAGACCTGCTCATCCAATTCCCCATTCAGAAAGGCTATCTTTACATCCATTTGATGCAACTCTAAATCAAAATGTGCAACTAAGGCGATAATAATCCTGAACGAATCTTTTGTAGAAACAGGTGAGAAGGTTTCAGTGTAGTCAATACATTCTCTTTGAGTAAAGCCCTTTGCTACTAGACGTGCTTTGTATCTTTCAATTTTACCCTTATTATCCTTTTTAGTTTTGAAAATCCATTTACATCCTATTGGTTTAAAACCAACAGGCAACTCAACCAATTCCCACACATCATTGTTCTTCATGGATTCAATTTCATCTTTCATGGCTTCAATCCATTTATAAGATTGTTCACTTTTAAGAGCTTCACTATAAGTCACAGGATCAACAACATGACCAATATCATATTCTCATTCTCCAAGATAAACAAAAAAATTATTAGAAATTACTGACCTTTTTGCCCTCTGAGATCTTCTTAGAGGAATAATTTCTGGAATTGCTGCTTGTTGTTGAACGCCATCTTGAATGACGTCTTCAGTAGCTGGAACTTCTTCAAAGACAGGAGCCTCATGGAGTAGGAATATGATCATCATGAGTATCATCTGTCTGTATTATATCATCTCTTGAAAGAGATAAAGGAATGAAAATTCTACCAGATGACTCCCCTGTTTCAAGAGATGGAGTAGAAACTTTCTCAGCAATATCAAATTCCAGAAATTTGGTAGTTTGAGATTCAACAATTTTAGTACCGCGAGTAGGACAATAAAATCTATAACCTTTGGAATGAGGTGGATAACCAATGAAAAAACAACGAATTGTTCTAGAGTCTAACTTTTTCAAGTTAGGATCATAAATCTTCACTTCAGCTGGACAGCAGCATACATGAAAATGGTTCAAACTAGGTTTTCTACCAGTCCATAAATCAAAAGGAGTTTTGGGTACAAATTTACTTGGAACTCAATTCAGGATGTAAGTAGCAGTCAAAATAGCTTCACCCCATAAGAACTCTGGCATATTAGATCTACTCATCATACTTCTGGTCATATCCATAAGAGTACGATTTTGTCTTTCAGCAACTCCATTTTGTTCAGGAGTACCAGGCATAGTTTAGTCTGCAATTATACCACTAAGTACATAGCAAAAGGCCCCATATGTTGTCCAGTCTCAGTGTACTTGCCATAATACTCACCTCCACGATCCAAACGCACAATCTTGATAACTTTTCCTAATTGTTTCTTAACCTCATTCTGAAATACTTTGAATTTATCAAGAGCATTCGATTTTTCTTTAATTAAATAAGCAAAACCATATTGAGAAAAGTCATCAATAAAAGTGATAAAATATTTCTTCCTACAAAGAGTAGTAGAATAAGGCCCACTGATATCGGTGTGTATAATATCTAATAGAATTTGACTGTGAGTGGCCTTTTCTTACGAGTTTTAATTAACTTCCCTCGAGCACAATCAACACAATTGTCCAAATCAGAAGCATCGAGAGAAGGAAGAATATCAACTTTAATCAATCTATCAACTCGTTCTTTGGAAATATGACCTAACCGTTTGTGCCACAAGAGTAAAGAATGTTCTTTGATAAGAGATCTCTTAGCCACATTATTCTCAACATTAAAAGAGGAAACTAAAGGGGCCAAAGATAATATCTAGAGACCATCAGAATAAAAACAATTTCTAATAACTTTGGAGTCAAACATAATGTCAACTTTCGAATTGGCAAAAAAAAAAAAAAAACGAATATCCTTGTTTATCCAAAGCGGAAACGAAGCTAAATTTCTCTTAAAAGTAGGAACATAAAAATTATTGTTCAAAACAAGCTTAAAATTTGTCTGTAATTCAAGAATAAAGGTGCCAATATAACAAACTTCAACTCCAACATCGTTTCCTACTTTTTGTAGTTGGACCCAGTCAGAATTTGAATTGAAGCATTGTTGTTATTCACAGAAAAAGAAACTATCAAATAAAGGAAAAAATGACAAAACTTGATTAAACGATTAGCATATCAAGAAAATATATAAATAAAGTCAAGATGGTCATCACAAACTCCCCTTTGGGGTGAGAATATAACACACATATGACCTATTGCCATGAAGTTAAATAGAAAAAATATATATAAATTAAGAATTTATTACCTTTGGGCAAATAAATTATCAAATCATATATCACTACACCAAACACCCATTACCATAACACATCATTATAATACTATTTAAAAAGAGTTATTGCATATTAGGAAAGTTTTAGGCGGCAAGGGGAAATAAAATAGTGCCAAATCACTAAGTTTTTTCTACAGTAGACTCCCGTGTACCCATTTCCCGTATACCCATTTCCCTCATTTTCTTCTCTCTTTCTCTTCCTGGTATACTCTCCCGTGTCTCATTTTCTTCTCTATTTCTCTTCCTGGTATACCCATTTCCCTTGTCTCATTTCCTGGACCTATCTCTCTCAGTCTCTCACTCCCCTTCACGAAAGACAAATCCTGAGAAGGGCTACACCACATTCGAAGGCGATATAGGAGGCACGATCTTCCCTGGAGGCTTTGGCCAAATCAGACTCGTGAGGTCGGTGAACTAGGTGGAAAGTGCAGGTCAGCGCTGTGGAGATAGAAAGGCTGATGGATGGATCCGTCCACTGTCTTTGAACATTGAAATTAGGTAATGTTCTCGTCACCATCTCCAAATGCTTTTCCCTTGCTCTCTCTCTAGCTCCCTTTCTTCTCTCTCTTCTTCATTCTGATTTGATATAGGTAGAACCAGCATTTCTATGTTGATTTGATATAGCCTAGGCTTTGGGTTAACCAATTTCACCTCTGATTTGTTGAAATGTTGTGAAAAAATGACTCAAAATCCCAATTTTAGTTCTTGGGTTTCTGAGTTCTTGAAGAACATCGAAGCTTCCTTGAGAAGCTTTATAAATTTGATGAAATCCCCTTTTTGATCTATTTCTCATATGGCTCGAGTAGGACTCAGTATTTTACTACTGAGCAGAAAATTCCTTTTTGTCGCCAATTTGTGAAATTTGTGAAATGAGAATGACTGGTTCAGGCATTCCCATAAATAATTTCTTTCGTTTTACAACTTGTTTATATTGGGAGTTTTTTCTAATTGTTAGTTTTTTTAAAATTCCAGGTGTATTTTTGGAGTCTTCCTAACTGTGCTGGAAATCAGGTAAATTTGGTGCCCTTATAAATCATGTAATACTTTATCTTGTACTGATATTGAAACATTGGGCAGCTGAGAAATGTAACTCGCAAACTTGAATCCGATCTTCATAGCAGTAAGAAGCGATTTGCAGAACTTGCTGAGCAGTGTGAATCGTTAAAGAAGGGGCGAGAGGCATCTGTGAGCATCCTTAAAGACCCTATATGTCTTACCAGGGTTTGAGCTAGTTTATAGAAATAAACTCTTAGGTTATTATTTGTCTGACATGTTAGCATTTTCCAGGATGAAAGAGAGGTGGCTTTAAATGAGTTGAAATCCATTCAGCAAAAGCATACTGAGCTGAAGGTTGTTAAATGATTTGGAATTCCTTAATGCAGCCAAGGATTCTAACTTTGCTTTGAGTTTCTAATTGCATTTTGTTATTATTTTTAGGAAGAAATGGAACAATATGCGGACAATGATCCAGCTGCCTTTGAAGCAATGAGTTCAGACTTTCTTCTTAGGCCTAAACTCTAGATACTGTTAATTGAGATTAACTGCTTGATACTAGATAGCTTCTTTGTTATGCATACTAATTGTAGTTATTACACCGGTAGGAAGTGCAATTGAAGTTGCTCATTCAGCAGCTAACAGATGGACAGGTATTTAATTCATGCATTGTTTCTTTTTAGCAAATTTTAAGCCCAGTTTTTCCCACTAAGAATAAGTTGATGACCCTGTATAACCATATTTATTCTCTTTTCTTCTTAAAGCTTCTTCTTTTGTAGTTACTTTATTTTCGTAGGCCAAAGAGTTCATTGGATTTGATTTGATTATGTCAGTGCAAGGTTGGAGTTGGTGGACATTGACATTATGATTAATTTTGCATTAGTGTTTTTGATTTAGAACTAGCAAGCAACTTGATGACCCTCTATCACCATCTTTACTCTTTTTGCATCTTAAAGATTCTTCTTTTGAATTATGTAATTGAAACCTTTTGATTTTCCATGATGATGTTTAGAAGCTCAGATAATAGAACCTGTCTTGTTTAGAGATGCATTAAATCTATTCCCTTTAGTTGATGGGCAGTTATACCATGAAAACTCTGTTTAGCTTAAATGCATTAAATTAGAAAGGTTCTTTGGCTCAAATTTCTTCCTGGTCAAGTGTTAACAATGATATATACTAAATTGACAGACACCTTAATTGAAGAAAGTTGTTTTTTCTTTTCTTAACTAAGTAATATGGATAGATATGATGATATGATATATGCTGGTTATGTACTTTATATTTATGTAGATGAAAAGAATAAGACTTGTAAAACCTTCTTTGTGTTCTTTAAGAGTTGTGTTACAATAATATGTTTGTCCTCTTTTCTTTCCTCATACGTGTGCATGTGTTTCAGTTGGATCTTTGCCAGAAAATGGCCGAACATCTTGCAAGGACCACAGTTAAATATATTATGTGGCTGTAATAATGGTTGGAAATGCTCTATTGTTGGCTTTTTATTCAATAATGCTTTGGTGGAGAACACAATGGCAAAGCTCAAGTACGTATTTCATTGAAATTTATTTATATTTCTCTATGTGACAACCTTACTATTTCAACATCATTAATAAAGGCTAAGATTTAAAAAAAAAAAAAAAGTATCTAACCATTAGTTTATTGTATATTTGTTATCTCCTGGATGCTAGAGGGCTAGTTAGATTCAAAAGAAATCAGTTGGTAGTTTTAGCTTTCTAGCTAATAGGACTATTTTCACTTCTTCTTTTTTTCCCTTTTTGTCATTTTATGCACTGTCTGGAAATTCGAGGTTATGATTTTTCAACAGATAATGAAACATGCTACAAGCTTAGGTTGACAAAAGATGAAACCAGTTACTCCGAAGTAGGCTAAATATTATATTATTCTGCTCTAATTCTTGAAATGACATTTTTGAATTCATTTAGACTCCAGTTCCTTCTATTCTTGTTCCTTTTCAGTCTTGTATGGTTTAGCAGACGGGCTTAAAGGAGCTTATCCTTAATTAGACCCGTTCAGAAACTTATTTTTTTAGAAAAAAACCCTTTCAGAAACTTCAATAGTTTTTCAAATGGCAAGTCTTAAGTGTAAGAGGAATAGAAGAGAGGGTGGGGAGTTTGTAGTGCATTTAGAATTATTTCATTGGGTAAATTTTTGTTTAGATTGGATTTAAGGTTGAGCACAGCTGTACTGTAGTTGTGTATTCTCTTTCTTGATTAATACAAATATCTTCTTATTAGTGAAAATAAAAAGAAGGTTAATTATGGATTCTTAGCTTACTAGTTGCCCCTGCTATTGGGGCTGCTATTTTGTATTACAGATATTCAAGAATGACTGTTGAACTGTTGCCAACAATTATAACATCCATACAAAAAAGGATTGAAGTTGGTTTCCCTTTCAGAAATGACCAGACAGGTCTACTGGTATGGTTCCCTCTCTGATTATAACAATTACATAATTTTATTCACTTCATTGCACGCCTTAGTGATACTTTTCTTTTCAACAGACTGCTTCTTTTAGTTGTTTGACAGCAGCTTTCACTATCTCACCATCCTCAATGCAAGTTAAAGAAGTGCATCTTAAAGAGATGAATGAAGGTGAGTATTATTCCATGCCATGAGGATGGTCAAGTGTTGATATTTCATATTGTCAGAAGTATGCTCAAGAGTTTTACACAAAACTCCTTGTTTCATTTAATATTATAAATTCATTATTGGCTTTCTTACAGGTTTTATTGAGGCTGAAAAGAAGCCAGGTGTTCTTCTTACTTTGTTTCATTACTTGGAAAAAGTAAACAATCACACAGTATGCTTAGAGGCTCTCTAGGTAACCTATTAGTTAGTTTGGAAATACCATGCTTTATGGTTGTCAGAAATTATTCTCTTGTCAAGAATCTAGGCATTGCTTGAAGTACTCTGTATTTGGAATCTTGGATTTACTATTTGTATGCTTGTGTGGATGTATCAGGTTTTCAATGGTAGAATTAGCTATTTTTTGCTATAGATATTATATAATTCTGAATACATTTTCCTGTTAGAATTGTAGTTATTTATCTCGTGTGAAGTGAGGGCATGAGTGTGTATTAGGGTATGTGTTTTCGTTAGTTAGCTGTAATTGAGAAAGTGGCTATCTGTCATTGTAATTGGATCTAGTTATACAGTTTATGAAAGATAAAATAGAAGCGAATAGAAGATCTGAGTAGTATCTGCTCAAGCATTTTCCATTAATTCTACGACATGCTTCTGCAATGGTTGATTAACATTGACCTGATATCATTAAGTATAAAGTAACTAAGAAAAGACAATTCATTATCATTCTTTTTTCTTTCTCTGCAAAGTGTTAATCTGTTTAACAACCCTTGTAATATTAATGATCAAGAATTGACAGAAGTTTAGGTTTATTAATTTAGGTAGGATTTTTAAAGATTGATTATAAGCCACCTGAAGTTTCAATTTATTAATTTAGCTTGGACTTTTAAGTGTCTGTAGTTACTTCTGAACCACCTCTATGTGTTCTGCAAGGTGAGAGCTGCATTAGTAACATGTTTTGCGGGCATAACTTCCTCTGTATTCTTCTCTCTTGCGAAGGAGAAACATGATTTCATTCTTTCTGCTGCGGTAAGCATTGATTATGTGTTTTTTACTTGTTTCTCTTGGAAATTAATTATTTGCAGACAAGTTTATGCATTATAACTAAGAGACTTTGCAGATTAATGTAGCCAAACAAGATGAGGTGCCTTCAGTTAGATCAGCATCTTGTCGAGCCATTGGTGTCATTTCATGTTATCTTGAAGTTTTCCAGAGGTAATTTTAAATTTTTTTCATGCTTTCATGTTTCTTTGAGCTCGAAATATAGACAGAAGAATTACTAGAAACTTAAATGGTATAGTGTAGAGATCCTGAACAAATTGATTCACGCAGTGGAGATTAATACCTGCGACCCCTCAATATCGCTATTTCTCTTTTACTTTCAGTTTTTATAATAACCCTGCTCTCTAATTTGTTCATAATGGAGTAATATTTTCCTGTGCGTTTGTTGTTTCAGGTGCAAATAACTGCTTCTTGGGCTTTGGCAAACATATGTGATTCTATCCGACACTGTATTGATACTCTTGCTTTGGAAGGCTCCACAGGTGGGTTATATGTTACATAAGCTATTTATTATTTTCAACTACTTTATTTGAAAAGTATTGATGTATTATACTTTTCCTTAGACTATACTGCAGTCTCTGAATCAGTGGCATTACTAACTGATTATACTGAAATGACAGCACATAACACCAAAATGAATCATTTGATAGTATCAACCGTGATAGTGCCCCTGTGCTTAAACTGAAATGACAACACATAAAGTATTGCATTTTTTTGTTGATTTTCTGATGATCTTTCGAAGTTCTTCTTTCATCCTATTTTGAGCAGTCAAGTATGGATCTCTCTTTTAAGGCAGCCTATTTCGCTTCATATGTTAATTATTGTTGTTGATTTTTTTTAAAAGTATTTTTATCCTATTTTTATTAAAATAAATAAAAACTTGTGGGAATTCTTTTATTTGGGCTCTGCTTTCTAGAAAGTAGGGTTGTATGCTTCGCATTGTTCAAACTTATCCCATCTTTCAGAAGCATCTGAAACATTTTGAATGAATTTTTTCAGGAATCGAAGCATGAAGAGAACATTTATGTTGTTTGTGTCATCCCTGGAGGGTCACCCTACAAATTTGATTGCTTCAATAAACTCAAAATATCTAGTGTGAAGGAAATATACTTGATGCATGCCATTTTAACTAGGACGTTGGATCGATCCATTTTGATATCACCTTGTGGTGAGTTTGTTTTGCTTGTGTTTATATAAATTACAGCTTTGCATATTGTCTCTCTTTCGAACAATTTTCTGTTTCTTACAAAAAGTAAATTCTCTGCTCATTTGGTTAATTGTTGCCCAAATTATTGCTGTAGCTGATCAAATGCTTCCAAAAGTCAATGGCCTTGGGTTTCTTGTTGGTAGAGAGTAGAATGCTCTCAAACTAAGCTAAATCTTATGTGTCTAATTTAATGCGGTATAGAAAGTGGTAAAATTAGAATAAACTGTTCTCTGATGTGTCTAATTTAATGGCTATGAAAAGGTTAGAATAAACTGGTAAAATTAGTATAATTGCAGTTACATATCCTGTTATTACTTTGTATACGATTTTCTCTTTTTATTAAAGATACTCTCTTGCATCTCTTGTTTATAATCAACTTTTTTTTATATCTCTTCCCTTAGAACACTAGGCAATATATATAATAATCACTTAGTATGTATATGTCAGATTTTATCACTTCCATGGAAGTATTGTTTTGCTAAGCAAGTTTTTTCTGTGTTGGAGCTGGTGTTGTTGTATTGTTTATTTCTTTGTACCTATTTATATTATATAGGTTGGCGGCCGGAATACAGTGTTAAGTGATGCTATCCATAGGAAAATTCCTTTTGTGTCTAATTTGCCTACAATAATCTTTGGTGCTGATGTAACACATCCACATCCCGGAGAGGATTCTGGCCCTTCACTAGCAGCCGTAAGTAATTACTAATTAATAATCTTTTTGCTCCATTGTTTAGTTTAATTGATAACATCTCAATTGTTTTACTTGAATCAGGTGGTTGCTTCGATGGATTGGCCAAAGGTGACCAAGTATAGAGCATTGGTCTCCGCACAGAAGCACCGGGAGGAGGTTATCCTTGATCTTTATAATTCAACTACAGATGATAAAAAGGGCAAAGTCCAAGGAGGAATGATAAGGTGAGTAACCATGTGTACATTCTACTCAACTTTTCAGAATCTTCTCCATTATGTTATTCTAACTCCTTTCTTTTTATTTTCCTCCAACTAGGGAACATTTAATTGCTTTCAGAAGATCTACTAGAGCCAAACCTCACCGGATTATATTCTACAGGTTATTTAGCAGACATAGTAAATATTTGGTCTTTTGTCATTACTGCTTAATTAACTCTGTTTTGTGGTCTTTGGCAGAGATGGTGTTAGTGACGGACAGTTCAGTTAAGTGATGCTTCATGAGGTAGATGCTATAAGAAAGGTATGTACTATTATCACTAAATGATTGAGGAATAGCCTTTAGAGCAGATATCAATCATTTCACAAAAACATGGCTGCGACTCTTATAGTGTTTACATATTTGTTTATAAACAGGCTTGTCGTTCGCTTGAGGAAGGATATCTTCCTCCAATTACACTTGTTATTGTTCACAAAAGGCATCATACCCGCCTTTTCCCAGCTGATTACAACAACTGTGATTCCATGGACAAGAGTGGCAACATTCAACCAGGTTTAGTCTGTGAATCCATTGTACCAATATATTTGTATAGCTAAATTTCAAAGGAAATCTAATTGATTTAACATTACACATAGAGTATTAATGAAAGTTATGTCTTGTAATATATACTCTTGCAGGGAACTAGTCGACCTACTCACTACCATGTCTTGTTTGATGAGAACAATTTCCCTGCTGATGCCTTGCAAGTTCTCACCAACAATCTCTGCTACACGTAAATACTATTCATTTTCATTTTTTGTTCTCCGATTCCAACATTCTATTGTGAACTACTTTTGTTGTTCCTGTTCTTGACCTGATACAGGCATTTAAGAGGCATAATGTTATGTTTTTTTTTTGTAGGATGGAAGGAGCAATGTGCCAAGTACTCTCCTTACTCCACATACTTTGAGGGCAGACTCAGCTCTGCCATGCCCAACTCTGTGTACAACCAAAGTAACAACTCAGAAAATGGAAACCATTCGGTAGTTGGACAAACTGCAGAATCTCTTGCATCAAACGGTAAGCTCGAGGCATTTAAAGATTTTACCATTTGACTATGATGTTGAGGCCGATGTTCAGTTAAAACATTTTTAGAGTTGCAATCTCTTGTATTATTATCCCTTAATTTTTGAGACAAGCAATGCTTCTGATCTCAATGGATATACTCACTACAACAAATTTGACTAAATATTACAGTAGAATATAAAACAATTTAAAAAGTGTTATTTTTTATTAGCCAAAAAAGTAAATAAATTTAATACTGGCGCCAAATGAATTTTTTTGTTAAAACATCCCGCTTTAATTTTTCCCCCACTATTAACTCACATTTTCATTCTCTAAAATCATAAAACAAAAGAAAATCCTCTCCTGAAATGGGTTCTCTCTCTACCCTAACGCCTCACGCCTCACGCCTCTCCCCTTCACTCAGTCTCTCTCTCTCTCTCTCTATCCCTTCTCTCTCTCTCTCTCTCTCTCTCTCTCGCAGGGCCGAAGGATGAATGGAAGGGTACATGGGCTTCTATGTCTCAGTGATGGGCTTCGGACAGGGACTGTTTGCCTTCCCTTCGTGTTCTTTCTCAGTCTCAGCGATGGAACGGCATCTCACTCTCTCTCTACTTGCAATTACAGAGACGATGTGTGGGATTTGAGCACGCGATGGGGCTTAAAAAAAGGCCACTGCTAAACTTCAGGTTCTCTTTCTCTTTCCAAACTGAGTTTTATTTAGGTATTTTCTCGTTTTTTTTATTTGAGTGGAGTGAGATTTTGAACTTGAACTAGGGTTTTATGTTTAGATGTTTGTAAAGTCTGATGAGGCCGAAACGGTTTGCATTTTATGGGGGTTTGGGTTGATCTAGCTTTTGTGAAATTATGATTTTAGGGGTTTTATTTGGAGTAAGAAAGAAAGGAAATGTAGTGTTTTTTTTTAAATGTACTTTTGTTGGAAATTGAAATTCATTGGGTTTGATTTGATCTTGGAATTGGCTCTTTTTTGCATAATCTTACTGAACTTTGATACTCAATTAAGCCCAATAGGTGTATGAATTTATGTTTAGTTTTTGGGGATAGAGGAAATAGAGAGATTTAGCTATATCCCTTACCCCATGAGGCATGAGCCTTGAAATTTGGATTATTTTAGATTGTGTAGTTTTATAAGAAATGGAGATTGAACTAGTTAGAGTCTATGTTAAATAAGAACTGGGAGTTGGCAATGCTCATGTGTTGGAATAATTTTATGTTGATGAACAGAAGATTATCTTCTCTTATTGGCTGTTTTTGTGTAGAACGGTGAGGAAGATTGTGAATTTGGATGATCACATTGCATTGGCCTGTGCTGGGCTCAAAGCTGATGCTCGTGCCTTGATAAACAAGGTGAGAATTGAATGTCAAAGCCACCAACTTACGGTTGAGGATCCAGTAACTGTTGAGTATATTACTCGCTACATTGCTGGTCTTCAACAGAAGTATACACAAAGTGGTGGTGTTAGACCATTTGGGCTTTCAACTTTGATTATTGGCTTTGACCCATACACAGGTGCACCGGCACTATATCAGACAGATCCTTTTGGGACATTTTCAGCCTGGAAAGCAAATGTCACTGGAAGAAACTCTAACTCATTACGTGAGTTTCTTGAAAAAAACTACAAGGAGACAGCTGGGCAAGAAACCGTCAAGCTCGCCATTCGTGCTTTGCTTGAGGTAAGTAATAGTAGACGATGCATATTTAATCTAGTTTCTTAAAATAAATGAATCATTAGAAATGATGATTATGTAACTCACCTTTAAGTTTTAAAAATTACAAGAACTTCATCTTAAAACTAAATCCACCTCTAAGTTAAAATATGTTCAAAAATTAGAGTAAGCTAATCTCAACAGTACGGCTGTCTTCACCTTTCTGTGTCCTCACTGTAAGGTTGTCCCAAAGCTTCCCTTATCCATTATGTGGAAAAGTACTTTAATTTTCATATATAAGGCAATCCGTTTATGTGAGTATATGATTTAGTAAAAGCATTGTAGTATCTGCGTTTTTTCATGTGGGTGGGCAGGATATGTTTTTATCAAGGTAAATAATTTATTTTTATCACATGGCATCTAATGTGAACATATTGCTTTCAGGGGAATTAACAACAAAGAGAAAGTACATCTGAGGCAAAAACTGGTATCCCATTTAAGAGAAGAAAACTATGAGGTGTATGTTGCCCTTACTTTTTTTTTTTTTTACAAATGGAACATGATCTCTTTCTCTCCCTCTAAATATATGTATATAAATATATCTATCTCATCATATATCGTTCAAGATTCATCATCCTAGCCTTAGTCCTAACTCTTCATATGAGATTTTCTTTTATATATTTATTTTAGAGGTGACATTATTTTAGTGAAAGAATCCACTTTTACTATGCTCTTTATATGTATGATACAGTCAACTCTTATGTTGGCTATGCTCATCTCAAAAATTGCTCGAATTGATTATCCAGTAGAATGGTGAGTTTTTTTTCCCTTCTAGGTCTGTTATTGGTTTTCTTCTTGTAACTGTGATGTTTGTTGAAACTATGCTGTTTCAATAAAAATGCCTGCTTTCATAAAGACTAAGATATATAATTTTATGATATGTATTTGTAGTTTTCTCTCCTATTCCCATTTAATAGGGTAGACTGGTTGGGTGACACAATGTCGCGTAGAGTTTGCAGCTTTCTGTATAAGAAAATTTAATTTACTTCTCTGCAATTTCGTTCTGAGTTTGTGATGCCCAAGATTTGTTAGGAGTTTTATGGTTAATTGAATGGACATGATTTGTCTAAGAATTTTGAGCTGATGAGAAATCATTACAACAATTTTGACTATATGTAACAGTAAAAAAATTACATAAATGAAGAAGAGGTGCTCTCCAAATTTGATGATGGTGATCCACTAATAAATTAGAATTTCACCCTTTATGCAAACGACATCAATTGGATGTTTTTTAGCTTGGCCATATTATTATGATATGCTGAATTATGTTGTTCCAATATATATATCCATACTAAACAGGCTTCAGGATTTTGGATTGGCTGAAGGCTTTAGGATTTTACTCATCTTTAATTTATTTATGCTATAATTTCTTACTGTATTGTATATGCTCTGTTTTCACTTTACTGTTTTTCCGGATTATATTGTATCATATATACTTGATTGATCTATACTTCAGCTTTTTCATTTTGATGGTTTCTAGAGCTTATTGACTAATAACTCATAGCTTCAATTGTTTCAATTTTGTTTTTCTTTTCTATAATAAATTGTTGCTTAGACTTTGTGAGTCAGTTAGAGAGTGAGATGGCTGATGTGTTGTAAATCATTAAGTACTTTTTGACTATCTCGTTAGTTATGAGAAAGTGAGAGTTAATAATCTTTATTATCATTCGTTGTTGTGTTGTGCCTTATGTTCTTTATTTCCAGGTCATTCTTCTAATGATCGATCTGTTGTACCAAATTAATTATGAAGTTTCTTGATGATCACTGTCTATGTCTATATATATATATATTGATATTGCATAAATTGTTTTTATAAAAACATAGCTTTTTTATAGTTCTAACTAAGTATTTATATTGCTGATTTCCTCTGAGATTTTGTCTTATTACTTTTATAAGTTTCCATAGTCTTTTTTTTATCAAATGTTTTTACAGATTTGTTACAACACAATGTAGGAATACACTGAAGATGACCAAGAATTTGACATTATGATCCTTGTTTCTTATTACTGTTTACTTAGTGAGAATGTGAGTGTAATTATCATTCTCTTTTCTTTCGTACATAAACCTATCCTCATAAATTTATATTAATGGTATTAGTAAATTAATCTTGATATAGTTGTTGCTCCTGCTTATGGTTGCAAGTGCCATATGTGAGGCCATTCCATATGATGTTGCTGCTATTGAGAAAATTAATATCCAGATAAGAACTGCTCTTGTTAACAGATGAAAATATTGATTTTTTTCACCAATCTTTTTTGTCTTTTGATTATTGCCTTTGATCTTTGTTTTGGTACCCTTCTTTTAAAACATTTTTCATGTCAATCACCTTATTATATTTAGCAAATGATAAAGTTTGACATTGTTTAGAGAATGAAAAAGAGATATCTGAAATTTTGAGAAGTAATTGTTATATATATACATTCACATTTCTTTTGAGTATCTTGTTGACTTTGTTGTTTACTACATATTTACTATTTTGTTTATCCTCTCCTAACTATTTTTGGGCATCAATTAGTTTCCCTAAATTTTTTTAAACCTTGGAACTTCTATTTAGTTTTTTGTGTTGTGGGATTTGGTTTCTTGTGTTTCATGTGTAAGTGTCAATACATATAAATATATATGTCATGTAGGAGAAGACAGAAAATGAAGTTCATATTATTGTTTGCCTTGTAATAAATTCCTTAATCATGTCTAGATAACTCAACTATGCATCAAAAAGTAACTTTTTTTCTTTGGTTGTCTTTCCAAATATAAATTCCCATTAGGACATTGCATATTATATAAAGGTACATGCATAGAACTTTTAAAGAGCAGTTACTGTGAATTAAGTGTAGTGAGATTATTATTTGCTTGTCATGCTAGTCACTTGTCCCTCCTTAGTGACTATCATTGGTTTATTTTGCCATTTCTGTCCTGTCTTCTCTGTGGAGCCTATTTTTTCTTAAGTTTTCTTAGTTCTATTTCTGCTCTGATGTTTTATGGTACTTTTAAGTTCCCCTTTTTCTCTATTTCTCCTTTTCTATTTTTCTGCTGAAAGTGATATGTTTGATAACATAAAAAAATCAAATTTCTTAAGGTATTTCTATGCTGAAACAATCATTTGTTGTTGTTGTTATTATAACTCTAGTGAAACATTATACTATATTTATATATATACACACAATTCATACTTTCATGTATATTAATCTCTCTCGAAATGGTTTGAGTTTGAAATTCAAAGTTGTAGCTATGTGTGTTTTATTATGCATTCAAATTTGTAGCATTTGAGTATGAGCTATCTAATAAAGAGGCATTTAAGTCAAAGTAACATAAATACTATCTATTGGATTCACTAAACTAACATACATTCTATTTCAATTTACAATGCAGCTAGAGAATATTATATTTTGTCATCTCTTTCTTTATAACTGTTATAATATCAGCTAAAGAAAAAAAAACAATTAAAGACAGAAATTTCTTTGATTCCTCTTAGCTCTCCTTAAATCCCTAAATCCTAATATACCCAAACCAGCTCCCTAAACCACTGCCGCCTCTTTGCCTCTCTCTCCTCATACTCAGTCTCGAATCTATCACTCCTTCACTCACTCTCTTTCACACTTAGGCTCCCGACTCTCTCTACTTAACAGAAGCTGTTGGAGCACACCACACCGGTGGAGCACTCTCTCCATTCCGTTGAGTCGTTGGAGCATGTTGGTATGAGTCACAGCGGTGCGAGTCATGGTGCTCTGTCTTCCTCACACAAGTCACATCAGTATCTCCTCTGCTGGAAGGAAGAACCCAGGCAAGAACATCTCTGTGAGGTATTTCTTATGGAGATTTCAATTTAGTATCACATAATCAATGTATCATTACTATATCAATATATATATTTATAAAGTGTTTGCTAGATTTGGCCAAAATCAATGTATTTGATCTAAGTTTCTAATTAAGAATTTGGTATGTTTTGTTTAGTTGATGCGATTTAGTTCCTTTGGACTGTGTTGAGTATTTATGAGACAGGGAAGATTACTAATAGCTATTTAAACTTTATGGCAACTATATTATAGGTTGTTTGGGGGAGTGTGAGTTTGTTTGTGTTTCAAGATTGTAAATATCTAGGTAGAGGAGTATTTTTCACATTGTATGGTAGAGGAATATTAATCATTTAATTTCCTATGTGGTTGAGCAAGGCGATGTCACAATGGAAATAAGAGCATAATGAATCAACTTTTTTTATGTACTCTGTTAGTTTACTATTAACTTTAAGTTGAAGCATTAATTATTTAAATTTTGTTGTAGCTAAGCAAATGGACTCACAACAAGGACAAGTGCACAAAGGATGATGAATTGAAGGATGGAGCAAGTTTCATGCATGATTTACTTTTGTGTATCTTGTAATGTTTCTGTTTTTCATTTTTTGAAGTAAAAAATGTTCAAGATTATAAAATTTTATTATGTTATGCTTTTAAACTTAAAGTTAGAACTAAGATCTCATGAAGTAGACACATTCATGATTTGAATTAGTTATTGTTTAATGTAATACTTATGGTTTATCAATCTATTGAGAATTACATTTTATGATTAATTTTGATTTTTTTATCGAAATACAATAATAAAAATATTTTAATTAAAAAAACAACCTTGTAAGTATACTTATCAAAATAAAATTTAAAATATATTATCCACACTAAAGTAACAAAATATTATTACTAGACTTTTAATATGTTATGATTTAGAAACATATTATAAGCGTAACAAATCATTATGATTTATATAATATAACAAACTAAAAATGTTATCAAAATAATCAAATGTAACAGTTGAAAAATGTTATGCAAAAAGTATAAGATTAAACATCAAATTTATAATCAAATACTCTAACTAAATGTTATTATTTGAATATTATGACAACTAAAAATGTGTTATTGAATAGTTTAAGATAACATCGAACATAACATTCAAATACTGTTATAGAAAAGATAGGACTTTTAATAACAGGGGCTATGTTAGCATTTTCAGAAGCGTTATCAATACTCCCGGTTAGCAGTTTTTAAGTGTTATGAATACTGTTTTTTCTTGTAGTGACTGCCAGGGCTTTATACAGGGCATTCTAACATCATCTGAACAGGTGGGCTGTTTTCAGTTGGTGAACACAGGAAAGGAAAGGGCAAAAGTCAGCCTTCTTTTTACATGGGCGGTAAGCATCTCTTTTCCTAACATAATTGTGTATGACTTTAAAGGAGATAGCTTCTGACTAGACAATCTTTAGAAAAAGGTTGAGATATGACTTTACTTGTCCATTTAGGCCATTTTTGCCAAGTACTTCTGATTTCTGTTTTCCATGGTTGGACTATGTGCTCTTTCTTCTGCATTGCTCATATTTTGATGCTTCTCTGAATTTTCATAATGTGTTTTCTAACCAGGAAGGCAATGTTGCCAACCAGAGGGAACATCTAATTCTTCTCCTTGCCAATATTCACATTCAGAAAGCAAATACGCAGTCTGTCTTGAAGGTATTCTGATTGTTAATTAAGGTTGTAAAGCTTTGGCTTTAACTAATCCTCTTATATAAATTTGACTTTATGATATTTGGAGTCTAATGTCAAAACTGGATATTTATGCAGCATTGTTCCTTTGTAAATTTCTATTTAATTAGCATTTGAAACATTAGTGGTGAAATTTGGGTTTTCAATAAGGTCTTCTATTTCTTTGAAACTCTTTTATGACTCTTTAATTTAAGGTCAATCACTAGAGTTTTGCTTGGTTTCTCACCAATGTTATTGGTACTGCAGAGTTATACACAGTATATCCCTTTGCCAATCAGTGACCTTGATTCTTGGTTGAAGACACCCTCCATTTATGTTTTTGATTGCTCTGCGGCTGGGGAAATATTGTGAATGCTTTTATTGAGGTAAAGCTTTAACTCAAAACATATAATGAATTGATATATGTATTGATAATTAAGGTGCTATGTGACATGATTTCATTATATGTAATTCAGATATTTATATATAAATATATTTGTAAATATAGTGACTTGATTTGATGGTTTGGCAGCTTCATGATTTGGTTGCTTCTAGCTCCTCTGGATCCACAAGGGATTGCATTCTACTTGGAGCTTGTGAAGCACATGAGACACTTCCACAAAGTGCTGAATTTCCTGTAGATGTGTTTACGTCTTGTCTCACAACACCTATTAAGATGGCTTTGAGATGGTGAGCTTTTTTTCTTGTTCGTCTGTTAGGATCGCCTATCGCGTTTATGCATCTTTATTTGAGATCATGCAGTTTTCTGGTTTTGCCTTGTGGTGTTTATTCCATATTGGCTGCTTCCTAGTTATTTTTAGTTTTTTGGTTTTGCCTTGTGGTGTTTATTCCATATGCCTTGTGACGTGATTGGTTTGAATAGATGCTTTGAAATATACACAAGTTAGCTAATCTCTGCCTCTATTTTGGGCAGTGAATGCTTTTTCTTATGAGACTAAATTTTTTTGTTGTATTTTAAGTTGTGGATAACAATTGGTTTTTGTGCTGTGAATCATTAGATCTGTTTTATTAACATAAGGATGTAATATTTGCTTCTACATTTACTATCATTGTAGTCATAGAAATTTAGTATAGTTTAGTTACAAGTAATTTAGTTGCTGCTGTTGACAATTTGTGGTATCTAAAAGATGGAATACATACTGTAGTCTTGAAAACACTTTCAGAAAATGGTAAGAGCTATGTGGGTTTTACAGTTTTATTTTTGTATGATACTTCAAGCACTGATCTGTAGACTTATCTCAGTTTTTGGTGGATCCTACTCCATTTTCTAGGATCTTGTAGGCAAAGGACACCAAGTGAATTAGATAGAGAGGTTAAGAACTTGAGGGTGGCATTTACTGACATGTTTTTGAAGCATAACACTTTCAAAGAAACTGCAAAGCCATCGAGATATTGATGCAAAGAATGGAAGAATGTATTTCACTAATTTTTGTATACATTTCTTGTTTTGTATTTAGTGATAAAGGAATCTGAATTGGGCATAAATTATGTTGCAATATGATTTCTTAAGCCTAGACTAGTAGACTAAATATTGTAATTACATTTGAGTAATTAATAAAAATCTATTTATGTTACCTTATTTGGCTTCAACTTTCATATTTGTTTTCCTAGTTTTGTGTAAGTAAAAAAAGATTATGTTTCTCTAAGCTAATATAACACATGTGTTATACTAAAGTGTAGTATAACACAAATAATGTGTTATACTAAAGTATAGTATAACACAAAAAATGTGTTATACTAAAGTGTAGTATAACACAAAAAAAGTGTTATACTAAAGTGTAGTATAACACAAAAAAAATGTTATACTAAAGTGTAGTATAACACAAAAAAAATGTTATATAATCGACTATAAATAACATAATTCAACACTTATCTATATATTAAAATAACACAGAAATTGTGTTATCGTTGAAAATACAATAACACATCTGTATAACACTGATAAAGTGTACCCTGACCTACGATAACATAGTCGGTCTTAACACATCAGAAAGTGTTATCGTATGTTTTGATAACACATTTTCGGTGTTATTAAAAGTATTTTTTCTTGTAGTGTATATTAATTCAAACCAAACAAAATACACATAAAAAATTATTACCTTTGGGAAAATAATTTTAAATATGCATTATAATCAACACACTTCATGAGTCATTAATTAATATATATAATTACCTCATTTGGGCAAGTAATTATATATATTAATTATCCAAAGAAAAAAAAATTCTTATTAACGGGAGAAATTTGGCGATAAAACAATCATTGAAAAATAATATAATTAAATCACTTTGATGATAATAATTATAATATTTTCAACCAAATTTTCAAAAAATAAAAATATATTGATCATTAAATGAATGAATGATCAAAGCAATGTGTCCCACCAAAACACATTATTTAGTCATCAAATAATCAAGTTTGACACTTTAGAACAACAAAAAATGTATGATTTATTTATGAAAATGAAAACCTATTGTTTGAGTGGAAAGTATAGGAAAAACAAAGGTTGATCAGGAGAGTGATTATGTTCAAAATAATGAAAAAATATCCAAATAATTTTCTGTGATTGAAAGTTTTCAAAAAATATGACAAAAATATTTATTATGATTTAATAACTAAAAAATCGTATTAATTCATTAATAAATATTTATTGACGTCAAAAAATTAATTAAAAATCACAGAAAAATCAGAAATTAAATTATAATTAATTTGGAAAAAAAATCGTCGAAAAACGTTGCTCGGAAGTGCCGCACTTGCCCCCACTCTCCGCTGCCGCAAGTGGGTGTCGTCGGAAAATGTTGTCTTCAACCTCCATCCAGCTTGAAAACGAGTTGTGCGACCTAGTTGCGACCCGATTGGGTCTGACGAGTTTCCGGCCAGAAAAAGAGGGTTTTCAAGCGTGTATTTGAAGGGTTTTCATCCTCAGTTCATGGAAAATTGATTTATGGGGTTTATTTCAAGAAAAAACAAGAAATTTAATTAGTGTAGATCTAAGAGATTATATGTGAAAACATGCACCAAAATTTCGGTAAAATATTATGTAAATGGTCGAATCTTAATAAAATTAAAGCATGGTAAATGTTCTACGAACAATAATGTATACATGCAATAATTTAATTTGGATAAATAACCATTAAATTGAGATATAACAATTTTTCAATTGCGAAATTTATGAAAAAACCCTACAACTTTAAACATGAAATTCTCATAAATTAATAAACGAAATTTAGCATAAAATATATGAATAGAAATATAATTTTATGAGGACATAAACAAATTATTTATCAACTCATCTTTTATAAATCATTAAAATAAATAATGTAAACCCAAATATAAACAAACCATTTAATAAACAAAACAACTTCATCATGCTCCAAAGGAAATAAATATATATATACATATATATATATATATATGTTTCGGACTGTAATTTTCCATGACTGCTTTTAGATTCACTTTGTTGTTTCACTATAATTGGCTCTATGGCAATATAGCTTGATGGTTACTAGTTATCAACACAGCACGCACAGTAGTTTTTAAAACTATCCTAACCCATTGCTTTCATGATGATAAATATTATAATAACAAGCTAGATTAGATAGCAATAACAAACTAAACATAAACACATTATTACCTCTTCTTTTCTTTTTTTCTTTTTCGTTTGCCTTTTTCTTTTATAGAGCGTGACCCCTGAAAAGGAGATCAATATTGAAAGAAGTTTTATGAGGTCAAAAGGGGGTTTGATGGTGGGGGCAAAGAGTTCTGAAGAGTGACATGAGTGTGAGGACTTTATACGAGTACAAGTCTCCAATAATTTAACATGAACAAATCTCATGATCGAAAATAATACTAATTTATTCTCCTTAAGGATGTAGATGAGCCAGGTCATAAACACTAGTGACCACATATACATCACTATACTAGCTAGCTACACGTTAAAACCAAAAAGAAAACCCCTCATATATATTGTGGTCATAATACTTTTGGTCCTTTAAGAGAGAGATGTAGAGAATTGTCACATTCTTGGTAAATGGGAGAAAGCAGTCGTCAAGTGTCTCCAAGTGCAATAAAAAGACACTCTTTCCCATTCAAGACTAAAAATATTTTTTTTGGTTTTCTAATTAATGAGTGGTTTTGCTTTGGTTTCATAAATGATATTTATGATATTTATCTAACGACGATGGTTAAGGAATCTCTATAATAAACTTTTTTTTTTACATTCATTTTCTTTAATTGTATTTTAATATTTTTTTAAATCATTAATAAAATTCACTTGTCGTTAATTAATTTAAGAGAATATAAAAAAAAAAATGTAACATAGAATGTATTAACATTTCTCTTTATTTATCAAAATGTACTACTAAAGTACTATATCTTCTGCATCGCATTAATTCTAATTTCTTCATCAGTCTTTTTAGGATCAACCGAGATCACCTCTTCATATCAATCTATATGGAAAATGATATGTAGATCCTTAGCTATATATATTATTTGACCATTTCATTTTCGTCATGTACTTTAGGAGAGAAGAGATTATTATTACTCTCATGATGAGAACAATTATCATATATATATATATACTATTAATTATCTCTAGAGATAGATGGATCAATTATAGCTATATATATATTTGACGATGACTTCATTAAGTCCCCAATATGTAGGTGCATAACATGATAAAACTAATCCCACTTGTGAAGAAATATTAATTTACATTATCTAATAATTAATTACATAACAGGTCGCTTTGTTTTGTGGGCCAATTAAGTTAATAATAATAGAGCGTGGAGAACCCAAAAAGCTTCGAAATAGACATACATTGCTTACGCAAAATGTTCAGTTAGGTTCAAAGATGAATATGATGATGATAGGCTCAAAGTATACTATTATTCTTACACATTAATGTTATTGCCGGTGTCATGTTATCGGCAATTAAAGTATACGATGTCATGACCAAATTCTGTTTTTTCTTCTTTTTTTGGGTGCGAGATAAGGTTATGGTTTTAGGGATCAAATAGTTAATTAACGTAAGTCTAAATATAATGTGCTAAATAAATATCAACTCCGTTAACTAATTCGTTTTAAGATCATGGTGTGACTCATTCAGGGATCAGTAAAGCCCATTTTCTAATAAAATTGATTAAAAAAAAGTGAGAAGAAAGAGCTAAGATTTTGATTAACTAAGGTAAGATTAGCGGTTAATGTAGTAGCTAAATTAATTAGCAATTAAAGATGTGGACGTTTCATGATTGTGACACTACTGTTGAAAGAATTTGAAAGAAATTGATCATATGAGTCAGGCCACGTCTACTGGTTGTGGAGTTTGGCAGCACACTGTAACGTTCTTTTATTAGGATGGTACTAGGAATTATGTGATAGTGACAAATCATACTCATAATAAATTATACATGATTAATATTTTATCACAATTATCCAATCGATTATCTCATCCATTTCCAAACAACCTGAGAAAAAAAGAGAAGAAAAAAAGAAGACTACTATACTACTATTCCCACAAAAAAGCTAGCCTTATCATTATTTCTTTAAAGATAAAAAAATACCCTTTAAAGAGTTTGTTTTTTTTAGTATCCTTTAGGTCGATTGATACAGTGAGTTTACAGTTTTCATATTATTGGAAAAAATTGAAAATAATAATTTGATATAGCCTGGAAACTTACATTATTATATTTGGTTGGGTACTAAAATTTTATTTATGATTCCTGAAAATATCATTTTATGTATTTGGTTGTAAATATGAATTTGTTAATTTTTTATATTTTCATATATTTTATCAAAATAATAAATAATATAATTATAAATAGTAAATGGCATTTTAAAAAATTATCAAATTTTTCTTTAGATTATAATTTATAAACAATTTTACTCATGAAATATATTTTTTTTAATAAAATACAATTATTAAATACTAGAATCAAGTATAATTTTTAAAAATACAAAAATACTCTTATTTTATTTTAATAATATTTAATTTGTTATTTTAAACTAAAATAATGATATAAATACTTTACATATCAATTTTTTTAAATAAACAAACATGATTTTTCATTATATAGTTTGGATATATGTATATTTATTTTTATATTATAAGCTTCAAAAATAAAATAAGTCATTAATTAAAAAGTTATTAATTTAAGATTTATTTTTTAAAATATAATAATAATTTTGAAGTGTTTTACATTTATGCGTATCTGAAAATCAAGTGGGTTTCACGTGAACCTAAAATCAAGAAAAGTTAAATTTTCTGGAGTACAATTTCTCTGTTTAAAAATATTCAAATACAGTATCAAATATGAGAAAGTGTTCAGATTCTCATTTTTGTTCTCAGATTCTTGTATACCAAATGATCCCTTAAAAAATTTGATTGAATTAAAATATATATTAATTAATCATCATGAGAACTTATTCATGTAGCTACACTTGGCGAGAACGCAGAGCTTTGTGGACATTTAAACTCATGAGGTAACAATAATGGTGTACATATATTTGTTTCAAAAACATAATTAAGAAACTGAATAGCTTTTTAATCACTGCTCCCACATATATTTTATATAAATATGGTTAGTGGATTATGACCTTAATATATAAATATAATTAATTAGAGCATACGCACAAACTAAAATGCGTGCAAGTTTAGTGTTATTTTATGGAGTATGATGACATAAATATATATAAACTGATCCACATAATAGACCGCCAAATTAGAAGTTGTAATTAAGAAATACTTATATATATATATGTATACATATCATATGTACGTATAATAGACCGCCAATATTAAAAGTTGTAATTAAGAAATACATATATATATATATATCATATGTAGGAATAAATAGGGATGCTCAATACACTACAAAAAACAAGGCCTATACCGAGAACAAATGTCATCGGTATAAGCCCAAATGTTCTCAGTATAGCCTCTACCGAGACTATGTGTTCGGTATAAAGTCCTCGGTACAGACGCGTCGGTAGAACAAAACTTCTACCGACGACAATCAAGATGTCCTCGGTATAGGTTGTACCGAGGACAATGTCCTCGGTATAGAGGGAAAAATGTCCTCGGCACAACCAACCCCAATTTGTCATCTTAATGGTATATACCGAGGACAATGTCCTCGGTGTAGACTAAACTATAATTTTTTTTATATTTGTAATATTTATTCCCTTATTTATTTATTTTATTTGAATTAAATATAAAAAAATATAATAAAATTAAAACACTTATATTAAACATATAAATAAAAACATAAGATTGTATATTTGCTGAATCAAAATAAAGAGTTGTCTTAAACATGATAATGTAATAGTCCATTGTAATAAAATTCATACATAAGTCCTACTGAGTCGCTGCTCCAACATCGGGATCATCGGGTGGTGGTGGGGCACATTGAGATCATCGGGTGGTGGTGGGGCACATTGAGATCCCGGGGTGATACAATGAGTCCGGACATGCTCCTCTAACTGTCGAAGACGCTCTCTCATATCAGACAACTCTTCATCTCTAGTTTGTGAAGGACGAAAATCAAATGGAGTTCGGTTCCTTATGTTAAGGATACATCCATATCCTTTCTGGTGGCCCCGTCGTTTTCCGAAGACAGTTTGTACCAAAGATATGTCTTCATCTTCAGGCGCACTCGAAACTGGTGTGGAACTCTCAGTATCAGTTGTCTGTGTCTGCTGTGTGTCGCGATATGCACGCAATTCCTCCTATGATACAATGTATAATGTAATTAAAATTTTGAAACAATTAAAATTTTGAAAAATGTTTAAAAAAACTTAATGTACCCAAGTATTTTTGGCTGTCTCTGTCACCCACCCTGTGCCTGATTTATGGTGAGTATCCATCCAGCTATCCGGGATGAGCTCAAGTTGCCCAGTCTCTAAATTGCGCTGTCACGTACATATATTTTTATAAAATTAATAATTAAACGTAAATAAGAAAAACAAACTAAAAAATAATCAATTAACTAACTTTTTTATAGCGCAGGGCTGGGATTGACTGAGAACCTCCATAGCTAAGCTCTTTCAGTTTCTTCCTATTTTCCTTGTTGACCACATAACGTTTCTGCAAAAAGTTATCGTTAGTAATATATTTAATTAAGATAGTTAAGTTTAGCAAGAAATTAATACCGTAATTTCTAGGCGTCGGAAAAATTCAATGTCTTTTTGCCACTGCGTATCCGTGCAACCACCATAACGATTTTGTGGCCCATTAATCGTTAAATGCTCTTTAATATCGTACTTCCAGTCAGAATACTTTTTAGCACACGAAGTATCAATGCCTCTCAAGATCCCAGGCATATGCCCTTCTCCATATCTAGTACGCCCAATATCAAACAAATCATTCTAATATACAAACATTTATTAGTAAATATGATATATAACATAAAAATACATAAACTACTTACTTCCAAATGTGCAAGTATTCTTTCTTTCGAGGCATTTGGTACTTTTGACCATTGAGGACAGTCCGGATCTGTGTACTGTCGAACAAGTAATCCGAGCTCTCTTGAGAAATTTGAGTTGTACTCTCCGATCTCTTTATATGTTCTCCCCCGTACATCCCACTCGTGAGGGAGAGGACGCCCCAACTGTTCCCTTTTTTCCCGCGTGTTCAATCCTTTATGGCGTCCACGTTTGTTTGGAGGCGCCATTGTATGCAAATTCAATATTTTAAAATTAATATGGATTAATTGTTAAAATTTAAGGAGTATATCAATGTGTAAAGTATTACCTTGTTCACAATCAGCTGGGATATCTGACGGTCCACGTGGAGGATCGCATCCTCCACCATCACCCCTGTGAGATCGAGCAATAACATCAGCCATATCTGTCAAATTAATCGATATTAAAATTACATTTATCGGTTAAAAATGACTATATAAAATTATTTATTGTTAAAAATAATTACTTCAACATATTATAAAATTACCACTTAATTATCACTATAATAATCTTCACTATCATCATCAGTTTCTATGTGTTCATCTTCCTCTTCATCATCTTCATATTCAACTTCCTCCTCCTCCTCCTCCACTTCCTCTTCCCCCTCCTCCTCTTCTTCTTCCATTTCCTCCTCCCTCTCCTCCTCAATTGCAAATTATCTATCTCAACAAATTGTAATGGAGCCCCCGTACGTTCAAAGCTGATTTGTGGCAACGGTCCAAGATCAACGAATAATTGGAAATTAGAGGAACTAGTGTCGTGCATAACATCTACTTCTACATCCTCCGCTTGTTCTTCAACTAATGGGATGTCCCACACATTTCTGTGATGCACTTCTTAGACGACTTTCCAATGAGATTTATTTTTAAGGTCTTCAATGTAGAAAACTTGGTTAGCCTGAGTTGCTAAGATAAATTTATCATCTTTGAAGGCCTCCGAACTGGTTTTGATACTCGTTATGTTTTGCTCGAACTTTAATCCTGAAGACCGATTAGTGTCAAACCATTTGCACTTAAATAATACAACAGAACAACCAGAAAGATATGACATCACTAAAACTTCTTCCAACTGGCCGTAATAAGTACTATTTTCGACACCCGCTACAGAGACTCCACTATTTTGAGTTTTGCGATTCTTGTCCTTGTCATAACACAAAAATCTTACTCCATTTACAACACACCCAGGGTACGACGCAACACGAGTTGAAGAACCGTTTGCTAAAGAGATTAATTCTTCATGTACTTCCAAGGATCCTGTTTGTCAAAGATGATAAATCTTATTATAAAACCAATTAGGAAATTCCTCTCTATGTAATTGGCCTAGGTTTTCAACACCTCTAGTCTGTAGAATTTCCCTATGCTCTCTGCAACAAACAAAAACAACCAATTTAAGAGCTACTAATAAGTGCTATAATAAACATGCAATGAAATGATGAACTACTTTAATTACTTACCGAAGATATGGCAATATCTCATTGCAGTTGTTTAGAATATACCAATCCGCTATTTTCTTCACTTCAACTTCCAAAATTGTCAAGGATTTCTTACCAATTGGACGACCCTTAGATCGAAAGACCGACATCATTTTAAGTGATGGACCAACATCTACATTTTGGTCTGGACGATTGAACTTTGTCTCAGCACCTTTCAAGTACATGGAGCAAAATGTTAATGCCTCATCAACCACATATCCTTCTGCTATTGACCCCTCTGGACGTGCTTTATTACGGACATAATTCTTCAATTTTTTCATATACCTTTCAAAATGATACATCAACCTCATGTGAACCGGTCCTCCAAGTATTGCTTCTTCCAGTAAATGTATTAGTAGATGGACCATGATATCGAAAAAAGCAGGTGGGAAAATATTTTCTAACTTGCAAACAATCTCAACAATTGAAGTTTTGACTTTTTCTAAATCTGAGACTTTTAGAGTTCTCGCACAAATGAGCTTGAAGAAAGTGCATAACTCAATAATAGTTGTGTTATATTATTTTATAATATAATGTAATATTATATTATTTTATAATATAATGTTTTAGATTAAATAAATGTGACATAGAGTGTCACATATTGTAACATATAATAGAGAGTTACATTATTTGGATATATGTGAAATATCCAAACATGTAACATATTTGGTGTTACAAATTCATCACAAATTTGTAACTCCTAAATATCACCCATTATTGTGTAGATTTGTTGTTACACAATATTGAGATGAATTTCTTAAAGCCATATGAGAAATGGCTGATAGAGATGTGATTTTAACTCCCATATTGTGTATGGAAGTTACAAAATCAAGTGGGAATAAATTGGAACGTTTTGGAAAAAAACTGAAAAATGTGTTGCTGAAATTGACTGAGGGCCGCGGTGCCTGGAACTAGTGCCGCGGCCCTAATGCCTGACAGCTTCTATAATTTCAGTTTTTTATCCAACTTTGAACGATTCCAACAGCTTAGTAACTCCCAATTCTATATTTTAATTCCATAAAACACCAAATTAATCATTGGTAACAGCCATGGGGTTGGTGGAATTTGAAATTCAAAGGGTATCTCTAAACTCTATAAATAGGAGCCTAATGCTCACTTGTAAGACACACCATTTTTCTATCCACTAGAGCACTTGGCTAGAAACACCTTGAGGCTTGATTATTCCAGAAAGCATTTCCAAAATCTGAGAGAGATCCCTTAGTGCTTGAGTTAGGGGGAAATAAGCTTTTAGACAAAGGTTTCAAACCTTGTTCAAGTTGGTGATCCCCAATCCTCTTCACTTAGGTTGTGTAAGTGAGAGTTTGTTTGAGGTTTATGTTCTTCCTTTTATTCTATTGTTCTTCTTCTTATTCTCTTGTTTTATTTACTTGTATATTTTGTTTAAGAGTTGTAATCTCTTCATTTGGTCCAAACACTTTATTTTATTTGTAACTTTTGTTTTGAGTTGTACTTTACTATTCTCTTCTTCTTCATCATCTTCTTCATTTCCTTTGTTTTATTTGTATTTTCAGTTATAGAGTTGTAACACTTTATTTAATCAATTTTGTCCATTGTAATATTTTGCATAGAGTTGTAACATTATCTTACCATTTCCATTGAGGCAATATTATTTTTCCTAACATTCAAAAGCTTATCCCTTTTTGTTTCAATGGAAGGGGAGACAATCAAAATCATGAACCAAGACCTAGTGAGATTGGATAGGTTTGATGGATCCAATTTTACTAGGTGGCAAGACAAGGTGAGGTTTCTTTTAACCACTCTAAAAATCTCCTACATCCTTGAGTCTTCCTTGGCACCTCTAGCCGAGCCATCCGACAAAGACACTCCCGAGGAGGTGGAGAAGAGAAGGAAGAGGGAGGAGGACAATCTTCTTTGTAGGGGTCATATCGTCAATGCCCTATCCGATAGGCTCTATGACCTCTACACCGAGACCAAATCGGCAAAGGAGATATGGGATGCACTTGAGAAAAAGTTTAAGGCGGAAGAGGAAGGTACCAAAAAGTTTTTGATATCTCAATACTTCGATTTCAAATTTTTTGGTGATAAACCTATTCTTCCTCAAATTCATGAATTGCAAATTATTGTTAATAAATTGAAAGTGTTAAAGATTGAGCTTCCCGAGGCCTTTCAAGTTGGTGCTATAGTGGCTAAATTACCACCAACTTGGAAGAGCTATAGGAAAAGAATCCTTCATAAAAATGAGGATTATTCTTTGGAGGAGATCCAAAAGCATATTCGAATCGAAGAGGAATCGATATGTAGAGATAAACTTGTGGAGGGGTCTAATGGAGAGACTTCCAAAGCAAATGCGGTGTCACAACCAAAACATCCCAAAAACAAAGGGAAAAAGGGTAATGAGAAACCTTTGGGTCCAAAAACCAACCCAAACAAGTTTAAGGGCGAGAAAGGTCCTTGCTTTGTGTGTGGGAAAAATGGTCACTATGCTAGAGAGTGTAGACATAGAAAAGACCAACAAGGACCTAAGGTGAACGCAACTCAAGAGGAAAACATAGTTGCTACCCTTAGTGAGGTGAATGCGGTCCAAGGCAAGGTGAAAGGGTGGTGGTATGACACATGTGCCACCGTCCATGTCACCTATGACAAATCATTGTTCAAGACCTTTGAAGAGTCAAAGGGCAACCATGAGATACAAATGGGCAATGAGGGCAAATCCAAGGTACTTGGCAAAGGTACTATTGATGTCTACTTCACCTCCGGCAAGAAAGTTACATTAGTGAATGTACTTTATGTTCCCGAAATGAGTAGAAACTTGGTAAGTGGTGATTTGCTTGGCAAGCCCGGCATTAAAGCCATTTTTGAGTCCGGTAAACTTATACTTACCAAATCAAATGTATTTTTGGAAAAGGGGTACTCTTGTGAGGGTATGGTTAAATTGTGCACCAATGATGTAACTTTCAATGTTATCAATAAAAATGTTAATTCCGCCTATATTGTTGAGTATGATTCTTTATTTTTGTGGCATCTTAGACTATCGCATATAGGTTTTTCAACCATGAAAAGAGTAGTAAAATGTGGTATGATTGCATGCAATATTAAAAACTATGGTAAATGTGAAACATGTGTTAAGGCAAAAATGATTAAGAAACCATTTCCTAGTGTAGAAAGATCATCTAATTTACTAGATTTAATCCATAGTGATCTTTGTGAATTAAATGGTGTTTTAACTAGAGGTGGTAAAAGGTATTTTCTTACTTTTATAGATGATTTTAGTAGATATACCTATGTGTTTCTTTTAAAGCATAAAGATGAGACTTTTGATGCTTTTAAATTGTATAAATTAGAAGTTGAAAACCAACTAAATAAAAAGATTAAGGTGCTAAGAAGTGATAGAGGAGGAGAGTACTTCTCTAATGAATTCAATACATTTTGTGAAGAAAATGGTATAATTCATGAGTGCACTGCACCTTATACACCACAACACAATGGTGTTGCCGAAAGGAAAAATAGGACTTATCTAGAGATGATAAATTCTATGTTGGTGTTTTCTAAGTTGAACTTCAACTTATGGGGTGAAGCGCTTTTAACCGCTTGTCGCATTCTTAATCGAATACCGATGAAGAAAAATGAGATATCTCCATATGAGTTATGGAAAGGAAGAAAACCCAACATAGGGTACTTCAAAGTGTGGGGGTGTCTTGCATATTGCAAGAAAACCGAACCTAATAGAACAAAGTTAGGCTCAAGAGCCATAAAGTGTGCTTTTGTTGGTTATGCCAACAATAGTAAAGCTTATAGGCTATTAGACTTAGAGTCTAATATTGTGATTGAATCTAGAGAAGTTGAATTCTTTGAGAATATGTTATGTGACAACAATTCTTAAGCTTCAACATCTCTAAAGGAGAATTTGCTATATGAGAATAATTCTCAAGCTTCTACATCCAAAGTTGATTCTCAAGAGGAGAATTCTCAAAAGGATGTAAAGCAACCCTTTGAACCTAGAAGAAGTCAAAGGCTTAAAAATCATAAAAGTCTAGTAGTGGATGAGATAGATTCTCAACGAATTTCATTCTACATGGTAGAAGGAAATAGAGAGGAAGTCATTAGGAAAATTCCTATTGTACTTCTCGTTGAGGATGATCCTAAGACTTATAGAGAAGCTATGCAATCGAGAGATAGTGCATTTTGGAAAGAAGCCATCAATGATGAGATGAATTCCATTCTTTCCAATAACACTTGGGAATTGGTAGACCTCCCACCGGGGTCTAAGCCAATTGGGTGTAAGTGGGTATTTAGGAGAAAATATCACACTGATGGCACTATCCAAACCTTAAAGCTAGATTAGTAGCTAAAGGGTTTAGGCAAAAAGAGGGTATCGATTATTTCGATACCTATGCGCCTGTTGCAAGAACAACTTCTATAAGAATTTTGTTCGCCTTAGCTTCTATACACAACTTGTATGTTCATCAAATGGATGTCAAAACGGCATTCCTTAATGGTGACCTCAATGAGGAGGTCTATATGGAACAACCCGAAGGGTTTGTCCTACCAAAATATGAACATAAAGTTTGTAGACTTGTAAAATCCTTATATGGATTGAAACAAGCTCCTAAGCAATGGCATGAGAAATTTGATCAAGCCATCATGTCTAATGGGTTTAGACATAACAATGGAGACAGGTGTTTGTATTCCAAAACTTGTAAGGGATATGTGATCATTGTTTGCTTATATGTGGATGACATGCTTATTTTAAGTAATAGCATGAAAGGGATAGAAGAAACGAAGAGGTTTCTATCATCAACCTTCATGATGAAAGATCTTGGAGAAGTTGATACCATACTCAGTATCAAAGTAAAGAAACATAGTGGGGGTTTTGCGTTAGGGCAAGCCCACTATGTTGAGAAAGTATTGAACAAATTTAACCATCTCAAGGTTAAAGATGCCAATACTCCATTCGATCATAGTGTAAAACTAGAGAAGAATGAAGGAAGAGTGGTGGCTCAATTGGAGTACGCTAGTGCTATAGGGAGTCTAATGTACGCTGCCCAGTGTACTAGACCTGATATAGCATTTGCGGTAAGTAAACTTAGTAGGTTTACAAGTAATCCAAGTGTGGATCACTGGAAGGCAATTGGAAGAGTCCTTGGTTATCTCAAGAAAACCAAAGGACTAAGCCTTCACTACTCCAAATTTCCTTCGATATTAGAAGGATATACAGATGCAAGTTGGATATCCAATATTGGGGACAACTTGTCCACAACTGGTTGGGTATTTACACTTGGTGGAGGTGCAATTTCTTGGGGTTCCAAGAAACAAACCTGTATATCTCATTCCACTATGGAAGCAGAGTTCATAGCTCTAGCTGCTACTGGCAAAGAGGCCGAATGGTTAAGGGATCTGTTGATAGAGATTCCCCTAATCAAAGATAATGTATCTACTATATCGATACATTGTGATAGCCAAGCAACATTGGCTAGAGCATACAGCGGAGTGTATAATGGGAAGTCTAGACATATTAGTCTAAGACATGGATATGTAAGAGAATTGATTCAAAGAGGAGTCATCTCAATATCCTATGTGAGAACAAGTGAAAATCTGGCGGATCCTTTCACTAAGCCACTAACGAGGGATTTTGTGGCTGCATCATCTCGAGGGATGGGACTTAAACTCCCTAAAGAGATTCACGATTGATGGCAACCTATCTTAACACTAGTTATTCAACTAGTGTTAGGTTCAATAGGTAATAACAAGTCAATCAAGTGAATATTAGTTGTACTCAAAACAAGTCCCATCTGAGATATTGAGTACTTGTGTGTTACCAAGTGGAGGGTTAAAACCGAAAGGTTTTTTAATAGAATTCAGTCTTGTAAAGACAAGTATTTTTGGTAACAAAATACTGTAAGAATTCTACCTATATGGACCTAGGGGTGGTGCCGCCTCTCATGAGAATTGGGAGTATTCTCAAGAACGTCCATGAATGGAAAGTGCACATGGCCATTAACGATGCAAAGCAAGACATAGAGGTCTCAAGTGAACATCGCAAAGGTGTGTGTATTATCACCGATTTTCCATCATGAAAAGATGGTTCAATGCCTAGTGCAACCAAATTTTCGACAAATTTTGTGATAATTACACTATAGTAAAGTTCAAGTTGAAAAACACTTTACTTTATGCATCAATGTAATGACTCCTATAAGAGAGAGTTCTTATTTAATCAAGTGGGGGATATGTTTTATTTTTAAATATAATGATTGATTAAATAAGTGTTACAATAGATGACTATTTAATCTAGTGGGGGAATGTTATATTATTTTATAATATAATGTAATATTATATTATTTTATAATATAATGTTTTAGATTAAATAAATGTGACATAGAGTGTCACATATTGTAACATATAATAGAGAGTTACATTATTTGGATATATGTGAAATATCCAAACATGTAACATATTTAGTGTTACAAATTCATCACAAATTTGTAACTCCTAAATATCACCCATTATTGTGTAGATTTGTTGTTACACAATATTGAGATGAATTTCTTAAAGCCATATGAGAAATGGCTGATAGAGATGTGATTTTAACTCCCATATTGTGTATGGAAGTTACAAAATCAAGTGGGAATAAATTGGAACGTTTTGGAAAAAAACTGAAAAATGTGTTGCTGAAATTGACTGAGGGCCGCGGCGCCTGGAACTAGCGCCGCGGCCCTAATGCCTGACAGCTTCTATAATTTCAGTATTTTATCCAACTTTGAACGATTCCAACAGCTTAGTAACTCCCAACTCTCTATTTTAATTCCATAAAACACCCAATTAATCATTGGTAACAGCCATGGGGTTGGTGGAATTTGAAATTCAAAGGGTGTCTCTAAACTCTATAAATAGGAGCCTAATGCTCACTTGTAAGACACACCATTTTTCTATCCACTAGAGCACTTGGCTAGAAACACCTTGAGGCTTGATTATTCCAGAAAGCATTTCCAAAATCTGAGAGAGATCCCTTAGTGCTTGAGTTAGGGGGAAATAAGCTTTTGGACAAAGGTTTCAAACCTTGTTCAAGTTGGTGATCCCCAATCCTCTTCACTTAGGTTGTGTAAGTGAGAGTTTGTTTGTGGTTTATGTTCTTCCTTTTATTCTATTGTTATTCTTCTTATTCTCTTGTTTTATTTACTTGTATATTTTGTTTAAGAGTTGTAATCTCTTCATTTGGTCCAAACACTTTATTTTATTTGTAACTTTTGTTTTGAGTTGTACTTTACTATTCTCTTCTTCTTCATCATCTTCTTCATTTTCTTTGTTTTATTTGTATTTTCAGTTATAGAGTTGTAACACTTTATTTAATCAATTTTGTCCATTGTAATATTTTGCATAGAGTTGTAACATTATCTTACCATTTCCATTGAGGTAATATTATTTTTCCTAACAAGTTGTACTCATCGATTTCTCTAGGAATGCATGCACACCAACTGGCAAAAGGCGTTGCATAATGATGTGACAATCATGCGATTTCAAACCAGTGATCTTATTGTCATTATCAATCACATTTTTCCTTAGGTTAGATCCAAAACCATCTGGAAACTTCACTGATTTAAGAAATCGACAAAACTTTTGGCGATCTTCAACAGTGAAAGTGAATTTGGCCGCAAGCTTTTGTATCCGACCATTCAACTTCCTCAGCTGTAACTCTGGTCTCATCTTCATCTTCTCCAAGTCTACTCTGGCACTAACTGTGTCTTTGGTCTTATTCTCCAACCCAACTATTATGCCTACTAAACTGTCGCACACATTTTTCTCAACCTGCATAACATCTAGATTGTGCCGCAACATTATGTTGGCCCAATATGGGAGCTCAAAAAATATACTTTTTTTCCGCCAACCTACTTGCTCTTTTGTACGCTTTCTTTTTTGGCCGCCATAACTGACATGCTTACCAGGAAGAGAATCGGGTATGAAACTCATTTGTGTGAACATTTCTTGCATGGTTAATGGCTTTGATGGTAATCTTTTTTCAATGACACCATATGTCTTCTTGTCCCTTCTAATGGCATGTTTGATTGGTAAAAAATGTCTATGACCATAAAAAGCAACCTTCTTTTGTAAACGAATAGATGGTGTTGCCACATTGCAAATAGAGCAAGCATGATAACCTTGGGCAGTCCATCCAGAAAGGCTACTCCTTGCAGGGGAATCGTTTATAGTCCACATCAAAGCTGCCCGAAGAATGAAGAAACTGCCATCGACTGCATCTCGAGTCTGTACACCGGTCACCCATAATTATTTTAACTCATCAATCAATGGTCTTAAGAAAACATCAAAATCTTTTCCTGGCGAATGAGGTCCCGAAATTAATAAGCTCAACATGAAATTAGTTTCTCTCATGCACAACCATGGTGGCAAGTTATATGTCGTCAACACAATTGGCCTCATACTATAAGAAAGACTCATATTACCAAAGGGATTGAATCCATCTGCAGCCAATCCAAGCCACACATTCCTGGGTTCCATTGCAAATGTTGGATTATTTCGGTCAAAGTCCTTCCAAGCTTTCCCATCAGCAGGATGACGCAATACACCATCTTCTTTTATACGTTACTCGTGATGCCATCTCATATGTTGAGCAATGTGCCTCGATGCATATTTTCGCATTAACCTAGGGGTTAAAGGAAAATAACGCATCACTTTATGAGGCACTTTCTTTCCCTTGGTGTTCTTGTCCACCCATCGATCCTCCCCAAAAACAGGACATTTGCTTTTTCTAGAATGTTCTTTCCAAAATAGTGTGCAATCATGCTTGCAGACATGGATTGACTCATAGCCCAATCCAAGTTTCCCCAACAACCTTTTCGCTGCATAATGCGATTTTGGAAGCTTATTTGGGGCTGGAAATGCATCATGTAACAACTCTAGCATTCCATCAAATATTTTGTTGGGAATTTTACCCAACACTTTGAAATGCATTAACTTCACTAGGAAATTCAATGATGTGTAATTTTGATACTCGGGGAATAATGGAGCCTCGATCTCAGCAAACAAATCGTTATAATGTTGCCCACCCCTGAAGTCTGTTGTAGGTATCTCTTGATCGCGCTCATTCTCTTCATATTCGTCATTGTCATTTTGCATAAGATCATTGAGAACATCCATCATTTCATCTTCATCATTTTGATCTATCCGAGCTCTCATTGGTATTATTTCATCCTCTCCATGCCAATGCCAATTGGTATATTTCCGTAGAAAACCATTTATAAAAAGATGATTTTCTAATACATCAATCGTCTGAAATTCAACGTTGACACACCTCCTACACGGACATTTCACCAATCCCCTTGAGTCAACGCGCTGCCGAGCTCTCTGGAGAAAATCCATCACACCAGCCTCATACTCATCGGATAATCGATTTGTCAAATTAATCCAACTCTTGTCGATCGACATTGTATGAATGTAGCACTGCACGGAACACTAATCATCAAACTTACAATCAATTTGTGTTTGTGTCCTAATTCAGAGAGAGGCAAATGTAAGAGTCTTCAATGACTCACCCTCTCTGAACGGGTCTAAGGCTTCTTGTGATGAACACTAAAAAAATATAATATTATCACTAGGTGATAATAACACTATTATATCTTTGGTAATAATTTCTTATTACCAAAGAAAAAAGAAAATAAAATTAAATATGTTTTTTTAATGTCTTATGCTCTTTGAAGTTAATTATGTTGTTTTATGATATCTAACTATAATATATTTCAGTGTAAATATTATTAAAATTATTTAAATTTGACATATTTTTTTAATTTTAATTTTAATAATGATTAAAACTAACAAATATTAAATTTAATTTTTTTAATTTTAATTTTAATTTTAATTTTAATAATGGTTTTCTAATAATATATTTGTTAATTTTATTTAATCAGAACTAAAAAATATTATTTTTTTACATATTAATTTAGTATTTATTAAATTACATATTTTACTTATGCTTTATTGAATAGTTTTATTAATTTAAACAAAATTTCTAAGATTTGTTTAAAATTTATTTAATTACTTTAGGATTTAATTATTACTTAAAATATTTAATTAATGTTTATTTTTATTAAAATTTAGTTGCATAATGTTAATGTTAATTTTTTTTAATCTTAATTTTAAAATATATTATTTTACTTATCAATTCACTATTTATTAAATTAGAAATTTTATTGAGTACTTCTACTAATATTCACAATATCTCTAAATTTTACAATTCTATAAAAAATTCGGCAGCATAACGACTATATTTTCATCTATCCCAAAATTTAAAATCCTGCAAATAACACATAAAAAATATCCAGACCCAGATCATGCAGAGAGCAATACAAATACATTTTAAACGACTATATAATTTATAATTATTAGTCTAAATTTTATTAATTATTCAATTTTCTAAGTAAAATATTAAAATTCTACTAAAAATTAACAACAACAAATTAATCATCAATATTTATAAAATCTGATTTTTTACTACTAACATAACCAAAAAAAATTAAAATTGACAACAACAACATACTAACATTACCACCAAAATTTTCAAATTAACACTCAAATATTTAATATGTTTACTAATATGTTTAATACACAAAAAATTCACCAAAACAACATGGAATTTATTTTAATAAAAAAATACTAATTAATCATATAACAATTTTCTAATTCCTAATATCATTTTTACTAATACTTATTTTTAAAACCTAAAAATAAATACATTCTATCTAATATAATAATTTCAGATTTTTATTAAAATTAATATTATTTTATTTATATAAAAAAAACATAAATTATTCAAAAATTGAAAAAAAATTAAAAACAACTTACCAATACCTTCAATATCTTGCAAGCTATCTCTGTAGTCCAACAAAAACCGAATACCCAACCTTCAAACAAAAATTACAAAATATCATTATACCATTTCATAAATATATATATATAAAATGAATAAATAAACCATACCTTTAACAAATAGAGAGAAATTCCTTCACCCTTGGCAATTTTGGGGCTTAAAACCGAGCTTTTTGGGAGGAAAACGGAGGTTTTCGGCGGAGGGAGGCGGACGATTCGGAGAAAACAGAGGGAAACCAGAGAGGAAGGAGAAGGGGCTTCGCGGCTGTTGGGTATATTTATAAACCCTATACCGAGAACATGTTCTCGGTATAACAACTAACCCTATTCAGAACCGCGAAAATGTCCCGCGCATATGAAATGTCTATACCGAGAACACGTTGTCGGTATAATGTTCTCGGTATAGATCCTTTTTTTTGTAGTGATATTTAGAGTTTGTAACCAGCATAGGCTTAATTTTTTTTTTTAGGAGGGAAAGTATACTCAAAGTTAGAAAAACATTAATTCTGTTAGGCCCCGCCTGTTTAGCTCAATTAGGTGTGACTGGACCAACATGTGTCACTTCGTAATTGGTCCAACTCATAAATATTTTAAATAATAAATTTAAAATAGAAAAAATATATTTTTATATAATAGAAAGTTAAAATAATAAAATAAAAACTGAAAACTGATTTTAATTATTAAAATACACTCTTTAAAAAATTAAAATAAAATTTTGTTTAAGAGAAATAAAATAAAAACTAACACAATCTGGGTTTCTAAAAAAATAAAAAACATTTCCTATGAGGAAGAACTTTATACAAATTCAGTCAAGAACACAAATTCAGTAAAAAAAACAAACACAAATTCTCTGTCTTCTTCTTCCTTCTCGGCCACTTCTTCTTTCTTTTCTTTTTTCTCATTTTTCTTCCTCTGATTTCTTGCCTTCCGAAGCTCGATTCACTGCCTTTGTAACGACCCAAAATCGCTAATAAGGCTTAAGGGCCTTGATTAGTGTGCCAGGAGGGCATGTTGGGATTTATGTGTGATTTTATGAGTTAAATGCATGGTTATGATTTAAAGCATGTTATTTGACTATTTATTTATCTGTGATGCATGACTATGTGTATTAGTATGCATGTAGGCCCTGACTGTGTTTGAAGGGCATAACTGTAATTTTGGCCTTGTTGGGCATAACTGCGTCGATATGTGATAATTGTATTCTGTGAATTGTACCACGTGGGTGTGGTTGTATTATTGTGATGCACGTGCCGAGACGGTCCTAGAGAGCTAGTTAACTCAAGAGTCACGACGGGAATTCTATACCCGGCTCGGGAGGAGCATAGGGGTACCTCGGGAATTTTATGGTTAAGTTGAGATTTAGCGGGTAATGGTTATTGGAGATTTAGTAACCTGGGTAACCATTTGTTACTGCTGAGAGTAACAAGTTTTAGAAAGAAAATGGTAGAAATGAAATAGAAATGAAAAGACTTAAGTACCCTTGAGGTTTAGGTGGGAAAGGATAGGCAAGGAGGGGCAAAATGGTCATTTGGTTGGGAATTAGATAAATGGCAGCTGGTTTTATGGGGTACACGGTTTGGGGCTTAACCATTTTGGTCTTGATAGAGTTTGAAGAGAAGAGAAAAGAGAGGGAAAAGCTAGGGCATGAGGAAGAAGAAGAAGAAGAAGAGAAGGAGAAGTTGGAGACTTAGGAGATGAATCAAGGATGCATAGGGTTGGATTCTTCATTCAAGGTAAGGATTCTAAGTAAATTTAAGGCTTGCTTTTGTTATGGTTTGAGGAATTAAAGCATTTTGAAGTTTGATTAAGTTTGTTTTTGGGTTTAATATTTTATGAAGTTGAAAATCAAAGATGTGGATTTTGGGGATTTGATTGTGTGTTTGAGTTTCTTTGATTGTGTTTCTGAGTTGTTAAATGATTCCTATGAAGTTTGGAATTGAGTTTTGGGGTTGAGATATGAGTTTGGGCTGTTTTGGGGGTATTTTGGATGAAGGAATTGAAGGTGAGAAACCCAGAAATTTCGGGTTCGTAAGGGCGCGCCGCGGCCCTGTTCTTGGGCGCCGCGGCGCAAGGTTGGTTCCAGGGGAGGTGTGGCCTCTGACTTGTTAAGCGCCGCGGCCCTGTAGGGCTGAGCCGCGGCGCTAGGCCATTTTCAGGACACCAAAATTTACATTTTTCAGCTTTTGCTCCGGGGGTTCGGGGGATGTTTCCGATGAATTGTTTTAGGAATTTGGGAGCCCCGGGAGTGTGGGATTGGTCCCGGGAAGTGGTTTTGGGTTGATTAGTAATGAGGGATGTTTCTTGTGTGTTGTGACTAGGTTCTTTGAGAGGCTCATGCTAGAGGACCGTGCTCGCGGCTTTGGTGCATCAGGAGGCTCGGAATGCAGGTAAGAAAACTATAACACCCGAGGTTAGGGCATGGCCCCAGATTGTATTATGTGCAAATGTTTAAACCTTAAATGAATCATGATGTGTGTGAATGATTATTTCGAATGTACTATATGTGTGATTATGATGAAATGAGCGGCAAGGGCCGAGTACGGCGTAAGCCGGGGCGGCCGTGGGCCGGGTACGGCGTAAGCCGGGGCGGCCGTGGGCCGAAAGTAACACCTAGCACATGGGATGCTATAGTCAGGGCGGGGCCCGGTGGATACATGTATTATGCTATATTCAGGGTGGGACCCAAGGGATACATGAGTTATCCTCGCGGTGAGAACCGATACCCCAGGGCTTTGGTAAGGCCTCTGGGGCGGCATGGCCGTGTTTGCTTAGTCTAATGGTTGACTTGTTTATATGTGGATTATCTGTTATGATAAATTGTATAAATGCATATGTTATGTTCTGCATGAGTTTTCTTGCTGGGCTTCGGCTCACGGGTGCTCTGTGTTGCAGGTAAGGGCAATGACTGAGTCAACCAACCATGAGTACGGAGAGCGTGAAGCGACGCGTACATGTTTGGCCTGCCCGACTGCTTTGGTTGGGGGTTTATTCGTAAATGGCTGTAATAATCTATGATTTTATGATTTCTCAAAATGTAACCTTATTTCAAGACGTGATTAGTTTTCAAACCTTATTTTGGGATCCCAAATGTTTAATAATAGAAGTTTTAATGAAACGACGCATTTTCTAAGATTACAGCCTTAACTTTTAATTAGTCACACTTTTGTTTCAAAACCTCGGTTAGCGAGTTCTTTGCACACTGTTTTGTCTTAAAAACTCACTCAGTAACGGCTCTAAGGAAGTAGGGCGTTACAGCCTTCCTCTAAGAAAACAAAACTAGATCCACAAACCTTGGAACTAGAATCACGTTGTTGCCGATGAGATGGAGGACCTTCATGTAATGACCCAACTATTTCTATGACCTTGGACCATTAGATCTTCTATACATAGCTACTATTTTGGGAAAGATACATAAGAAATAGTATAACTTTATTAAATCTCAAAATATTGTATCAAATACATAATAATAGAAAATATGGCATGGGTACCCATTGTTTAAAAGAAAAACATAAACTTTAATTCAATTGTTTAAAAAAAACTAAACGCGGAAAAACATGATCTAAAAGACTAAATATAAATAACTTCATCCTCGATCGACACGCAGTCCACTCAGTCCTTTCATCCTCAACACACATGCCAAGCTTCCAAGAATCCTTCCGCCTCCGTATCTAGTTTCATGCATCATACTAAAAAATAAAGGAATGAGCCTAATGCACAGCAAGGAAAACCTAACACATAACTCATATACATAAAACTCATAACGTAGCATATAATAAAACATATCATAAACATATGTCACACATACTATAATGGCCATTATTACTTGGGGTCCCGTAACTAAACAAGTCATATGCCCATTAGATTTGTGGGGCTTGCTAGCTAAGCAAGTCATATGCCCATAAATTTATTGGGGCTTGTTAGTGTACAGGTCATATGCCCAAGTCTACAAACCTACACAATATAACATTTCATAACACAACATAACATAATATAAGATAACATATCACATATCATATAACATATAAAATCCTATCCTATTTTCCTTACCAATATACCGGGATGATGAGAACAAAGTCGGGATTTCGGAACACTCCTAAAAACCATAATATAAAGGTGAGTATACTAAAGAAAAGAAATGGAAAGAATAAACTACACCATCGAAACGATACTTACCAATGAAAACCTTAAGTTCGAAGAACTTAGATGCCTAACCAAGAATAGAAAAGACTGAGTTAGGATTTGAGTAGAGAAGAACTATAAGAATCAACACAGAAAGGAACTAGAATTAGGAATACTTTGAATGCTTATATGATCGAACTATACCTCGAAATCGAAATACACTATTTCCTTACTTCCCAAGTGTTTATTAAGCTTATAATGATTAAGCTTATAACCCCAATCCAAGTGTTTACCACTCTATAGTCTCACTAGCACATGGAAGGCTCTGATCAATGTTTAAAGAATGAATGAAAAGGCTTGGTGCTAGGTCTTATTTATAGAGTTCTAGGAATAAAAATCTTCTTTTTGGCTTTGAATAAAAATAATAAATTTAATTGAAAATATTTGAATATCCTTCAGCCAAAGGCTTAGGAATTGGTCAAATTTTTCAGAGAGATTTAAGGATTCAAAGCTTTATTTTTAAAATAATAAAAACAAATAGAAACCTAACTTCTAACTCCCTAAATCTCGTAACTCTAAACTCCTCTGCAGTAAAATCAGCATATCTGGAGCTGTAGAATTCCGATTAGGACTATCTTTATACCGTTAGAAAGCTAATTAAATTATCTACAACTTTCTAGAAATACTATGTTTCTAAATTCATAACATAACTGGGTCAAAAACAGGTCGGAAGTTAGAGTACCCTAAAGTTACGAAAAATCTATTTACATCCTAATCCACAAATAAATAAAATTGTGACAAATATCATGCTCCTATCAGATTTTGGTGAAGACTAAGTCTTATATTTATCTTATTTTATCATTAATATAATAATTTCTTAATAATCATAACGTTAGGAATAACCATGCTCATGACAAGTGTCATATTCTTATTAGCTCTATGTAAACCTTAGGTTATAATAATTATCATATTAATAACCAGCAATATTAATCAAACCTTATGTTATAATTAATATTCTTAAACTATAGGTTAAACTTATAAAATCCATAACTATTGCTAGGAGTTTTCAACTAAGTCCCGGCTTGAACCAAAATCCATAGTAATGAACATACTATAACTAATACTATCTAACTAGCTAAGTAAATTCTGGGACTCTACACTTCACGCCGGGGTCGCCGTTGTGCATAGTTGTAGAGGAAGCTTGGTGGAACCGAACCCACACCGCTATCGAGCAGATGGAGGACTGTCACATAGGAGCTGAGGAGATGGAGCACCTTCGCGTCGGAGCCGTCGTCGTGCATGATTGTAGAGGAAGCTCGGAGGAACCAAACCCATCGTCGTTTCCATCATTTCCTTCCCATTGTCCTTGACATCAACAAGAAGAAGAAAATAAACGATGGGATCTGATTAGGTTTTAGGTTTATGTGGAGAAAAATAATTGAAGGGAGATAATTAGGAGAGAGAGAGGAATTAAATATTTCTTTTATGTTATTTTATTTATTTTAAATCAGTTAGTATTATTTAAAAAAAAAAATTATTTTTAATTGTTTTTCTAATTTAAATTCAATTAACGGATTTTATTTTTTAATTATGAGAAACCCAATCAGTTGGTGACACGTGTCGTCCCAGTCACCACCTAACAGAACTAAACGGACATGGACTAATATAATTACTATTTTTCTAACTCTAGGTACTTTTCCCGCTAAAATAAATTTGGTCTATGCCAGTTACAAACCTAAAATATATAGGGTACTTATGCCACAAATATCCCTATAAAATATAAATGTATGAATGTCAAGTGTAGATTAGCCAAATATATATCATATGTGTACGTATTATAATTATATCATATGTGTACCTATACTATAATGTGAAGAATGTACTCTACTTATAATTTTTTTTTTTAATTTAAATTAGAATTTAATTCTTTTAAAATATAATTAAGACTCAAAAAATAACACATTTATTTTTTTAAAAACTAAATGAGATTATTAAATTCTTTTTAAATACATGTGCTATAACAAAATTACCCCAAAATTAGAAAAACTTTACCACAAAATTACCCCAAAATTATAAAAATAACCACAAAATTATGTTATAAAAACTTAGGGATATTATTTTAATGGTAAATACCATTTTGGACCTTGTGTTTTGCAAAAGTTACCGATCGGTCACTGTGTTTTGTTAAATGACAATTCAGACTCTGTGTTTTGCAAAACGGAACAAAATAATACCTTGGATAGGATTTTAGTTAAAATATTTTTAAATATGACCAAAATACCCTTGAGTTTTTTAATTAATAAATTAATTATATTATCAAAAATACATTTTAAAATAGAAAATAAATTAAATTGATTTTAAAATATAAAAAAGGATAATTGCGGCATAAGTACCCAATGTTTGGGTTTTGTACGCGGCATAGATCCAATGTTTATTTTTAGTGGCAATAATACCAAAAGTCAGTAAAAGTGTAATTCCATCAGTCTCCCCCGTTAGGTGTAATTGAGCAGCATGAGGGTGAATGATCAACAAGTGACCTTTAGTGTTTTTAAAGACATGAAGTTTCCAGATGACATCGAAGAATGCTCTAGATTGAGTGTAATTGAGTCACTTGTGGCTGAAACTTTTCATAAGGAAACTTGCAAGACTGAATTGGGGGTGAATATCTTTGAAGATGATGAAGAATTTAGCAAAGAGGAGGAGTCCCAAGTCACATGGATAGAATCTAGCAAGCCAACTATCAAATTCAGCAAGCCTTTTGAGTCTCTAAACTTGTCGGAAGGGAATTTTAAGCCTCCAAAATCTTCTATTCAAGAACCACCAAAGCTAGAGTTGAAACCTTTGCCAAGGCACTTAAAATATGCCTACATGGGGGATAATGAAACGCTGCCTGTGATTATTTCAGCGTTGTTGGGAGCTGAAGCTGAAAGTTTATTGCTAGAGGTGTTGAAGAAGCATAAGAGGGCAATTGGCTGGACTATGGCAGACATAAAAGGCATTAGCCCGACATTTTGTATGCACAAAATACTGCTGGAAGCTGGCTGTAGTAACTCTATTGAGCAGCAGCGGGATGAAGTAATGAAGCGTGCTCTGCAAAAGAACCTGCCCAAATCTAGTCCGCAATTCCCAACTTTCTCGGAGCACATTTTGGAACCTTGGAATGGCGCTGTTGAGGAAGCAAAGGATTCCCATGGCGAGGAGTCTGAGTAAAGAGGGGGTTTTCTTTCCTTAGTTTATTTTATTTTATTTTTAGTTGTCTGTTTGTGTTTTGTTTAATTCTGTTTTTGTTCATTTCGTGCTTAAGACATGTTATTTAGTAGTTGTTGCTGTGTTTGTGTTAGTCTTTGTAATTGAGAGGTACTATTTGTTTAGTCTAGTTTAGCGTAGCGCTCGATGATGATAATATTCACTTTCATCCATTTGTGATATGCCTTGATTTTGTGTGTCGAATATGCTAGTTTAGGTGCTATTGCTGTCCAAATGCCTAATCTAATAGTGATTCTTTCAACCGATGTGTGCTTTTGTTATCCCAATATGCTTTGATTTTCTAGAATAACCAACACCTTGAGAAAGTTTAAGCATCTAGAATTGGTTAGTGTAACCCTTGAGGCGAAATCCTAGCTAGCTTTACAACTTAGAAATGATCTAGGCCATCCTTGGACGATTGAGCCTTTCAAGCTAACCCGATGAATATTAATTGCCCTTAGTCACCCTTATTTGAGCCAACTTTCCTAATCCTTCTTAACACCCATCAATGTTTACCACCCCCATGCCCTAATTTTTATCTATCAGTGACCAAACCTAGCCTCTGAAATTTATCAAGGACAAATTATTTACTGTTGGTTAGGGGAGTGAGTTAATAATTGGCATAATGTATTTGTGTAGCCACATTGGGGACAATGATGGGATTTAAGTTTGGGGTGTGTGGGAATGAGCTCACATAAAAATATTCATATTTCTCTTGCTATATATATATATATCTCTTTACTGTTACAATGTTATTTTGAAAAAAAAAAAAAGAGAGAAAGAGGCAGTTTTGAAGCTAAGTTTGGGGTGTACAACCCCCTATCCAAGAAAATGTTGGAGGCTTCTTTCTATTGTTCTAGTTGGATTTGGAAATAAAAATAGCAAGAGAATTAGAGCTGAAATTAATTAATTATTGCGGGTTAAGAGTGCATTTTGGGTGAGAGCTTGAGAGAGAGAGAAAGGTCCTTGATAAGTGAGGTGGTTAGGTTATAAGTCATAGAGGTACTACCTTTTATCCTACCCTAACCTTAGCCTCACATTACAAGCCTAGTAAAGTCCTTTTGATCTAGGGTGTAAAGCTAGACTACATTAGTGGAGAGGGTTGCACTAATTCAACTTATGGAAGCAAAAATTTTAAACTTGAGGATCAAGGGTAGTTATTATAGGAATTCAAGGTGTTGGTGGGAAGCATTTGCACACTCTAGTGATTGAGTTACTCTTGGGAGGCATTAGTGATGTCAATAGCATTAAAAAAAACTTGATTGAGACACATAAGTTCAAGGCATATTCACTACTATCATATCACTCCATTCCACATATTTCTGAGAGCATTTTCTTCGCTAAACTATTTCTGAATGAACAGTACCCTCTCGGTTACAAGTCTGTGTTTTGTTGCTGTCTTGGTTGTTTTTATTGTTTATTTTGTTTCTGTTTTTCATTACTCGAGGACGAGCAATACTCTAAGTTTGGGATAACTCTGTGGTATAGAGTTATTTTTATTAACTTTAAACTTGATTTTTCGTGAAAAGAGTAATGAATGTGATGTTTTTTGTAAGTTTGATTAGTTTTTATCTTTCTTTTCTAGTTAGTGTACTAATTTAGGAGTCTTTTAAGTTGTTAGTGTTAAATGTAATTAATTAATTAATTCTGTTTGTTTTGTTGTTTAGGAAAGGAATTTTTGAATTGCCAAGGGAAAGAAAGGAATTCGAGGCCAAAGTGAACACTAAAGCTGGAAATGCTTCTGATTTGCTGGAGAACAAAATGCTATAGCATTTCTGGGTACTGGGAAATGACGTGGACAAAATACCAGCAGGAATTTCTTCATCTAATTCAGCGCCTATGTGGCAGTCACTTAAAATTATGTCAGCTGGCTGATGTGGATTGGACTAGTGGGCCAAAGAGAAGAAAGTGGGCTTTCTAATTAGGGTAAATGAAATTGTACCCTGGAGATATAGAAGAAAAGGAAGTACCAGCCACCAACATCATTCAAGAGAACACATGTGTGCTGCTGCCATTAGAGGAGAAAATAGTTGCAGAAAAGGATAGTACTGAAAACCAAGTATTCAAAAGAGGAGACCATCGAGAAAAGAAGGAGGAGGCCGAAGATTCATTTAGTCCACCTTCTATTCATCTTCTTCTATTTTCTTCCCTTCTTTTTAAACTTGGATTTTCATAATTTTGTAAAGACAAAGTAGTTTCCATGGGAGAACATATTTTATTTTATATTTTATTTTCTATTTTGAACATGAGCTAAGCTCCTTTGAGACTTGGATGGCTATGAACCCCTATGCTTGTGATTAATTAATGTGAATGCATGAGTTTAGCAATTTTGCCTTTGTTCATTCAATGAGCTTACTGTTATTTACTTGTTATTAATTGGCCATGAGTAACAATTTGCTAAGCTAGATTTGGTTCTGGAAAGGCTAAATCTAGTGGATATAACTTGGATGATGCAAGAGAATTTCCATGTTTAGGTTGTTCTTAGTAAGTAAGATAGGAATATTTTACTACCTTGCATAACTTGAGAATTGGTGTTTAATTGATGTTCTGCAAACTGATTAAATATAGGAATATATTAAATTAAGTGGTAGAACATAATCAGTGAGTTTTGGAAAAATCTCACGAGCAATTCTAGAATTCTGTTAACTCTGTGCAACTTTGCTGAACGAAGTGCTGTAACAACTGGGCAGATTAGACATAGGGGGGATTTAGCTATTCAAGTCTATCATTCCATAGATACTTTTTCTTGCAATTATTTTTCCAGTAATTGTAGCCACATTTTAAGCAGGTTTTATTTACAGTCATTTAAATTTAGATTCATTACTCAATCATTACCATATTTTCCATTTATTTTAAGTTGTTAATTAGTTGGTTTTACATTGAATTTTGTTTGCAATCCCTGTGGAGACGATCTTACTTATCATTATATTACTTGTGTGACTGCGTATACTTGCGTATATTAATTTTCACAACAGTAAGGTTGTACTGGCGGAGTTGGGTAAGGCAACAACTGGTGTTACTCATCATTGCCACTGTAATTCTGGGGCTATGACATTCAATGTGCAATGTACATATTGAATGTCGTTCCTTCCAAGTCTATGAAAAAGACGCCATTGAAATTATAGAATGGTACTAAACCTAGTTCACACCATTTTTGTATATGGGGGTGTCCAACACATGTGTTGAAATGAAAGGCTGGAAAACTGGAATCTCGCACTGAACTGTGCATGTTTGTGGGATATTCTAAAGAGACTAGAGGTGGTATATTTTATAGTCCTAAAGAAAATAAAACATTTCTATCGACAAATGATACTTTTCTTGAATATGACTATATAAACAATCACAAACCTCGCAGTAAGGTTGTACTGGAGGAGATAGTCTTAGATCAAGTAATAAGATCACCAAATGTTTCCATTGAAAAATGGCAAGAGGAAACCACAAGTTCTAGTCAGAACAATAAAGAGCTTCATCGTAGTGGGAGGGTTGTTAGGCAACCAACTCACTATGAACATGAAGTTCAGATGCTTGTGTCTGACACAAACAAAGATGATCCATTGACATACAGAGATGCAATAGAAGATTCTAACAAAGAAAAATGGCGAGATGCCATGAACATGGAAATGAAATTGATGTATAAAAATTTCGTCTGGACTCGTGAACATCTTCCTAAAAATTTAAACCTATTGGTTACAAATGGATATTCAAGAGAAAAAGAGGAACAGATGGGAAAGTTGAAACTTTCAATGCGAGGCTTGTAGCCAAGGGTTACACTCAGAGAGAAGGGGTAGATGATTGATATCGCCCAATAACTTCTAAGCGGTCCCAGTAGTAATCAGGTTATGTCATATCCACAGAGAGGTAAAATACAAAATTAAAAGAAAGATTAGTAAATTAGAAATAATAAACTTTGGAAAAATGTAAATTTGAAAAAGAATATAAACATTAAATTAATAAAATCAAGGAATTAGAATCAGAAAGAAAGTATGGAAGGCATAAGTTTCATTCATGCAAACATATATATATTTTAATAAAATTGATTTATTATACTCAACTATAATTCTACACCATTAATTATAGTTGGAAAATATATATAATAAAGCTCACCTTAAAATATGTTCTTTAATTAAATTATACTAACTTATAATTTTAAAAACCTATCATATTATATACTTTAGAGAGACAAAATACCAAAGGCAGAATGCAGTAAAAAGCATATAATATAACAAATATTCTAAATTAAATTAAAAACCTAAATTACATAAGAAGAGCATGACTAGACTGATGTAAAAGATAATAATAAATTTAGAATAAAAATTAGAAGAAAATAAATTTAATTGTAACAAATATTAGAAATGAAGAACAAAATAAAGAATCAATATATTAAAAATATAATATTAAACATGAACTCCACTCTAGCCTTTCCACAAGAAAATTTAGCCTAAAATAGGCATTGTTTTCACTCACAAAAATGTAAAAGAAAAATATGAAAAATAAGTGTTTTTCTCTCCAATACTCTCTATACTCTCCTTACACAATCTGATGAGATTTTACCCCATTTGGTACTCTATTTATAGTGTAAATAGGACTAAAAAACGTGTAAAATCGTGTATAAAATAGTGGGAAAGTGGCTCAAAAAGCTGATGAAAATGGGAAGTGGCTGCTGGTAAAGTGGAGACACGGACTGACGCAGGGGAGGCATGGCGGGCAATGGTTGGCTGGCAGAAAGTTGCAGCATCAGGTGCGTCAGGCGCAGATGTCAGACGTCGTCAGCGCGTCAGAACGTGGCAGGGGCGGTTGGTGGCTTCGTCAGCAGCTGGAAGCTTGGCTGCTCGGCTTGGAGGCTCGGCTCGGCGGCTCGGGTGGACGAATGGCAAGCTGCCATGTGGCAGCGTGGGGAAGCAGAATTTTGCTTGGGCTTTGGCTGTTTTGGGCTTAATTTTGGGCAATTCCATCTTCAAAAATGCCATTTTCTTCATGATTTCTTCAATTTTAATTTTTTATTTCCTCTTTCTTTTTCTTTGTGTCAAAAATCATTTTATTTCCTGAAAATTAAACACAAATTAAATTAAAATTAATATTTTCAAATATAAAATATATGACAATAAATCCATGAAAATATTAATTAAAACTTAATTAATTTTACACTTTTAAGACTAATAAAATGATATTTTTGAGCACTAATCAAAGATGAATAAACTTTTTCTCCTATAGCCATGCTTAAATCCATACGCATACTGTTGTCCATAGTTTCTTGAATGGATTATGATATATGGAAAATGGATGTTAAGACAACTTTTCTAAATGACTATCTTGACGAAACCGTTTATATGTCTCAACCAGAAGGGGTCATAGTAAAAGTTCAAGAGCAAAACGTTTGCAAGATTCTTAGGTCCATTTCTGGACTCAAACAAGCTTCGAGATCTTGGAATCTGAGATTTGATGACACAATAAAAACATATGGTTTTGAACAAAACGTCGATGAGCCTTGTGTCTACAAACAAATCAAAGATAACATCGTGGTTGTAATGCCCCAAATTTCCTAATAAGGTTTAAGACCTTGATTAGGAGGCCGGGAGGGCCATAATTGATTTATTATGGTATTTAATGATTATATGCATGTTTATGTGAATTATATTATTATATGATGGTGAATGCATGCATATGGGTTCATATTTTAATTGCAAGGGCATTTTGGTCATTTGGCCGTTGGGGGAGTGATTGTGTATTTTCATGCATATGGGTGAATTATAAATATTACCACATTATATGTGGATTGGCTCGAGCCATTCGGCATGAGACGATCATGGAAATGCAGGTTTTCGGTCTAGTCATAACGGGATTAAGTTCGGGGCTCGGAGTGAGTCTCGAGGTAATTTGGTGATTAGAACGTTGCCGGGAATTAAAGGGTAACGGGATGTGAATTATTGGTATTTGAGAATATTGAGAATAATTGGAATTGGAGGGTGTTAATTATATTAACGAGATAGGCGGGAAATGACGATTTTGCCCTTGGGAGTGTTTAGAAGCCTTTATTTGACCTAGGGGAAAAATAGTCTTTTCACCCCTAAGATATATATCAGCCCTTTGAGTTTAGAAGGTTGTGGAATTGTTAAAAAACAGAGCATCATCAACCTTCTTTCTCTCCCTCACCCGTGCACCATTTCCTTCCTCTCTTTGGAATTTTGAAGCCAATTTGAAGGAATAAGCTAGGAAATCAAGGTTTGAGCTTAGGAACTTGATTCAGCCATTGAAGGGGATTCAAAACCAAGCTTGAGGTAAGGAAACTCAGCCATGAAAGTCTTGTTATACCCTGTTTTCTTTTAAGTTTCAGCTTGTGATTTCTTGGTGGTTAGTTGTAATTAATGGAAGTTTGGTTGGTGTTTAACTTGGGTTTTGATGAGGGTGAGTTTTAGATGAAGTTTAGGGGATGAATTGGGTGTTAGGTTGATGTTTGGGATTGGTTTGAAGGGTTGGTTTCAAGGAGAACACAGGGGAAGAAATTCTGGTTTTTTTTGCTGTTTTGCTTAATGTGCCGTGGCATGGCTATGGTGAGCCGCGGCCTGTGTGGATTTATGGGGAGGTTTTTCCTCTGTCTGAGGGTGAGCCGCGGCATGGCTAGGGAGGGCCGCAGCCAATAAGGGTATTTTTGGCCAGTAATGGGTTTTTGACTTGGGGATGCTAGCTTTAGGCCTCGGGGTCGATCCTACTACCCGGTTAAGTGTGGATTGATGTCCCGGAGACTAGATATTGGTTTGGGACCCTTTGTTTTCATTTTCATTGATGAATCCTATATTTTTGGTTATGACTAGGTGACCGCTAAAGGACTAAAAGTTGATCGTTCTCAAGGGTCGTTCTTTTACTAATTCTTGCTCGAAACCGAGGTAAGAAAAATGCACCCCATATGTGACATGCATGGTTATGTTTGATGCATGTTGGATGTTTAAATGTAAACATTGATAGCATAATAAATGCTTGGCAATTTTGCTCATTTGCATATGATTATTATTGAGGCATGCTGGATGATTAAGTGTGATGCATGTGATGCATGAGAAACATGTGATTAGGGCATGCCATGAATGATGAATATGAGATTGGTCAGAGCTTGAGTCTCTGTGTTTGTGCATGATCATTATTATGCTAGCAATTGTTAGGTAAGCATGCTGAATGCCCCATCTTTGGATGTTTGACGTATGATATATGTTTGGTAGCAATGCTTACTTGTACATGGTACTGACTCATTAGTCAGAATTGGCAAAGGTGTTAGTATCAACTGTGAAGCTGTGACTCATTAGTCAGATTCGGCAGTGGTACTGGGCACTGGTCACATTGCGCTGGCTCATTAGTCAGGACGGCCTTAGCGTGTTCCACGTTAGCCAACAAAGATTAGATCTAATCGACATCTGCATTGAATGACTCAAAGAGCATTAATGTCAGACCGACCTCAAGTTCGATGAATATTGTAAGCGCTTGAAGGCTAGTGGATTACCCAGCAGCCACTCTTCCATTTGAATTAGTGACCTGCTTGTCAGTCACTCAGTATGGTTTACCAGAACCTGTTGAAGGCTAGTGGCTTACCCAGCAACCACTCTTTCATTTGAATTAGTGACTTGCTTGTCAGTCACTCAGTATGGTTTAACAGGACCTCAAAGTGATATTCACTCATTTGATCAGAGCTATGAGCTCTGTATGATCATTTTGATCATCACACGCATGGCTTTGGGTGCTGAGCCCCGTAGTGACTTGCTTGTTGGTCACTCAGCATGGTTTACCAGAACCTCAGGTGTTGAAACACTCATCTGATTAGGATTGACTTGATAGTCCTCCAATCAGAAGGGCAGGATTTTTGATCCTGGATACCCCAACATTGTTTGAATTCATTTGCATGCTTGAATAAAGCTATGGTTGCTAGGCATGCCAGATATGATTTGATATCATGATATGACTGTTATGAGCGTATGAGTTTTCTTGCTGGGCTTCGGCTCATGGGTGCTTTGTGGTGTAGGTAAAGGAAAAAGAAAGCTGGACCATCCTTGAGTTGGAGAGCTTAGGTGATGACGTGTACATATGCAGCTGTTCGACCAATACTTGAGCGAGGTTTGAAAGTGGAACTAGGGTTAAACCCTGTTTTGCCGCTTAGAACGGCCTGTTGTAAATATTTTCTTGTAATAGACTCTGAAATTATATTTTTGGGATCCCAATGTATATAGTAAACGTTCTAGTGAAACGTTATATCTTAACCAAAATTTTTAATCCCTAAACCGCTAATCACACTTAGTTACACGTCTATGGCCAAACGACTCTATTAGCGAGTTTAGCACTGTTTGCAATGTGCACTGTAACGATCCCTGGAGTTGGGGCATTACAGTGGTATTTCTAGTTCTTTACATTGATGGCATCATACTAATTGGGAATGACATGGGAACATTGAAAAAAGTAAAGAAATGGCTAGCCGAGCAATTCCAAATGAAAGATTTGGGAGATGCAAACTATGTTCTAGACTTAAAGATCCTTCGGGATCGTCAGAACAAAGTTTTGGCTCTGTCTCAAGCTACTTATATAGATAAGGTACTGGAGAGATTCTCTATGAAAAATTCCAAGAAGCGATATGCCAACCCCTCATGGAATTATCCTTTCTAAAGAGCAGTTTCCTAAAACACTTCAAGAAGAAGACGATATGAGACAGTATCCCTACGACTTTGCAGTAGGTAGCCTAATGTACGTTATGTTGTGTACAAGACTTGACATTTGTTATGCAATAGGGATAGTCAGTCATTATCAATCGAATCCTGAATTGAGTCATTGGATCACAATAAAGAATATTCTCAAGTATCTTCAGAAAACTAGAGAATATATGCTTGTATATTCAGGTGGTGACCTGAACCCCACTGGATACACTGATTTTGATTTTCAATTTGACAGAGATAGTCAGAAATCGACTTCTGGATCCGTGTTCACACTTGGTGGAGGAGCAAGGGTCTGGCGTAGTATTAAACAAACTTGTATCGCAGATTCTACCATGGAAGCGGAGTACATAGTAGCTTGTGAAGCAGCTAAGGAGTATATGTGGCTAAATAAGTTCTATTCCGATATGGAAATTGTTCCATATATGAATAAGCCATTTTCCCTATACTGTGACAACAGTGGGGTAATAGCTAACTCAAAGGAACCGAGAAGTCACAAGAGGGGAAAGCATATTGAAATGAAATATCACTTGATCAGGGATATTGTTCATAGAGGAGATGTAGCAGTTATGAAGATAGCTTCGGAACATAACCTTGCCGATCCTTTTACTAAGACTTTGTCTACCAAGTCTTTTATAGATCATGTTAGCAATATGAGTTTGAGGGAGATGCTCATTTGCTTTAGGGCAAGTGATATATTGTTGGGATTAGTGCATTTTAAAGCATGTGTTTTGAACAATGTTTTATGAAATAAATATTTGCATATATTGATTGTTTATTATTATTATTATTATTATTATTATTAGAATAATATTATATGAATATCAGAAAATTCCCAAATACGTTATTGTGACTACGAGATGATTAAGATTGTAGGGAACGAATTTTAAAAGTTCGCAATAAAACAAAGTTATGTGGAATATTTGGATTAAATACTGTAAGTACGATTCACTAGTATTATGAATACATGTAATCTAGATCTAGATTAATGATGTAGTAGGACATCTTAGTGGAGGTGCTTTGTATAAATTTGATATACATGAACATGACCCGATATGTTATTAATACTTAATAATACCATTTACTTTATAAGTAAACATATCAACGAGATGATCATATACAAATTTATCTTAATCCTGAAGTTATTATGAACTCATGTTTATGTCATATGAGTTCTTTGATTCACTCGTTATGGTTTGTCAAAATGATCAGAATGAAAACTTTTGTTTTGCAAACTCATTGATGTAAATGGCTGGGGACATAATATACATATAAGGAATCTATACATTTCCGAGAGGAATGTAATAATGGTTCTCTTAAGGGTTGACTTTTGGAACTGAAATGTTATTGAGCTCAAATTCATAAATCATTTTATGAATTAACCTTCACTAGTAATGTTAATGGTACTAAAGGAAACAAGATATAATCAAAGAGGTTAAACAATAATTAATTCATACTTTAATTATGAACCATTAATAGAGGAATAAATTGTATGTAGTGATTAAATCGATGGACACTTTTATGTTTTAAAAGTATTCAATAGATAAATGTGTATAATTACAAGAGTGCAATCTCATATTTTTAGTGGAATAATATTGAGATTAATAAATTAAGGTTATTATATTTAAGGGTTTTAATTAATAATCTAAATTTATTAGAGCTTGAAATTATGGGTCAATAGGTCCCCTAGATGGCATCAACATTATTCAAGGTAAGAGTTGAAATTGGGAAAAATCAGGAAAATAACATATTTGGAAGAAATTTGTTCTTCAATGTCAAATATATAATTGAGACAAATTAATTAATTAATATATTAATTTTTTAAATTGATAAATTAATTAATTATATTTTCAATTTTTTTAATTAAAATGGCATTTTCGAAAATAGCACTTAAATAATTAAGATAATTAATTTTGAATGAATTAGCTTTAATTATTTAAATAAAGTGAAAAATATATTTATGATCATTCAAATTGGATTTGAATTTTAAATGATATTTATTCTTTAATAATCTAATAAATAAGCTATCAGGTTTAGATATTTTTGAATAAATAATAATTATAAGAAAATGGTTGGAACACATCCCTGAAAAATGGGATGTTAGTTAGCGTGCAACAAAGTCCAAGAATAGGTCTTGGATATTTTTTTTATTTAATTATTTAATAATTGATTTATAATTTGAATTTAAAAAATGCATGACAAAATATTAAACATTTTAATTACATTAAAACATTTATAATAAATAAATAAAATAAAAGCGGGTATGGTAACTTTTGGATATTTCTAGAAAAATTACAACATATGCAAAAATATACATGAAAAATGTAGCGTAGACTAACTTAAGGCTTGATAAAGAACACTTTGATCTTGAACCTTGAGATGTAGTCTTGTTGAGCCAATGCCACCCATTTTCCATATCCATTTTGAATTATAAATTTTTTAATTATTTTAAACAAACTTTTAAAATAATTAAACTTTGGGTTTTAACATCCAAAAGTTTCTAAGGCCCAATTTGAATTTTGGTAATTTAATTAAAAAATAAAATTAAAGACTTTAATTTTAATAAATTAAAATTCAAGATAATTTTAATTTTGGATATTTTAATTAAAACAATTTTAATTATGGAAGATAACAATTAAAACATTTTAAATTAAGGTAAATAATCACCATTATTTCAATTTAAAGAAATTTTCAAATTAAAACTATTTTAATTCAATTTCTGATTTTTAATTAAATGAATAATTGAAAATATAATAATGGTAACAACACACTAGATGTTGTACTAAGGGGTGGTGGCAGCTGGTGGTCCGGTGGTGGAACTTGGGTGAGCGTAGGAGGCTCGCGGCAGGGTTGCGGTGGCTGGGCGTAGGGGTGCGGCTGCTGGGCGCGTTGGCCAACAACATGCACGCGGCTGGCTGGGAAGCACCTCGGGCTCGTGCTCGGGGTCACAACAGAATTTTATACCTAGAATTTTAAAAAAATATATTACAAAAATCTTATGCCTTAAATTGGCTTACACATTTCATCTAGAAATTTTAAGAACAATTCATAAACTCAAAAACACCATAATAAACAACCCTTAAGAATCTATCATCATGAAAATGAACATCCATCCACTCAAACATATATCACATATAATATAAAAATGCATATAACCTCACACATCAATTAATAATATGTATAGATTAATGACCTGCTCTGATACCTATTGTTGGAAAACCATTCAAAGCACATAGCGAAAACTATGTGGTAGGCCCATTGTTGTTTATGAACAACACAACAACAATAATAAATAAATTCATTAATCATATAAACAATTTATATGACCATGAAAATAATCCAGAAACATTATCATACAATACTATTAATCATGCAACAAATATGTATATAAATATACAATATATTTATATAGAAAATATAAACACAAAAAATCAAGAACATAAACTTTTACCTCTTGAAGTCTATCAAGTATCCTTGAGTCTTTTTGTATTTTTAACGATCTTCCTATCCAAAGCTTTGAGCACTCAAACCACGATCTTCTGGAGTGTTCTCTACACCTCAAGCTGTGTGTGGGCACATAGATTACATGGGTTTGTATTTTAGGCATCACAAGTATTTCTCAACACATGAGAACTTGGATTATGGTCTAAGAATGGCTAGAATAAAGAAGAAGTAAGAGAGAGTTTTTTGTCTAATAAAAAACTCTAATAACTATTCTGAATTGTGTTGTGTGTGTTTTTTTTTCTATCTGTGTTTTCTTCTTCTTCTTCTCTATCATATATATAGAGATTTATATTACCTTATTATTCCTAATAATAATAGTAATATAATATAATATAATAATGATGATAGGAATTGATTTAGGTAAATTTTCAACTTACCAAATTTGAAAAAACTATTTTCAAACTATTAAATAATTAAATAAATAAAATAAAAACTGCACTGATACCGTAACGACCCAAAATCACTAATATGGCTTAAGGGCCTTGATTAGTGTGCCGGAAGGGCATATTTGGTCCATGTGTGAATTAATTGATTAAATACATGATTATATGTTAAGTATGCCTATTTGACTATATGAATGTTAAATTGTGATTAAATGTTATAATTGTGATAACCACATTATTATGTGGGTAAATCTGCAGCGTGCGACTTGAGGCGATCCTAGGGAGCTAGATAGCGGGAAATGTCACAACGGGGCTTAATATTTGACTTTGGATAAGTCAGGGGTATATTAGGTATCAGGTAGTTATTTAGACTATCGGGTTATGGAAATAAATATATGGAGATATATTTAAGGTTAGGAAGTCTAGGCGGGAATGTTGGGGAATTTTACCGTTTTGCCCTCGGGGACGTTTCCGGCACCCCGAGCCTCGGGATTGACTTAACTAGCCAAAACAAAAGCTAGTGGAATAAAACTACACTGAACCTTTGTTGTTCAGCCCTCTTCTCTCTCAAGAAACTAGTGAGAACCAAGGTGAATTCAGCTAGGAATTCAATGATTTGAGGATAGAGCTTCGAGGAAATAGCTCAGTTTCAGCCAGGGAATTCAACCATAAACTAAGGTAAGCACTTAATTTCATTTTGACTAATTGATTATAAGGTTCATGGGTTGAAAACTAAGGATTCCTAGGTTCTTAATCTCAAGGTTGAACTAAGGTGGAAAGCTTGGGAGTTGGCTTGGATTTTGCTTAGAGAAGTGATTCTGCTGTGGAGGTAAGCTTGAATCCATAAGTTAATGATTGAATTCTGGTGTTCCATTACTGGTTTTTATGTTCTTAAGTTCTTGAGTTTCAGAAATTAGAAATGGGATTTTAATGAGTTTTAACCTAGGTTTTCTGTTGGATTATGTTGTTAGAGTCGTGTTAAAAGTTTTGTGAATAATGGGTTTTGAATTAGGGCTTTGGAATGGTTTTCGATGAGGTTTAGATGTCAAAAATGATGAATTTTCTGGGCACGAAGGGAAGGGCTGCGACTCTGTTCTAGAGCGTTGCAGCCCTAGGATGCAAAGGAGCCAGGGAGGCTTGGCCAAAGGGAAGCGCCGCGGTGCCCAAGGACAGGGCCGCGACACTTGTCTGCTCTCTGGGAGGGGGCTTGGCTCTATTTTAGGGGTGGGCCACGGCTAGGCTTCAAGGGCCGCAACCCTTAGGTGCATTTTTGAACATTTGGGGATTTTAGGCACGGGAATCTGGTCTAGGGTGCTCAGAATCGATTTCCCCACCATGCTTGGTGGAATTTGATGTCCTAGAAGCTAGTATTGTATCCGAAAACCCTTATTTGAATATTAATGGAACCCAATACCTTGGTTGTGACTAGGTGATAAAGCTAGGGCTCGGGAGCGGACCGTGCTTGAGGAGCGTTGCTAGTAATCAGTAACCGCAAAGACCAAAGGTAAGAAAACTGCACCCGGTTGTGTGTTTGTGATGGGACTAAGGGCTCCCTAATATGTATACTTGAAAGGATGGTATTACGCCATGTAATCAGTGAACCAATGGCCTAAGGGTGCCAAGGGTTACACTAGCGCATAGGGCGCAGCTTGGCCACTGGTAGCCGAGGACAGCTTATTATGCACTGAGCTCGGTTTAAGCGGGCCGGAGTCAGTGGGGTAAACAGAGGGTGCGGCCTAAGTTATCGGCCCTAACTATTATGTGACCTGATTTTTATGAGACTTGAATGTTATTTGTGATTATTTGCATCCTTGATTCTGAGTATGTGTTGAATGGTTGATGTGGAATAATAAATGGTTGTACATGTTTAAAGAATTGACTATTTGTTTTTGTTATTTGTGTTGCACATTATGTTTTCTTGTTGGGCCTTGGCTCACGGGTGATATGTGGTGCAGGTAAAGGCAAAGGCAAGCTTGATCAGCCCTGACTTGGAGAGCTCTGCGAGCCGAATGTACATGACCAGCTGCTCAGCCGCCACGGTTGGGGTTTAGGCAGGGACGCGAGAACCAGAAATGCCTATTTTGCCTTAGTATGACTGATGGTTGTCTATATTTTGGGAATTCTTTAAACCAACTCTTAAACTCTATTTCTTTTTGGGATCCCATGTATAAAACTGTTTAATTATATAAAGTGAAACTTTTGAGACCAAAACCTTTTTAACCCTAGCTCATACATGTTTAGTAACATGTTTTTAAATTAATGACTTGACTAGCAAGTCCTGCACCTTTAAAAGTACACAGTGCAGCAGTCTTGGCTATACAGGGTGTTACAACTTGGTATCAGAACGTCCTAGGTTTAAAGGTTCCTGAAGACTGGTTGGACATGTACATTCGCTGCTAGAGACAAGCTCAAATTAGGGTTTGGTAATGTGTATATGTGCTTATAAATTTTGTTGTTTATTGGATTAATAGGAAGCAAGAAATACTGATAGAGCCTGACCCTTGACTGTTGTGTGAGAATATTGAGGCATGTTTATTAGCATCGACGTGCATGTAAATGAATATTTGGATGATTAATTGTATATTGTGTATGGATGAATGTTTGCTTCATAACTATTGTGTGATGAGATTGGGGCATGCTTATCAGCAGTTGGTGCATGTGGATAAATGCCTATATGTTGATTGTTTGTGATTGGTAATGTTCCATTGGTGGATTTTTTGGAGAAGCTTTTACCCTGTCATCATGGTCTTACTGCCGAGTCGTTGATTGCAGATTAACTTGGATAACTATGCGTCCAAGAAAGTCTACGCGACTAGCCGGCACTAAGTCAGGGACCGGGGGTGATGACCAGGGCCAGATTCCTCCACCAGTCCCTGAGAACTGGCAACAACTTATGGCAGATATGCAGGCTCGACTACAGAGCCAGGATGAAAAGATTCGCCTAATGCGATAGCAGGCTCCATCAGGGAGCGCTGCCCTTATTGTACCACCTGCAGTGGTACCAGCTGTTCAGTCTGGGGAGGTTGGGAACAGGTGGGAGACGTTATATGAGCAGTTCAGGAAGCAACAACCTCCCATCTTTGAGGGGGGACTAGATCCACTAAAGGCTGAGCAATGGATGACTATGATTACTACTATCCTGGATTTCATGAGGATAGAGGGACATGACAGAGTGGCCTGTGCCACGTATATGTTGAGAGAGGATGCCCGCATCTGGTGGGAAGTGGCATCACAGACCAGGGATGTTACCGCTTTGAGTTGGGAAGGTTTCAAAGACCTGTTCAGTCAGAAATACTACAATGTTGCCGTCAGGGCAACAAAAGTTAATGAGTTCGTGGGTTTGGTACAGGGCAATATGACTGTTACTGAATATGCCCTAAAATTTGGCAGGCTTGCAAAGTTTGCACCAGATCTTGTGCCTACTGATGCTGCTAGGCAAGATAGATTTATCAGGGGGCTTAATGCTATGATAGCCCGGGATGTCAGGATTACAACGGTACCTGGAGGAAGAACTTATGCCCAGGCCGTTAAGAAGGCTCTTACCGCAGAGGAAGCGGAGAACAAGATTTGGAGGGAAATTCCAGTGAGGCGTGAGGGCCGTAGAGTGGTGCCCCCTTATTCGGGGACAGGTAGGGGTGGAGGCCCCAGTGACTTCAAGAGAAAGACTCCTGACACTTAGACCACTGCTGGTCCTGATAGGAGAGGTCGGGGTGGATAGGGTGGCTGTCAGGGTGGCGGCGAGGCATGGCAGACCTATCCGGAGTGGCCGAGGTGTAGAAGACGCCATCTGGGCGAGTGTCGAGCCAAGGCTTGCTTTGTGTGTGGTACAGTGGGGCATCTTAGGAAAGATTGCCCAACAGTGAAGAAAGGTGAAGCAGGGAAGGTGGATAGCTTGACTCCAGCTCGAGTATTCATCTTGACTCAGGCAGTGGTCGAGGCTAGTCCCTCGGTAGTGACAAGTCAGCTTTCTAGCACTGGCTCTCCTTTTACTATATTGATTCATTCTGGTGCTACACATTCCTTTGTTTCTAGTAGAGTGATTGATAGATTGTGTAGACCTAGTGAATATCAGACTGCAGGGTTTGGGACTTTATTGCCTACAGGGGAACTGGTAGTTTCTACGAGATTGAATAGGGCACTGCCAGTGCTGGTTGATAGTAGGGAACTTTCAACTGGATTTGATTGAGTTAGACATGGAGGATTTTGACATGATTCTGGGGATGGACTGGTTGGTCAGATATGGGGCTACTATTGACTGCAGGAAGAAGATGGTGACTTTTGAGCTTGAGGGCGAGGATTCTTTTATTTTTGTGGGTGCGGTATGTGGACCCCGCGTACCCATGATTTCAGCGTTGAGAGCCAGAGACTTGTTACAAGGAGGATGCATAGGTTTTCTGGCCAGTGTAGTGGATACTACTAGGGTTATGCCGACAGGGCCGGGTGAGACCAGACTGGTGTGTGATTTTTTGGATGTATTTCCTGAGGATCTACCTTGGTTGTTGCTGTGCAGGGAGATTCAGTTTGAGATTGAGTTGGCACCGGGGACAGAACTAGTATCACGGACACCATATAGAATGGCTTCAGCAGAGTTGAAGGAACTAAGATACAACTGAAGGAGCTTTTGGATCTGGGTTTCATTAGACCTAGTTACTCACCATGGGGTGCACCAGTGTTGTTTGTTAAAAAGAAAGACGGGACGTTGAGAATGTGTATAGACTACCGAGAATTGAACATGTTGACTATAAAGAATAAGTACCCTTTACCAAGGATTGATGACTTGTTCGATCAGTTGTAGGGGAAGACGATGTTCTCAAAGATTGATCTACGATCTGGTTATCACCAGCTGAGGATCAAAGATGAGGATATACCAAAGACAGCCTTCCGGACGCGATATGGGCACTATGAGTTCTTGGTCATGTCTTTCGGTTTAACCAATGCCCCGACAACTTTTATGGATTTGATGAACAGAGTGTTCAAGTACTTCTTGGATCAGTTCGTCATTGTCTTCATCAACGACATCTTGGTATACTCCAGTTCAGAGGCAGAGCATGAGCAACATCTTCGACAGGTTTTACAGAGGTTAAGGGAGCATCATTTGTACGCCAAATTTAAGAAATGTGAGTTTTGGTTGCCAGAGGTGACTTTCCTTGGGCATATAGTTTGTGCAGAAGGGATTAAGGTGGATCCGTCCAAGGCAGAAGCAGTAAGAGATTGGCCGAGGCCAAGGAATGCCTCGGAGGTGCGGAGTTTCCTTGGGTTGGCAGGTTATTACAGACGGTTCGTAGAGGGGTTCTCAAAGATTTCTTCACCAATGACAGAGTTGACGAGGAAGAATCAGAAGTTTGTTTGGTGAGAGAAGTGTGACAACAGTTTCCAAGAGTTGAAGCGGCGCCTTATTTCTGCACCTGTGCTGAGTCTTCCTTTAGAGGAAGGAAAGTTTGTGGTTTATTGTGATGCATCGAGGATGGGTTTAGGCTGCGTGCTGATGCAGAATGAGAAAGTTATAGCCTATGCATCTCGGCAGCTGAAGGAGTATGAGCAGTGGTATCCTACTCATGATTTGGAGATGGCGGCAGTGGTATTCGCTCTCAAGGTTTGGCGACATTATCTGTATGGGGAGAAGTGCGAGATATACACTGACCATAAGAGTTTGAAATATTTCTTCACTTAGAAGGATTTGAACATGAGACAAACGCGTTGGTTGGAGCTGGTTAAGGATTATGATTGTGATATGCTTTACCACCCTGGAAAGGCCAATGTGGTGCAGATGCGTTGAGTAGGAGGGGCCCAGGACAGTTGTATAGTTCCACCCAGATCTCGAGGGAGTTAGTAGATGAAATGACTAGAGCAAGAATAGAACTAGTGGTGGGCCAGTTAGCTAATATTACCTTGCAGTCGACCTTGCTAGAGAGGATTAAGGATGGACAATTGGTGGATGCACAGTTGCAGGAAATTAGGCAGCATGTTTTAGCAGGGACGGCTAAGGATTATTCCGTCTCTGAGACTGGTATGCTTCGATATCAGGGGCGAATTTGTGTTCCAGCGGATAAGGGGCTCAGACGAGAGATACTGAATGAGTCTCATACTACGCCATACTCACTTCATCCGAGTACCACGAAGATGTATCGGGATCTACGGACATTATATTGGTGACCCGGGATGAAGAAGGATGTGGTAGAGTATGTGTCTAGATGTTTGACATGTCAGCAGGTAAAGGCTGAGCATCAGCGACCAGCAGGATTGCTTCAGCCTTTGGGTATCCCAGAGTTGAAGTGGGAGGACATCACCATGGATTTTGTAGGAGGGTTACACAGGATAGTGGGACTTTGTGACTCGGTGTGGGTGATAGTGGACAGATACACCAAGTCAGCTCATTTTCTGCCAGTGAGGTCAACCTCTGTAGTGGAACAGTATGTAGAGTTGTATATGAGGGAGATAGTTTGTCTCCATGGGGTTCCAAAGTCTATTGTGTCAGATCTAGATCCCATCTTTACCTCTAAGTTTTGGGGAGCTCTGCAGAGAGCTATGGGGACTCAGTCGAAGTTTAGCACAGCTTTCAAACCTCAGACTGATGGACAGACTGAGAGGACAATTCGGGTATTGGAGGACATTCTTAGGGCGTGTGTGATTGGTTTTGAGGGATCTTGGAGTAAGTACCTACTGTTGATTGAGTTCTCATATAACAACAGTTATCAGTCCACGATTGGAGTGGCTCCTTATGAGATGTTATATGGGAGAAAATGTAGATCACCCATACATTGGGATGAGATGGGTGAAAGGAGGTACTTAGGGCCAGATATGGTGTAGAAGACTAATGAGGCTATTGAGAAGATTCGAGCCAGAATGCTTGCTTCGCAGAGTAGACATAAAAGCTACGTTGATCCTAAGCGTAGGAATGTGAAGTTCCAGGTTGGGGACCATGTGTTTCTGCGAGTTTCACCATTGAGAGGGGTGAGGAGATTTGGAGTAAAGGGCAAGCTGAGCCCTCGATTTGTTGAGCCTTTCAAGATCATAGAGAGGATTGGACAGGTGGCTTACAGGTTGGCCTTGCCACTGTCGCTGTCAGGAGTTCATGATGTGTTCCATGTCTCCATGTTGCAGAGGTATGTTTCAGATACTACTCATGTGCTGAGGTATAGGACTTAGAGTTACAGACAGATTTGTCCTATGAAGAGCAACCAGTCCACATACCAATATGAGATTAAGACCACATAGATAAACTGTAACGACCCAAATTCGCTAATAAGGCTTAAGGGCCTTGATTAGTGTGCCTGGAGGGTATAATGGGGGTTATGTACGAATTTAATGATTAAGATGAATGATTATTATTTAAAGCATGTTATATGATTACTTGAATATTTGAGATGCATGACTATGTGTGTTAGTATGCATATAGGCCCTGATTAGGTTAGAAGGGTATAATCATAATTTTGACCATTATGGACATAACTGCTTTGATATATGTGATAATTATCGAGAGCACATTATTATATGGATATATCTGTGATCTGTGACTCGAGACGATCCTAGTGAGCAAAGTAGCGGAAAAGTCATAGCGGGGGTTTATACCCGGCTCGGGGTGAGCTTAGGGGTATAAATGGGAGTCTGGCGGATATATTGGAGTCTATTTTGACATTGAGGAATACCCTTGGTGATTAATTAGGTATCGGGAATTAAGAGGGAAATATTAGAGACACTCGAGGAATTAGCGGGAAGTGGGTAAAATGACTAAGATACCCTTAAGTGGGCTAAAGGGGGTTAGAATTAATAGGGAGGGTATAATGGTCATTTGCTTTACAGAAGTTAAATTATACTAAGGCTTTATGTTAGTGGAATTTGTAGAATATCAAAGAAGTCTGAAAAAGAAGGAAAAGGAAGGGAAAAGAAAGAGGGAAAAACAGAGAGAGTTTCTCTGAGTCGGTTCAGGCTTTCTTCATCTGTTTCTTGAGGACTTTTTGGAGTAAAGCTCAGAGGAGAGCTGGGGTAACTAAACATCAAGGATCCTGACCTAAGACTAAGGAAGTGGCAGAGGTTTAGCAGGGTTTCATTAACACTTGAGGTAAGATTCTAGAGTTCATCCATTTCTGTTTCTGGTTTTTGAGTTGTGGTATCTAAGTTGAATTGAATGGAACTTTGGGGAATTCAGGCTTAAGGCTGAGGAGTAGCAAGCCAAGGAAGCCTAGGGATAGCTTGTGGGCGAAATCCTATCAAAGGTATGAATTCTAAGCTCTAACTTTGATGTTCAGCTGGCTTTTATTGGGTTTTAGAGCTTAGGAGTGGCTATGGTGAATTCTGAGTTTTTGGATGCATGTGCTTGGGTTTTAGGTGTTTGGGGTGCTTGGGATGAGTGGAGTGTGTTCATGAGGTTGTTTTTAAGTTTGGGTAAGAGTTGGAAGAAGTTTGGTTAAGGTTGGTTCGAGAAAATCGCAGAAGTGAAATTTTGGTGTTGGGCTGTCTGTGACTAGCGCTACAGCGCTAGCCTTTGGGCGCTGTAGCGCTAGGCCATAATGCTGAGGGGAATTTGGCTTCTGTCTGTAGCGCCCTCCCAAGAGCGCTGTAGCGCTACCCTGCCTTCTGAAGGGGATTTTAGGGTTATTTGCAAGGGTTTTTGACCTAAGGTTTGGGGTTTGGTTCCACCACCTTGTTTGGGTGGAACTAGGACATCCCGGGGGCTCGGGATTGGCCCCAGGACTAGGTTTTGAACTTGAGGGTTGATGATGACGTTGGCCATGATTGTGTTTAGGTGAGCGCTAGGGCTCGAGGGAGATCATGCTCAAGGAGTCGAGGGATCAAAGCTATTGAATTGAAAGGTAAGAAAACTGCACCCGGTTATATGATTGTGATGGGACTAAGTGCTCCCGAGAATTGTATCGTGTCAATGTTGGTATCACGCCATGGGACATGTAAAAGCGGCCTAAAGTGTCGTACATACTATTAGCGCACAGAGCGCAATTTGGCCACTGGGAGCCATGAACACTGGGATAACGGAGGGAGCAGCCTGTGAGCGCTAGCCCTGGTTATCGTTTATAAACTGTGCATGTTATGAATTGATATGCCTAGTATGTGGAATACTTGACTATATTGAATGGTTATTTGACTGAGGCTATGTGATGCAAAGTGAGATATTGACTTGACTGCTAAATGCTTATGCTCTGTTGTTGTTGTGTTTTCTTGCTGGGCCTTGGCTCACGGGTGCTACGTGGTGCAGGTAAAGGCAAGGGCAAGCTGAACCAAGCCTGAGGTGGAGAGCTCCGAGGTGAAATGTACATAGCCAGCTGTTCGATCACCACGATCGAGGAGTGGACCAGGACAGGGATTACCTAACTGCTTGTTTTGCCTTAGTATGGCTGGTTATTGTATCTGAGCCTCACAACTTTTGTAAACGATCTTTAAACTTGTATTTTTGGGATCCCGTGTAACCAGATAATGTTTCTTAATGAAAAGTGTGGCTTTTGAGACCAAAACGCTTTTAACCCTAGTACCTTTGTAGCTTCTGCAACACAATTTTAATTAAATGACTTGATTAGCAAGTCTGACACTTTATAAACACACAGTGTAACGATCTTGGCTATCTAGGGCGTTACATAAACTTCAGAATTTTCTGATATTCACTTAATATTATCATATAATATCGAAAATAGTCTATATATATAATAATTCAATTCAATTATTTATTTCATTTAAAACATTTGTCAACTACAATTGCTTTAAGGGCACTATTCCCAACAATCATTATTGTCACTATCAAGAGTACAGAGTTTGATCATTCCATCACATGTATAACCCTTTCCCACAAAAGTGCCCAATTGAGTCAAAGTGAGTTTACTAAATTCAAACTCCATTTTGATACCGGATTTATTCAATATACTTCAACTCATAATGTTTCTAGCCATATCAGGAACATAAAAAACATTAATTAGGGTAACTTTCTTTTCATTAGTGAAGAGCACATCAATCCAACCCCTTTCAAGTACCTTGGATCTCTTTTCATTTCCCATTTAGACTTCAAGTCCCACCTTTGAACTTTCAAAGGTTTTGAAAAGACTTTTATCATAGGTTGCATAAATGGTGGCACAAGTATCATACCACCATCCTTGCACCTCTCCTTGGGTTGCATTAAATTCACTCAAGGTTTCAATGATCTCAACATCAAAAGCATTGGCCTTGGTATTTTTACTTAGGTTTGCAATGATCTCAACATCAAATGCATTGACCTTAGCATCTTCACTTTCTTTTGGAATGATCTCATCATCAATTGCATTGACAAGTTCACCTTTTATCAAAGTTGCATTATTAGTCTCATCACTACATGCATGAATCATGTCAATTCTCTTTAGGGTTATCATACATTCATCTTCGAATGCATTATTCTCAATTAGGGTTACAATGCATTCCTCATAAATGTAATAAATTTAATCAAAGTCACAAAGATCTCATCATCAATTAAGTGAACAAACTAAATTCATTTAAAGTGCAATGATCTCAACATCAATTTCCTTAACCCTAATCTTATTATGGTTAATTTCACAATTACCATGTATCACGTGATGATCAATAACTTTACAAATAAAATAAGTACAAAAATAACCCTTGAATTGTTTATTAACATTCACCATTGTACTCTTAATATAAACAATGATCTCAAACTCACAAAAATATGGCAGCAAACACATTCCATTCAAATTCTTGAAATCCACACATTTAGAAATAAGGAACTTGATGTACCAATCTCCTTAACCATGAAACAAGCCTTTGACAATTGTAGAAGATGAACAAATTTCCCTCATTGTTGATTATGGAAGACACAAAATGAAAGTAATTAGAAATAGAGATTTTGATTGTTGGGAATATATTGCTTTACACTTTGCAAATCAACAGTGAATAATGGTAATAATGTAATATTCCAAACCCTAGATGTTAATCAATATTCAAATTTAAAGTATGAGTGCAATTATGGATAATTAAATAAATATGTTCATGATATGAATTTTAATCTTGAATATAAAAAACTAAATGATTAAATGATGATAAGATGAACTTAGATACATTTAATCATCTATACCAATAATGGAAAACATAATAGAATGACAAAATACAAGATTAGGGCTAGATAGATACAACCTTAGTATTGAGCAACTTGAATCTTCAAACTTGGAGAGCTTCTAAGGCTTATACACAATATAAATATTATTGTCCAAATCTCTATTCCTAGCCTTCTCTATTGTCCATGTCACATCATATGAAAACATAAGCATAACAACATAAGTCAGAATTATAAACATAAGATTATATGAAACATAAGGATAATCATACAACATAAGACCATGACATCCCTATTGTCCATGTTACATATGACTCTCATTTGGTAACTTACATGGCACCCCTATTGTCCATGTTTTACATGGAACCCCTATTGTTCAGACTTTAGGCATGTCTAGCCTTTAATAAAGTTGCAACACTAGGTTAAGCAAACACAAGCAAATCCATACATATCTCATAGCTAGAGTCCATTCAGAAACAAAATAGAAATCTAACTGATTTCATTACCTCAAGTCCAAGCAAATCAAAGAGCAAGAATACTTCACAACGAGCGTAAAATTATTACAAAATATGTGTCTTAATATCACATAAAATCACACCTAAGTATTCCGAAATATATCTCACGTTTGCATGGGTCATGCAAACATGACAATCACATTAAGAAAAATTACAAAATACTAAGTATGCCTCTACTATCAAAACTTAGAACACATAATTGATTCAATTACTTAGAAATAAACATTCAAAGCAAACTAAAGCCTAGGTCGAAACCATCATAGGCACACACAACATTTAAGCATGTTTGCATAAGACATAAGGTCATGAAAACAATATCATATGCATATTCACACCCTATAGTTGAACCCACTATGGCCAAAATCAAAAGATTTCCAACACAATCATCTTTCAAACCATGCCAAGAACTCATGGTAACAAATCATCATAATTATTTGGAAAATATCTCAAAGAAAATCAATTTTTTTTAACACATATGGGCTGAAAACCCTATAAAATTATAGGGTAAATCTAAACATGCCTATAGCCAATTCAACACCTTATAATCATGAAAAATGTTACATAAAATCATCAACAAGAATGCATGCAAATATACACTTAATTGCCAATTTAAATCTTAAAATAAAATCATAACTTTTCATAGCATAGCATAAACGCATCAATATTTTTAATAAATTACAAAGTCTTAATCATGCTTCTATCCAAATCATCAAAATAAGAACCATAGTAGAACATGCTCATACAAAAATAGTAATACACAAAACCTAACATGTTTTTCTATTAGATATATTACATAAGTATTCATCATACCTTGAATTAATTTAAAATAGAACCCTAGATCTATTTTTAATCATGGCCCAAACCTCATGGAAAATAAACATAAGAATTGACTACATTTCTTTCATGCATACTTACCAAAATTACAATATTAGGCATCACAAATATCTACCTAGGATGTTGTTACACAAAACACCAATCACATATAATTCATCATCACATACACACTTGTAGCATAAGGATTTCTTTTCTTTTCATGATATGCCTTAATGGCCAAAACCTTAGTATAGCAAAGAAAAGAAACACAAAAAGCTTTTATATATAAATTCATAAAGAAAACATAACAGATCATGCTTCCTAATCAAGTCAAAAAAAGAAGAAACAAACAAAATAAGCCACATTCATTTACATCCTTGACTGAACCTAATGAAGTAAAACCACAAAAAAAAAAATCATATTATTTTATACAATAATAATTCCAACATGCTCCTTATTCTCACGTCACTTATAATCATGCTTCCAATAGCTGAACAATTCAAATAGGCAAAACAAAACCCTACGTGCTTTCTATTTGAATCATAGTACCAAAAACAAATATCATGATCATAACAATCCAATATGAATTTTAAAATACAATTCATGTTTCCATTAGATTCATATTATCAAAACCACCACATAAAATCATACTTCTATGAAATAATAAGATAGCCGAAGCACATAGTACAAGATAAAACCTTGGAGTCACCAATCATACAACATGCGTTTATCAATATTTTAACAATATAAACTAGATTCTAGATTCATGTTTGAACCCATAAATACATAGAACATGCTCATCAACATATAAAAGTGAAACTAGACCTAAGAACCTATTATAACTGAAACTACCACCAAAAATACAAAATCAATAGGCCAACATCACTAACAAAAATCTATTCAAAGCTTAGCATGTTTCTGTGGAAGAAAAGATGAGAAAAACAACAAGTACAACTCCACTTACCTCTTGAGTCTATTGAAATATGAGCCTGTTAGTTCTAGAACTTATGGTATTCTATGAAATCATACTTCTATGAAATAATAAGATAGCCGAAACACATAGTACAAGATAAAACCTTCGAGTCACCAATCATACAACATGTTTTTATCAATATTTCAACAATATAGACTAGATTCACAAGATAAAACCTTGGAGTCACCAATCATACAGCATGCTTTTATCAATATTTCAACAATATAAACTAGATTCTAGATTCATGTTTGAAACCATAAATAAATAGAACATGCTCATCAATATATAAAAGTGAAACTAGACCTAAGAACCTATTATAACTAAAACTACCGCCAAAAATACAAAATCAATAGGCCAACATCACTAACAAAAATCCATTCAAAGCTTAGCATGTTTCTGTAGAAGAAAAGATGAGAAATACAACCAGTACAACTCCACTTACCACTTGAGTCTATTGAAATCTGAGCCTGTTAGTTCTAGCACTTATGGTATTCTCCTCTTCAAGACACCACACTACCCTCTAATCTTGAAAACTTGAACACAAAACTTGGGAACATTGCTTCTCCCTCTATAGGCTGCAGTTAGTGGTCTGAAAACTAAGAGAAAGAGGCTTATGGATTTACTTATAGATGACAACTAGGTTAAGGAAAAAAAATGGAAATTAGAATTTGTTTTTTCGTAATCCAAACAACTTGTAACTTGAGACCTGTTTGTGACCCGATTACACTATAATTTTGGAAAAATGATATTTCAAAAATGTTGTAGATAATCGAATTAGTTTTCTAACAGTACTACACTTGTCCAAATTGAACACCTACAACTTCTGTTATACCCATTTTACCACAACTAGGTCTAGAGTTACGAGATTTCTTATTAATGAACCAAGCATTGACTTTCCCTTTTTGTTTCCTCTCACTCTCTTCCCTTTCCTTCATTTAAATTCCGAAAATTCACAAAGAACAAGAAAATAATCTCTTTTACATAATTACACAAAGGTCAAATTTTCATATAAGATAATTACTCAATTCCTTTTCCTTGCTCCTTAATTAAGACCACACAAACTTTCATTTTCACCAAAGTCACACACAATCACACCCAAAAAAACCACACACATACACGACAAGCATACAAAAAAGAAACAAGAAATAATGTCATTTAATCAAGTAATTAAAATATTAAAACAATAAATAAACAAGACCTTATTATATACAATTAATTCAAACATTTAAAATAAATAATTAAATATTTTGGTTGCTACAGGGAACTAGGAAATCTTCCACCAGGTAATGGAAGGCAACCTGATATAGGCTCTGTGGTCAAAGGACCCCCAAAGCACATAAATTCCTTGGGACCTACCGATCAACGCAGGCCACAAAGACCACCACCTGTGTATCGAGGTGGTTTTGGCCATAGAGAAGGAGACAGTAGTTACAGTCAACCCGAACAGGACAATCTCGATACAGAGATGGGCATGACCACAATGAGGGAGACTCAAAAAATTATCGAGGTCAAAAATCTATTTAGTAACTTAAGTGCAACATTTCAGACAACTTATTGACTTTTACAGCCAAAAAAACTACTTAATGAGTTAAGTGCAATGTTTCAAAATACTTACTAATTTTTGCGGCAAAATTTTTGTTAATTTTTAATTTTTCTTTTTTGACAAAAGCAATCAAAGCAATTAATGCTTTTGACTTTTTATTTTTAAAATAACCGAACCTTTCTCTCTCCCTCCTTTTTATTCTTTTTTTTTCGTTTTGTCCTTTTCTTTTCAATCTCTTCATATTTTCTTCTTCCTCTCTTCTTTTTTGGTTGTTTCTTCCTTCTTCTTTTTTGTCCATTCTCCCAACTGTCTCGCGATGCTATGGTTGGATTCAGAGGACAAGGGTTGGCTAGTGTGCAAAGATCACTGAGGGAAAAGGTTAAGGGTCATTTGTGAAGGATGGCTAGACTCGCACACAGAAGTTTGTTCAACTAGCAAATGCAGAATTCCAATGCTCACGATTGAGATTCATCTATATACATATTGGGCTTTTAATTTGTAAGAAATTTGTGTATAAATAAGAGATTTGGAGTTTTTTTTTAAAAAAAATTGTGGAGTATTTTAAAGGTTGAGATTTAGAATTTGCTTTATTTTATTGTGTATAAATGTGAGATATGAGATTTGTGTGTATAGATCTGATTTTTTTTTGGGTTTGTGATCGATTTAGAATTTGATTTGTGTGTGTATATCCTTTAAGTAAAATGTTGTGCTATGTGGGAAGCTAAGACATGTGTAGAAGAAATACTATGCCCTTTAATTTGATTTATGGAAATTATTATTTTGTTGCTCATGGACACTTTTGATATATCAGATTGTTGATTTCTAGAAACTGTATTGTAGAGGAAATGGTTTTTATTTTTATTTTTATGTATTTGTATAAAAAGAAGTCTTTTTTTTTTCACTTGTCTATTAGGTCTAGCAGTTCTAGACATAATATGGTCACCAATGTAATGCCCCGAATTCTCTGATGTGGTTTAATGGCGGGATTAGTAGGCCGGGAGGGCCATACTTAATTATGCCATTAAATGATAATATGCATGTATATGTGAATTATATTATAATATGATGTTAAATGTATGCATGTGTGGGTCCACGTTTTGAATTACAGGGGTGTGATGGTAATTTGGCCCGTTGAGGGTATAATTGTATATTTTTATGCATGTCGATGATATATTGTTGAGACCACATTATAATGTGGGTTTGTTCGAGCTATTCGGCATGAGATGATCTTGGAATATTGATTAGCGGTTTAGTCACAACAGGTTTAAGTTCGGGGCTCGGGATGAGTCTCGGGGTGATTTTAATGATTAGAGCGTTACCAGGAATTAAAGGGTAACGTGATATGAATTATTGGTGTTTGAGATTATTGAGAATAGTGGGAATTGGAGAGCGTTAATTATGATTAACGAGATAGGGTGAAAAATACCAATTTTTCCCTTGGGAGCCTTTAGAAACTTTAAATTGACCTAGGGGTAAAATGGTCATTTCACCCCTAGGATAGATATAACCATTGTTGGCTGAGAAAGAGGTAGAAAAACAGAGTATGTTCAAGAGCCTTCCCATATCTATTTCTCCTTCATTTTCCTTTGAGATTTTTGAATCATTCTTGAGGATTCAAGCTTGGGAAGCAAGCCTTGGGAGTTTGGGAGTGTGTTCCATCCTTGAAGAGCATCATAAGCTGAGCTTTGGGTAAGTTTCTAACCATAGAATTCCCTGGTTTGCCCTGTTTTAGTTTTGTTTTGCAGTTGTGATTTCTAGGTTGAGATCTTGGTTTTGATGGGAGTTTTGGCTAGGATTCTTATGGTTGTGATGTTTGGGGTATGTTGAGATGATTTTTGGGTTCATTTGGCATCAAAAATGGGATTTGGAAGCTTTGGAATCAGGTTGGAATCAAAGGAGATGAAGAAGGTCGTTTCAGGGGATTCCTGGTCTGGAGATAGCGCTATAGCGCCCACCCTAGGGCGCTACAGCACTACTCATGAGGCTTTTGGGCGTGTTGGAGGTTCTGAGAATAGCGCTGGGGTGCTAGGGGTCAGTGCTGTAGCGCTACCCTGTTCCTTCAAAGTCCCGTTTTGTGTGTTTTTAAGGGTTTTTGACTTGGGGTTTCAATCCTTAAGGCCCGGGATCGAATCTACTCACTGTGTGGGCATGTTTCGAGGTCCCGAGAGTGGTGCTTAGGTTAAGACCCTATCCATGTTGATTCTCATTAATGGAGATTATAATTGGTTGTGATTAGGTAACCGCTAAGGAACCAAAAGATCGATCGTTCTCAGGAGTCATTCTTATAATATCTCTCGCTCGAACCTGAGGTAAGAAAACTGCACCCTGTGTATATATGACATGCGTGATTGTTATTGAGACATGTTGGTTGATAAATGTGGACATGGAATGCATATTAAATGCTAGTGAATGTTGTTTACTTGTATATGACACTTACTAATCAGGGGCACTGACCTAAGAGTCAGAAACGGCATAAGCGTCCTGAACGCAGGGCCGAATGAAGATTAGACCTAATCGATATGAGTGTTGAATGGCTCTAAGGCATTAACACTGGACCGACTCTAAGGTCGATGAAACGTACAAGCGCTTGGCTAGTCTAAGACTAGTTACTGAGGGCCAGGACATAAGGCCCAGATGTTTTGCTAGACGTCTAACATTGTCAAACGTAATATGTTTTGCATTATTTTGTTTTGGGTTTAATGTCACACATATGGATGACGTAATACATTTTTTTTACGTTATGTCCGGGGTATACATTTTTTTTAGTAGTGTTAGTGTTTATTTTAACAAACTCAAGCACTAGTGACTTCAAACTAACAATATTAGATAATGATGTTTTAATTAGATTTGATGATGAACATTTTGTCTTGTGTATATATCTTTATTTATGCACCCATTTTCTTGTAATATATATATATATATATGTGTGTGTAGTTTTGCATATAGGTCACGGCCTAGAATCGAAATTTGAAATCATAATACAGGCTATGGTGGTGCAGCCTAGCTTTCCTCTGCCGCCTTTTCTCTGTCGCCGCCTAGGGGCTTGAGAATATGTTTGGGTCGCAGCCTGGCTTATCTCCATCGTGGCTTGAGCTGGTTTTCTCCTTTCGCCTCAATTTTCTAGGTCGCAACCCAGACACTTCCAAAACACTTCCAAACTTTATTTTCTTGAGTCGTCTTTTCTCCCATCAAATTATCTTGCTACAACTTGCATGAAATCCATCAATTTTCTTTTTATATAAATGCATTGTAGCCTGAGCATCACAAACTCATTAAATGAAGTTAAAAACATTAAAAACACTAAGAATTAACATTATTTAAGTTAGAAGGAACTAAAAAATATATAGTCCAAAATGCTTTTTTCATAAATATTTTATGCATTTGCATTTGCATAAAAAAATAATTTTTTTTTTTTCACTTGCCTATTACGTCTAGCAGTGCTAGACATAATATGTTCACCAATGCGAAAATGTATTACATTGCTAGATGTAACAACTTTTATTGCGTATAGCATTATCAAATGTAATATGTTTTGCATTATTTTGTCTTGGGTTTAAGTCCACTCACCCAGATGACGTAATACATTTTTTTATGTTATGCCGGGAGTTTCTTAAATACAATTTTTTTAGTAGTGCCAATGTTTATTTTAACAAACTCAAGCAGTAGTGACTTTCAACTAACAATATTAGACAATGATATTTTAATTAGATTGGTGATGAAAATTTGGTCTTGTGTATATATCTTTATTTATGCACCCATTTTCTTGTAAGATATATGTGTAGTTTTGTATTTAGTTCGCGGCCTAGAATCGAAATTTAAAATCATAATACGGGTTACGGCTGCGGCCTAGCTTTCCTCCACAACCTTTCTTCTGTTGCGGCCTAGGGGCCTGAGAATACGTTTGAGCTGCTGCCTGGCTTATCTCTGCCGTGGCCTGAGCTGGTTTTCTCCTTTCTTCTCAATTTTCTAGATTGCAATCCAGACTTTCCTCCCTTGCAGCCTCAAGTCTCGGGTTTAGGGACTCCAAAACACTTCCAAACTTCTTCTAAAATTCATTTTCTTTCTTTTCTCCCATCAATCATACTCCTACAAGTTGCATGAAATCCATCAATTTTCTTTTAAAAAAAATGCATTGTAACTTGAGTATCACAAACTCATAAAAGGAAGTTAGAAGCATTAGAAACACTAAGAATTAACATTAATTAAGTCAGATGTCACACACATATATATATATATTTAAAATAAAGGGTATAATTTTTGGAAATAATGCATTTAACAATTAGGTGACGATTATAAAAAATTGTTTTGATTCCAACTAATTATTATGTCTTATAACTTCATTGATCGATTCTATATATTATCATTGTATGTGTGTGTACATATAGAGGCAGGGAGAGAAACTGTTATTTTTAATTAGACTATTTATTTATAAAAGAATTGATTATTTTTTCAGTAGAACATGCACGTCAATATAAATGATTACTCATATTTAACACACACGTACGGATCATTTGCATCATGAACATAGACATAAAGCATGCATGTGAAATTGTCGTAAAACTTTTTTATTAGAATCAAATCTTGCCAAAATATTTGCAGTACCTATATATATACATATACTACTTTTTACGACAACTGATGTAATATTATGGCTATTAGTAGAGATATAGCTAGCAAAAAATAAAACAAAGGTAATCGAAAGCGAAATGCCTATAGCTAGAGCTAACTACAACAAAAGATAATAATATATAGATACGTATACATAAGTTCCTCTTACCCATATGAAGCTCTACCAAAATATATTTTACGTGTATAGCTTTTGTTTAAATTTTTTGGAGAAAAAAACAGACTTTATATTAAATTACGCATGAACCCATTGGAGGATAGGTCGAATGTTTTGGGGGGCCCAACCAAATAAAAATTTGGAGAATAACAACAAACGAAGGTGATAATAAAAAAGAAAAAGAGATCAGATTAGATAGCTAGAGTGATAGATGTATGATACAAGTGGGGTCTTTCCAGAATTTCATGCTGGATGTGTATGGTCTTTTAGAGCTAGTCTCTCTAGATATGGTCCATATGGATATGTATAGTTTGTAATTAGACCATAAATTTAAATGAAATAATAAAGGGAAAAAACTAGTAAATAGAGCAAAGAATGAGGTTGTGGAAAATATGTGGGTACGGAGAGGGACTGGATTTAACGGCGACCCATTATTAGTCTGGAAAAATAGATTATTATTAATTAATATTTTGTTTCTTGGGGTGGTGGAATAGCATGAAACATATGATTGTGGCTCTAGCAATGAGTAGTAGTGGGTCCTAATATTCTTTTTTGGCATAAGCATGAGTGCACCACCCCCCACTATAGACTATACTCGGCTGCACTGCCCGCCCGTCAACTCAACCCAAATACAAGCCACCCACCCACCCAACCACACGCACACAACTCTTTTCCTCTTTCTTTTGGGGTCACTCACACTCACACATACATACCATTATACGAATGTATACTATATATTTATGTGACTGAAACTGTTTGATTAGATATATTTGCAGCTATGGCTATGTATATACATTTGTTTATTTCATCACTATACTACTTTATATATGGCACCACATTATATAATTTAAAAGAATAAATGTTGATTATTTTTTCATTATATATATTCTTTTTGTTTTATATATATGTGTAGTGTCATACTTATAATTCTTGTTTCGTTTGATTTACTATTTGTATATTTCCAAAAGTGAACTCTTTTTTAAGAGACTGGTAGAAGTTCAAGATTTTTGTTAAAGATTATTCTATGGGAAAGTGAGGAGGACCTATATAACCTATATATATTTAAGAAAGTAAACAATCAACTTTGAGCGAGGAATATATATAAGGAGCATATATATTTGACTATATATTTATAAGTATAAAATCATAAAAAATATTCGTGTATCTTCATTATATATTATGTTAATTATTAATTTGCATATTCTTTAATTAATAATAAGTGAGTGATTAGAGGCGCCATCAAGCAGCATTCTTAGTAGGGGAAAATAGTTATTTTAAAGATAAAATGCAAATAATGAATGAATTGAAGAAAAAAAATTGTGGGGTCAAAACAAAAATAAAAATAAAAATAATGATAATCTTGCCTGTAAAATTGGAAAAGAAAAAAAAATAGGGGCCCTATGTCCCCTTCCATCTAAGATGATGATTTATTAAAATTCATAAATTTTTCTTTTTATAAATTGAATCTACTATGACTTGGCAAATAAATTAATACGTGGACCTTTAAATGAGTTTGGAGTGAAAAATTAAATTAGCTTTTTCTTTTAAAGAGGTAACTTTTTCTTGGCATGATGTTATATATGCTGATTTACTTTACGTACTCTTTGTTACTTTCCCTAGTCTTTCTCTTTCACAATACACTCCATTGCACAGTAAGTACGTACACGAATATGTCATATATATGTATATGCATATTATTGTACTTGGTATATTTTCTGCATAATTTTTGCACGTATTTGATCAGTAGGGTCAAATCAAGAGAATTTTCAGAGGAAATGGTAGGAATGTATACGTACGACACAACTTAGATACTATTATTTTGTCAAAGGGTAGCCAGAACCTAAACTTTGGTAAGCTCTCTTTGATTCTTCATGGTCTTATTCTCGTTCATTTTCTTAACATTGTTTTTTTTTTATCAAATATTATAGTCGTTTAGAATTTTCTTGTGTGAACAGAGCATACGATAATTTTGAATAGATCGATAGTGATAGATTTTATCATTCTTCATTCATAAATTACTGGAATGGCAAGCAAGTATGGAGCTCAATTTATTTGGTGTTGTAACAAAGTTAATAATAATCCCAACATTATTTCAATCAAAGGATTTGATTTGATTTGATTTCCTTTTCTTCTCTCCAGAGGACAAATAGAAGTTGCATATAAAGTAGTAGTGTAAATTCAATCAATTTCTTTAATAATTGTTTTTTTTTCTCAAGGGAGAGGACATTAGAATTGCATATTTGACTCTCCCTCCCCATTTGGCCCAAATGAAAAATATTATATTCTTTATATCATGTCCACATGTCAAAACGTGACATGAGAGTCTCGAAAGCTCGATGAGACCTTGGGGCAAGCCGAATCAAAAGGTCTACATTTAATTTCACACTGTATAATATAATATAATATATTACAGGCATTTTATATTTATACATTATGGAATCTCATTTATGCATTGTTGGTAGTACCATCAGTCGTACCATAGATGCACTGTCTCCACTTTCCCCCCACTCAATCAAACAAGAACAACCCTCCTCCACGGCCTGAGGTCATCACCTGATGTGCTCTCATTGGCCCATATAGGATAAGCTCATCATCACCATCTTTAATCCTATTTAATTTATTTATATTTAGGAGTTTAGTCCTAGATTTTTGTCCACATGATAAATTAGTCCATAAGATAATAAAATTATAGCAATTAAAGCTATATTGATAATACTTCTCAATTTGATCTCTTTCAAAGGGCAAAACAGTAATTTAATAATGAGTAATGATATATATGCACCTAAATTATACCCAAACATTATACACACTCATGTGATAACTTTTTTCAACCAATTATATTTGTTTAAGATAGATCCCGCTAAGTAAAAGTAATTTACCACATAAGTGTGTGTAATATTTAAGTGTAATTTATGTGTGCACGAACTCTTTAATAATATATTTAATACAGAGTTATATTTACACCAAAAAATTTACAGAAGTGCTTATTGGGGTCTTTGTGTATGTAAAAAAAATTATATTTTTCCAAAATTTGGGCGTCATTGTATGGGCCTTGCGCACAAGCGCTTTTACTCTTTACACATTATGTATTCATTTACTAAATTTTGGAAATTAAAGTTTTTTAAATGATAAATTTGATTTTTTGGTAATTAAATAAAATATTATAAATACAATGTCAAATATAAATTTATGAAAAAGTAATTAAAAAATACAATAATAAATTGTTATGACACTGAATATAATTTAAGAAAAAAAATAGAAAGACTCAATTTCAAAGAAAAAAAATATTAAAATTTTAATTTATCATTAATTGAGGTGTATACATTAAGCCTAAGATTTTATAAACTTGATTAAAATTAAAGATACAAAGTAATATATTTTAATCATTTTACTTAAGGATAAACATATAATAAGAAAATATTTTAAAAATAAAGTGTCTTTATAATATTTTAATTATAAATATAACTCGCCATATTTAATTTATATAAAAAGGTTAATTTCTTTAAGGTCTAATTTTTTTTTTCATCTAAAGTTTGAAAAAAAATTACATGTTATACCAATGATATGACATAACCTCGAAGGAGTGTTGAATCTCTTTACAATGAGGAAGGACGGCCATACCACAACCAGCTTTGAGAGGACAAAAATAAGACCACCAACATTTGGGGCACCAAAGAATCTCACATACAGGGTACACGAATATAAATAAACATAAATAGGCTATTTATGAATATTACCCCTGAACTATTACTACTACCATATCATGCCCCTAAATTTTTTCAGATCGTTAAGAATCCCCCCCAAAATATTCTCAGTGATGTAAAGTGAGACTTCTGTTAACTTTCATCATATATGGCTAACAGAATGTTGATGTTACTCTTTACTCGTTGATGTGTATTGGTCATGTCAGTGCCACGTGTGTAATTTTAAATTAAAAATAATATAAAATTAAAAAATCTATTGTCTTATTAAAAATTATCGAATTAAATAATAAAAATTAATAAATTAAACCATATTTTATATATTAAAAAAAAAGTAAAACCATATTTTATATATTAAAATTAATTTCTCTCTCTCTTCAGCTTGAGCTGGTGCTATGGCGGGGAGACCGAAATTGAAGAAGAAAACGCCTGGGAAGAAGAAACGAGGACCTTCATCCACAGATCCTATCAAGAAAACTAAATCCGTAGATGCAATTCTTGGGGTGGAGGCCCTTACTTTCGAGGAAAAGGGTGGTTCTGGTGCTAATCAAATGGTGATAGAAGAGGAGGACACTTTACTGCAGGTGACCAAGGAACCTAGGAAAGGACCAAAGCAGGGTAATGGAGAACTGGAATGTCGCTCGGTGGTTAAACAGACACTCACTAACTAGTTGGGGGTCCTGAAGGGCGATCTTTCGGGCTCTAAGGGAAAATCAGGTACTTCTAATACTATGCATATCTTGAACATAGAGTCTGATGTTGTCAAAATAGAGGTAGACGACATAGAAGAAGAAGTTCAATTTTGGAGTTCAGCTCTAGTGTGTTATGTGCTGGGAGCCAATCGTCCGCTTTCGGTGATGGAAGGGTTCTTTCAAAGAATATGGAGAGACAAAGGGGTGGATAAGATAGGGCTATTGGCTCAAGGGATGTTTCTGATTCGGTTTCAATTGGTAGAAGTAAGAGGTGGTGTTTTGACCTATCATCATGAAACGATGGGATCCAGATTCCAAATTCACCAAGGAGACGGTTTTGACAGTCCCAATTTGGGCTCAATTGAGAAATCTAGAACTTAAATATTGGGGGGAGCAAACTATGGCCAAAATAGTGGGAAAAATTGGGAAGATGGTGCGCCAAGATAGAGCAACAAAGACTCGGGAGAAACTACAGTTTGCTAGGGTGCTTATTGAAGTGAACTTGACAAACGACCTACTTGCCCAAATTAAAATTGAAGATGAAAAAGGGGAATATGTGTAGGTATAGGTGTACTATGAATGGAAACTAGAGTTATGCTCACAATGCCAAGGGATTGGCCATGCTAAGAAGCTTGTAGGAAGAGGGTGAATAAAACAGGGGCCTCTCAGATTTGGCAACAGAAAAATGCCACTCTGCATAATTCAGGTCAAATAAGGAAGGATGAGACAAAAAACCAGGGGAAAAACAAAAGGAAGGAGGATAAAGATGGATTTCATCAAGTTAGAGGGAAGAAAGTGATGGTTGAAAATGACAAAGAAGTTAATGTGAGCAATTCTTTTAAGGTGCTAGATCAGCTATCTACAGCGAAAATGCATATGGGAGAAGTGTTACAGGAGATGAGGTCCACTATTAATGGAGGGGGAGATCCTCCATTAATAGATGGATAGATTGTTTGTTTGGAATGTTAGGGGGGCTAAACAAAACCAGCAAGCAAAACGATGTCATGAGAATGATATCCAACAAATGAATTGGTTTTGTTAGTCTCCTAAAACAAGGGTTAAGGTTGCTAAAATGGGGACCTTATACCTTAATATGTTTCAAGGTTGGTGTTTCACTTGCAATTTAGCAAATCACCCTAATGGTCGAATTGTTGTAGCGTGGAATCCGCGAAGTTTTACAGTTGATATCCGGGGAAGCTCAAGTCAATGGATGCACTTCATTATTACTGTTAATAAGGGGGATTATTTTGCAGTTGCTGTAGTTTATGCTTTCAATGACATGAAAGGAAGAGAGAGCCTTTGGGAGGATCTGAAGAATATAGGTCAAATGAATAGCTGTCCTTGGATGATAATGGGGGATTTCAATTCAGTTTTATCCCTTTCAGATCGTTTACATTACCGTGGAAATGGCTCTGAAATGTATCCATTTCAAAGATGTGTGGAACATTGTGGGTTGGTAGATGTTAAGTTTTTCAGGGAATTTCTTTACTTGGAATAACAAACAAGAAGGTCGAGGCTGAGTCTATGCCAAACTTGAGAGCAATGGCTAATGATCAGTGGTTGGATAAGTATCCTAATGTTGAGGTTATATTCTTTCCGGAAGGGGATTTTGATCATAGCCCTTGTTTGGTGAATTTTTCTTCAGATATGGAGACTCGGAAACCCTTCCAGTACTTCAATTTCTGGAGTAGATATAAAGAGTTTCATGAGAAGGTGGCAAAGAGTTGGAATGAGGATGTAAAAGGGACTCCTATGTACTGCTTAATTAGCAAGTTAAAGAGGCTTATGGGAGTTTTAACTAAGATCAATAAAGAAGGGAAATGAGATGTTTCTGTCCAGGATATTGAGAACTATAACAGGATGATGGAGATTCAGGGTAATACTTAGTTGATGAATGAGGAAATACGTTGTAGAATTGAGTACCAACATGCGCATCAGAATATGATTCAATTTTTGAGGCAAAAGGTGAAAATGGATTGGTTGAAACATGGGGATGAAAATATGAAAGTTTTTCATAGTTGTATTCGAAGTACGAGGCTTCAGAACTCTATTCATTCTATATTGGATATGAAGGGTAAGTGGTTTAACACACATGAAGGTGTTACCCAGGCATTTCAAGATTTCTATGTAGATTTGTTGGGTTCTATTTCAGCAGGCAGGAAGTCAATTTTAGAAAAGATGGTGCACTCAGGGAATTTAGTTACTAATAAGCAGATAGAGTTTTTACAGCAGGCGTACACCAAGGATGATGTTAAGGCAGCTCTCTTTTCAATTCCATATGAGAAGGCACCAGGGCCAGATGGGTACAGTAGTGCCTTTTTCAAGCACACTTGGGATATAACGGGTCAGGATGTAGTTCAAGCCGTGCTATCCTTTCTTCATTCGGGTAAGATTCTTAAGGAGATTAATACAACTAATTTAACTCTTATTCCTAAATCTAGTTGCCCAAAGAATGTCAGTGAATATAGACCAATTGCCTGTTGCAATGTGGTTTATAAAATTGCTACCAAACTCATATGTTCAAGGCTTAGAGAGCTTTTGCCTTCAATTATCTTTGAAAATCAGAGTGGTTTTGTTCAAGGCAGAAACATAACCCATAATATAATGATTTGCCAAGATTTGGTGAGGGGTTATGGAAGGAAAAGTGCTAGCTCGTCATGTATGATTAAAATTGATCTTCAGAAAGCTTATGACACTTTGGATTGGAATTTTTTGCAAGAAATGATGATAGCTCTTAAGTTTCCTTTAAAGTTTATCAAGTTGGTGATGAGTTGTGTTACTACTTCCAGATTTTCCTTCATGATCAATGGGGCCCAAATAGATTGTTTAAAATCTAGAAGAGGTTTAATACAAGGGGATCCTTTGTCTCCTTTGCTGTTTGTTACTGGTATGGAGTATCTGTCAAGAATAATGGTTTCAGTAGGCCATCATCCAGATTTCAAGTATCATCCAAGGTGTGAATCTCTGAAACTCACTCACCTTTGCTTTGCAGATGACTTGCTTCTGTTTAGTAAAGGAACTTTTAAAGCTATCTATGTGTTTACTTAGAGGATTCCAGCTATTTACTGAGAGCTCTGGTTTGCAAGTTAACAAAAAGAAGTCAGCCATTTTTGGAGCCGGGTTGCAAGATGGGGACTGGACTAGGCTTACTAACATGATGGGTTTTGTTCGCAGCAATCTTCCTTTTAAATATTTAGGAATGACCATTAGTAATACAAGGATAACTAAAGCTGAATGTGAATGTTTGGTTGAGAAAATTGTTAAAAGGGTTAGGAGTTGGAGTTCGAGGAATCTTTCATTTGTAGGGAGATGTATTTTCATTAATTCTGTCCTCATGTCTATCAACATTTTCTGGTCTCAATCGGTCATTCTGCCCCTAGTGGTGATTACAAGAATCAACCAAATCTGCAGAGTTTTTTTTTATGGAAAGGTAAAGATTATATGGATGGTCTGGGGAGAGTGTCTTGGACTGAGATTGGAAAGTCTAAACAAAAGGGGGGGCTTGGTTTTACAGATATTGGAATCTAGAATATATGTGCTCTTGGGAGGTATGTTTGGGCTATAGCTAAGAAGGAAGATAACCTATGGGTGAAGTGGGTGCATTCGATGTACATCAAAGAGGTAGATTGGTGGGATTACATGGTTGCACTAAATAGTAGTTGGTACTGGAGAAGAGTGATCAAAATGAAGAATGCGCTAAAGGAAATTTTTCTTCAAAGTACAAATAGATGGCCAAGCTACAACATTGCTAAAATCTACAAGCTGCTGAAGGACAAAACAGATACAAGATGGAAGTTTTCTTTCATTTGGGACAGACTTGGTATCCCTAAACACAAGTTTGTGACATGGTTGGTGTTAAAAAATCGGTTGCCGACTAGAGATAGACTTCTCAGGTTTGGTATTGCGCAGGACTCTGGTTGTGTTATATGCGGTCAGTTGGAAGAGTCTCATAAGAATTTATTCTTTGAATGTGAGTTTAGTAAGCATTGTATGACTAATAATCTGATTTGGTTAAATATCGGAACTAATAGATATGAGATAGGTGGGATTTTGAATTGGATTAGAAGAAGCGGTCAATCTAAGTGTCGAAGGAAAGTGTACTGTTGTGCTCTTAATGCTAGTGTTTACCGCATCTGGAAAGCTAGAAATGAAGCACTTTGGAATTTGTTGGTGCCAATGGTTAAAAATGTTGTGAGGAAAATTAAATCTGATGTTTGTACAAGGTTTTTTTTTTTGTCTAAAGGAAGGAATATTAGGTGGGTGGGACAGTTATGTTGTAATTAATTGATTGGTGTTTGTAATTTGTTCTGTGCATAATAAATTCTTTCGCTGATTTAGAAAAAAAAAAGTAAAACCATATTTAAAAAAATAATTACATTTATGATAAAAAAAATGACAATCTAATTTTCAAATTTATAACTAAATCTAAATAAAATTCAAAAGTAAAATTAAATATAACTAAAATTAAAAACAATCACCCAAATATAATCAAATCTTTTCAAAGAAAAAAGGATCAAAATTTTTTAAAATAAAATATAATTAGTTCATCTCCAACCCAGATTCAATGAGAAAAATGAATATCACTCCATCAATCTAAAACTCAACATCATTTTTTTGATTTCATCAGAAGTGTAGAAACCTTGATTGGCTAACTTTATTTTTAAACAAAATATTTTAAAATTGTAAAAAATCAGCAACATATCTTTCAATAATTATCCCATAATTCATCTGGTTTTTTTAAGTGAAAATCTTTTTTAGTGTGAATACAATTTTTACCTTATTTATCACAACCAATCTTTATTGGTAAAATATTTTGTTTTATCTTGTGAGAATATTTTCAGGGATTATGTTTATTATGGAATAAAGAAGGTTTCGAAAATAAACATGGTCAAAAGAAATGACCATGTTCATTTTGCTAGATAAATCTGATGGTGTTGCTGACTCATCAGTTTCCTTTTATGCTGACACAGAATTTATCTGGCTGGTTGATTTCCTAAATCAAAGGAATTTGTAAATTGATTACAAAGATCTCAGAAAGTGATGGCCTTGGATGATTTCTTTTCCTATAAATACCTTACCAAGGCATTTGGAAATATCATCTCTTTCATTTGGAAATTTGTAAACATTATGTTATTTTAAAGAGTGTTTTTATTTGTAGATATTAAGTTTGTTCACCTTAATCTTTGTGAGAGTGCTAATTGTACTTGTGGATATCTATCTAGTCCTTGTAAACAGATAGTGTCTATTGTGAACGTGTTCATAAGGATCTTCGAGAGGAGCATTCGCTATTCTTTGAAGGGATTTCAAGGAAATCAGCGTTTCATCAAAATTAGATTCATAGAGAAGAGTACAACAAGATTGTGGCAATAGTTTAAGAGGGAGTCTTACATTGTTTAAGTCAATGCTTTTGTACAAATTATTTCTTTACTAATTGGTTTATTATTTGGGTGTGGCCCCGTAGATGTAGGTTATCTGAACCACGTAAAAATTCTCGTGTGTTGAATTTTTACATGTTTTTCTGTTTCTGTTTAAACAGTTGCATAAGTAGTGTTAACAAAATTGAAATCTATCAAAACAACTTAATCAATATTCCGCATTTAATTAAGTTGTTTATTTTAAATCACTTGGTAATATTAAAATACAGAATTTCAAGAAGTATTAGAGTTCAAATCAGATTCCAAACAATAACGTCAACACCACACAATCAAAATCCCAATTAGAGAAATCGATAATACCAAAATCACAAATCACAAGTTTGGTTTCAAAATCTCAATTAGAAATCGATAACATAAGAACATGAAGCTTGAGAAATAAGCTCAACCAAGACCATGAATTCAGTCCAGCTAGTTCAACCAACACCTAGAATGGATCAATTGAGATTTTTGCAACACATCAATACAACGATATTGATTGAACAGATTTCACAACACATTGCTTGAATAGATTTCACAACACAATAAGTTGAAGATTGCTGGAACAGATTTCACAACACATCCAAAAATTTAGAAAATATAAATATGAAATCAACATACAATACTAGATTTCAAACTCAATCTAAGAAATTAAAAAAAACAGACAAACCAAGACCCGTCGATTTGAAGCCCCATCACTAGCAGCTCTTCGTTCATGATAACTCCATTTTAGTGTTGTTTTAGGATGTGTTTTTGTTGTAATCTTGAGTCTTTTTGTTTGTTTTGTGCAAGATTACGCTTGTGTTTATCTTTGTTGTAGGATGGTTCTATGAATTATGAGCTAAACGCGGAAAGAAGAAGAAATGGTGGGAAAATGGAATTTTTTGTGGTTGTTTGAGTCAAATTGGCATCAAGGGGGAGTTAAAAAAAGTTTTGATGAAGTTTTGATGAAGGTCAGACTTAAAGTGATCAAGTTATGAAAAAAATAAAATTAGAGTCGCGGTATAGGCTTAAGGGCCATGACTCTAGCAAAGTCAGAAACTACCCAATGAGTGGCAGAGAGCAAATAAAATCTAGGTTTTCACACGGGCCTCGGCATGGAGTTTAAGGGCTACGGTGCTTGAAGATAGGGGCATAAATCTCCTGGGCATTTTGAAGACACGGGCCACTGCATGGAAATGTAAGGTCCGCGACGCGCCTCCCTGAATAGAAAAAAAATATCTTATTTAGGTTTAAAACATTATAAATTAATGGAGGGATTAAGGTTTCTAATTACGAAACTTTAGAGAGTTCTTGACGGCTAAGCTTATTTTCTGCATTTTTCTTCTTTAATTTCTTTTAAAGTTTTGGATATTAAATATGATAACATTTATTTTTATGATGTTAGCTATGTTTGTCATTAACTAAATATTTTTCTCTAGGGTTTAATGTAGTCACTTGGATATTTGATAATTTTCTATGAATTTTATATAATTTCTTCTTCTCCTATCATTTATCTATATGATTTGTGCTTAATGCGTGTGGATAATTGATCACTATTTACATTATTTATGATTTTGATTCGAGAATCAAGAGGGGAGAGTTGAATATTCTATAATCATATAGACACACATTGAATATAGGATGATAGTGCCTGTGCGGTTTGTGTAGAGTTTAGGGTTTCTATGCTTCATGCCTACTATATGTTAAAACATATCACACATATGTAGAAAGTTTGCATATAGGTTGAGATCTTTTTATATTGAAAAATGATTAGGATTGTTTTAGTTAACCCGCTATTAGGATATAAATTGAAGAATTATATGCCCTGATTAGTAAGATTAACAGGTTGAAAAGTTGATGAAGTTAATACCCTGGGTTTTTAATTATTGAATCAATCTTTATTATTGCAAAGTTTATTTCAATTTTAAGTCTTAGTTTAAAAATCACTATATTTTCGAAAGCTAAACAGAAATTTAAAAGAAATTATTGGTAATTGGTTGATAGTTCTTGTGGGAACGATACTTCACTTACTATTTTATTACTTGAATCGATTGTGTATACTTGCACATCATATTTTCACGATCAGTTCACCATCTTCATTTTCTCCATCTGGTGTTGTTGGAGGTGTTGAATCTCATTTGTTTCTTAGATCCGTAACGAACTTCCATGGATGACTGGGTGGAATGGGACGTGGCTGGGTGGAAGGAGGCGACATGGGGGCAAGAGCGAGTACATTTTCTGATTGCAATCGAAAGATCAAGATTAGATGTAGAAGTTGACTCTTGGGGTAGTAGAGACTTTGGATTATACAATTTTCTTTTGCTGTAGGTTAGTGGGAATGGTTCTATCTAGCCAGGAATCGTTGGAGGAGGTGGGGTAAGTTGAATCGTGGCTGTTGGTGGAGCTACAATCTGTACAGAGGAAATAGGACTTGAGTCATTCACAGTGGGAACAGATGGAGAAATTGGTGAAATATCTGATTGCAATATTAGTAAAATATATAGGATATTTGTATTAATCTAACTTGGTGGAATTAATTGAGGAATCACGTGATTTTGGGAAGTTGAGTTGTCCTCACTATTTTGAATATTTATGCTATTATTATTTGGTGGAATAAAATCTGCTAGGTCCAAATTTGGTGGAGACTTTTGTGGAGTTGAACGCAGTTGAGGAATTGGTGACCAAAAAAATTCCCAATTTTGAGGAGGGTATTGAAAATCATGATTAAATGGTGGGAGATTGGGATCTGAAATATTCTCCCCCTTAATCAAATTAGGAGAGTAATACAATTGATTTTTAAAAAAATGTGACATCACGTGAAACAAAATATTTTCTTTTGTTTGGAAAATAACAACAATATCCCTTTTGAGAGGATGAATTTCCTAAAAACACACACCTTGGATCAAATTTGGATCTATTATGATTATAAACATGGACAAACACAAAGCAACCAAACATTCTCAAATTAATATTTGAAAAAATATGAAAGTTTGGAAAAAAAATTGTAGTACTAACAATGGTGTTTGAAATTTTAACACGTGATGGTAAGCGATTAAAAAGGTAACATGCACTGAGAATTGCATCACCCCAAAAAAAAATTTGGTACATGGCTGGTAAAAATTAGAGATCTTGTGACCTCTAGTAAGTGATGTTTTTTTCTCTTTGAGATACCATTTTATTGTAGTGTATCGACACAAGAACTTTGATGTAAAATACCATTCTTTATAGCAAAGCTATACGTAGATGAATTAAAATATTATGTGCCATTGTCAGTGAAGAGAATTTTTGTTTTGAATCAAATTGAGTAAGAATCATAGAATAAAATTTCTTAACTATATTAATAACTTCATATTTGTCATGCTAAAGATAAATCCAACAAACACGAGAGTGATCATCAATAAAAGAAATAAACCATCTTTTATTAGAAAGAGAAGGAATACGAGATGGACCCCATAAATCACTATGAATGAGTAAAAATGGACTTGTCTCACTATAACAATGGATAGGAAACTGAATTTTAGTTTGTTTTGACATTTGAAAAACTTCACATGTAAAACATAAGAATTGCGAAATAAAGATGGAAATAATTTTTTTAAATAAGAAAAACTTGGATGGTCGAGTCGTTGATGAAGAAGGCTTATTTTTTTATGACAATCTAGGGAGGTAGATCCATGAACTAAGAAACTGAGAGATGAATTGACACGAAGAAAATAATATAATCCTGAAGTCTCCTTAGCACACCCAATCGTCTTCCCCGAGACCCGATCCTAAAAACACAAGTTTTTGGTGAAATATTAGCAATACAATTGGAGTCAGAAGTAATATGACTTATGGAGATGAGATGGTAAGATAACTGAGGTACAAATAAGACATGTTGAAGCATTAAAAGTGGACTAAGCTCATATGTGCCAATTCCAACAACAGGAGACATCGAACCATCATCCAAGGTAATAGTGCGATGACCAGAATAAGGAGTTAACGAAAGAAAGACAGATCTACTTCCAGAAATGTGTTTAGATGCACTAGAATCAATAATCCAAGACTCACCAGAACCATTTATGGAAGTCTCATTACCATGCGCCATGAGTGAAGTAGAAGAGGTCATGTAACGACCTAACTTTCTATGAGACTTAGGTCATTAAACCTACTAGACATAACTACAACTTTGAAAAGAACATACATAATAAAATTCATAACTTTATTAAAACTTTGGGAAATAATATTTGTAATACATAAATGAGCTCAGTTTTTTAAAATAAAACATAACTTTTAATAAAGTTGTTTACAAAGCTAAATGCAGAAAAATACATAAAAACGTAATTTAAAGAGATTAAAAAAAAACATTGTTCTCGAATCGACACGCAGCCCATCCACTCCATTCACCTCCATGCATACACTAAGCTTCCAAGAATCCTTCCGCCATTGCATCTATTTTCCTGCATCACACTAAAAAGAAAAGAAGTGAGCCTAATGCCCAGCAAGGAAAAACTAACAACATAAATCATATACATATGCTAAAAACATATCATAAACATATACTATAAGCATATCATAAACATATATCATATACTACTACAATGGCCATTATACTACTTCGGGCTTGTTAACTAAGCAAGTCATATGCCCAATAGATTTGTGGGGCTTGCTAGCTAAACAAGTCATATGCCCATAAATTATTGGGGCTTGCTAGCTAGACAAGTCATATGCCCAAGGTCTAATATCATACTATACATAATGTTGACATATCATAACACAACATAAGATAACATAACATATAACATAAGCATAACATATCATACAAGCATACAAAATTTTATCCTATTTTCCTTACCAAAACCAGGATATGAGAACAAATGCAGGACGTAGAACACTCCTAAAATCAACAATAGAATAGTGAGTATTTCTAAAGAAAAGAGATGAAAAGAATAGAACTAAACTACCAAGAGAAAACTTACCGAAAAGACACCTTAAGTTCAAAGAACTTAAAAACCTAACCACAAAACCATAACAAAAGTTAGAACCTGAATGAAAACTAAAGAAACTAAGGAATCAAAAGAATTAAACTTAAGAATAAGGGTACCTTTATTGATCTTAAGGATTGACCTAACTCCAATACTGAAATACTCTAATCCTTACTTCCCAAGTGTTTGATAAAGCTTAATAATGATAAAGCTTTTTCTTTCCCAACCCAAGTGTATCACTCTTATGTTCTCACTAGCACCTTAGAGTATGATCACAGCTGAAGCGTAACTGAAAGGGCTGGGTACTAGGTCCTATTTAGAGTTTGAGGAGTGAAATTATCCTATTAAAAAAAATACTTAAATCCTTAAATAAACATGATTATGACAAGTGTCATACTCTTAGTCGTTCTGGAAGGTTCTAGAGTTTCTAGATCTTTCTTCTATTTTAAAAAAAAAATACTTAATTTCATCCTAACTATAATCCAAATTTAAATTTAAATAAAATAGAATCCTAACTTCTAACTTCCTAAATCTTGTAACTCTAAACTCACCTGTAGTAAAATCAACATAATTGGATCTGTAAGACTCCTATTTAGACCATCTTTATACCGTTAGAAAGATAATTAAATTATCTACAACTTTCTAGAAATACTATTTTTTGGAATTCATAACACAACTAGGTTAAAAATAGATTGGAAGTTACAGTACCTTAAAGTTACGGAAAATCTATTTAATTATCTAAATAACAACCTAATCCACAAATAAACAAGATTGTGACAAATGTCATGCTCCTAATGGTCTTGGAAGATTCTAGAGCTTTCTTGAACTTTCTTTTATTTAAACTATAATTAAATCCTTACATAAACATGCACACGACAAGTGTCATGATCTTATTAATTCTATCTAAACCTTATAGTATAATAAATAACATCTTTATAATCAGCTTATATTAATCAAACCTTATGTTATAATTAATATTCTAAAACTATAGGTTAAACTTATAAAATCCATAATTGTTGCTATGAGTTTCCAACTAAGTCCCGGCTTGAACCAAAATCCACAGTAATGAACATACTATAACTACTACTAGCTATTACTACTACTACTACTACTACTACTACTACTACTACTACTACTACTACTACTACTACTATCTAACTAGCTAAGTAAATTTTGGGACTCTACAGGTCAAGAGATGACCAAGTTGCGCTTTAGAAAAAATAACATCTGTAGAAGAGGGTCTCAGAATTGGAAGTAGTAGAATTTCCTTTAGCATCAGTTGTGCGTTGGCTACGAGGAACCCAGTCAGCAGGCTTACCATGGAGTTTCCAACAAGTGCTCTTGGCGTGATGAGGATGTTGGCAATGCTCACACCACATAGAAGCATTGTGAGAGCCATGGTTTTGAGCAACCATGGCTGAGGCATTAGGAACAAGAGAGGGCACATCAGGAGGATTGGACATCATCATGGTATGTTTTTGATGTTCTTCAGGAAGAACTTCACCAAAGATAGTATCAATAACTGGTAATGTTTTAGTGCTATGAATGCGACCATGAACATCATCAAACAAAGAATTGTTGGGTTTTATGCCCTTATAAACCCATGTTGGACATGTTACACAATTTCATATTGTCAATAAAAGTAGTAGAAATCATTTAGTTTGACAACCGTGTTTCTTGCTTGTTTTATTATGTGATTATTGAAATAATACAAACATTTATAAAATCCTGAACATATGGATAATTACAATTATAGTGGCTGGGTCATGGTGGACTATAGTTGTAATTATATGTTCAAAAGAACGAGTCATAAGATTAGATCAGTGCATTGGATTGGATTTTCATTGATTAGGCAATCTACGATATGATCTACTTTCACATTCGGGGTGTGATGTCTTGTCCAAGGCATTGACCAAGTAGATTAGATCTGATGTATTTGGTTACATCAGACTAGGATCGATATTGATTATTGATTGATAAATATGTATCGTTGTTATCGAATCTAATCAATGTCACAACGTTGACCATAGGTTAAGTCGATCTATATTCTGAGTGATAATATTCTACTAATTATATTATTTAAATCTTTTGACTTGTTCGTTACCAGCTTACCCTACGGTCTAGCCCATACTTATATCTTGGAGATTTAGTAGTGTAATTGAGTGGGAGTATTATTCATAGATATGAAATCTATAACTTTTGTATGAGAAGTGAAAAGATGATTTCCTTAATTACTTTGTTCAAAAGATTAAATGATTGATGTCTCATTTCTGTGATTGAGTTCACAGAAATATCATTTATAAGGAACTTAGTGGGAGTTAAGGATAAAATACTAATGAGGGGTAAAATGGTAATTTGCACCCATCTTGTTAGTAAGTCATCGATAGAGGATTGACTGACTGTAATGGTTATAACAATGGATAATGTATTTATGGTTTGAAAAATATGTTCTATGAATTCAAGAGTTCAATTCTAAGTCTATGGTGGAGTCACGAGGAATTAATAAGGTAGTGAAATTATTCATAAATAAATTCACGGTAACTTATTGGAGCTTGATTTCATGGAACCATGGTCCCTGCATCACCTTTGAGTAAATCATCTAGAATGTCTCAACTAATTGAGTTAATTATCAATTAGGATTTTTTTTTTAAGTTGACTAGGTCAATTTTGGAAAATTTTACAAAGATATGAGATTTAGAGAATAGAAGAAAATCTTTGGGTAAATTTATTAATATTGATAAATTCGTGTCAATATAAATAAATTAAATTAAATCAAGTTTCAAATTATTATTAGTTAATTTAAATAAGGATTTAATTAATTAATTGAATAAATAAAAGGTTTTGAATTTAGGCCCAATTGAGATTTAAATTCAAAATAAAGGTATTGGGCCCAAGTCCATTTGTGGGAACCTAAGGCTTTTATTTATTTTTGTTTATTATTTTAATAAATTTAAATTTATATAAAGCCGATTAAGTTGTCTATATAAGGAATATGATATCTAGGGTTTTCATAAGTCAGTCTCAGTTGATTCATTAGGTAAGTGAAAACCTAGACACTCTAATCCTTTCTTAGCCACTATCTCTTCTTCTCTTCTAGATCTCTATCTCATGTGTTGAGAACCAATACACTAGTTCTAGGTTGATCAAAGGCTTGGTTAGGAAGACTGTGTTGCTGATCTAGTTCAATCTCTTTATAATACTTTGCTACAAAAAGGAATCAAGGGTTAAAGAGATTGAAGGAATGAGTTGTTCCAGTTCCACTGCGTATTCGTAAGTTTCTACATCTTTGTGTTTATGTTAATTTACGAATCGTATGTTCATATGTATGTTATGTTATTCTATTTTCAATTATGTGTTTGGAAAAATAATAGGAAGCATGCATCTATATTTAAATTCCAAGATCCTACAATTGGCCTTAGAGCCTAGGTTCCTAGATCTAGATGTTAAGAATGCATGATTATATGTGTTTGTTGACATGTTTAATTTTAAAAGTTTAATTGGATGGTACATGAAATTTGATATGAATGTTTATGTGTCATATTGCTAATTTAAGTTGTCATATTTTTCATGCATTTTGAAATCTTAATTGATGCTTGAAAAAATGCTAATTGAAAAATTGCACAATATTTTTTTTGTTGGCAGCTGCTATTTTTAATTGTGAATGATATATATATATATATATACATATATATATAAACCCTAATTAGGCGATACATATAACTATAGATAAAAAAATGATTAATTTTTTTTGGCAGTTTCATTAAAAAATATATATATTTAACCTTGATTTTTTTTGTTTTATACGGTTAATTTAAAAAGAATCAAATATATATTTTTAAAAAAAAATGTAATCGTATATATATATTTATATATATATAATATAAAAGTTGGTTAAGATATTGTTTTATTTTTGTTGTGCAAAAGAAATATCTAAGTATCAAATTTTAAAAATTTGAGATATTTTCTTTAATGACAATTAAATTAATTTTATGTTTAATTAATTATGTTGTAAGTTTTCATTTGGGAAAAAATGTATGGTAATTAATTAATAAATTAATTAATTTTGATAACTCAATTAATTGTTTTAGATATTGATTGATTTATTTATTTTTGTGATAAATGTAATGATACATAAAGTTGTGTAACATGTCATAAAGGTTTTCATCTTAGGCCTATCCAATTAATAAGAAAATTAACATATCTAGCATCATTATTAAATTATTTTTTATATTTGGGCTTTAAATATAAGTATAATGATGACTCATTTTTTTGTTTAGAAAAATGTGGGAAACTCAAATAAAACATTTATAAAATGTTAGGTTTTATTTGGGCCCAATTGAACATATAAAGTTTAAATTCCTCTCTTGTGGGTGGTTCCACTTATGAAGACTCATTTGCTTTGCATTACTAAATTGGGCTTAATCAATTGAATAACAATTAATAAAACGAAGGTTCAAATTCCTGTCTTTTTGGGCTTTGTGTGGAAGTCAGGGAGCCTTAGTAGTGGGTTCGACATATAGAACCCAACTCTCCTCTATGCAAGCTCGAATTGTTAAGGCTCATTTACCTAAGTTGGACTTAATTGTATTAGGTTATTCTTTTTAGTTGGGCCTAATAATTGATTATAAACAAATTAATTCTAATTTTTAGATTAATTTTAAATGGTAATTTTAAAATTAATGGAAAAATTATAAACTATGGTTTATTAATTATTTTGATAAGTTGGCGAACCTAAGTTGGTTTATTCATAATTGTAATAATTTGGCAAACCTAAGTTGATATTTTTCAAAAATAATAAAACACTAAAATATTTAATGATGAGTTTTAAAAATTATGAATTCGATCTCCACCGTTGATTTAATAAGGTTAGAGTTCAGTGGGGCCTCATGGCGCTTTGATTTCGTCTCCCTATGGAAGGTGTTCATTGGACTTCTTAACATGGTCAAATTTCTTAGGATAGATGGTTATAGATGGACCTTCTATAGACTCATCCCTACATGACTATAGGAATTAAGTCTATAATAATCGAAATCGTGGGTCAAACTCATAAAGTAGGAAATATTTGTGGCTCTCGCCTACCGGGACACATGAGTTTTCGTTACTTTGATCAGATGGAATAGGTAGTTAATAAAATTCTATGATGTTTTATTAATTGAGATGTTTCTTTATTTAACTAAGTGAATATTTGTGAATCTCATCTACCGGGACACATGGGTTCATGGCTAGTACCTAAGAAATAGAAGATAAATGTTTTAGTATTTTTCTTATCTCAAAACATTTTGTATGACATGATATTTCTAAAAATTTAATGAATAAATATTTGTCAAGCAATGCGTTGATTTCTACTTAGTTGATAATCAAAGCTCTAGGCTTCCCTCCTCATATTCTCTCTAATCTCTAAAAGGTTACTCTATGGTGAGAACCTCACGAAATGTTTGTCCAACATCAACATGGTATTGATCATGGACAACATCGAGTTTGTGATAATCAAAGATATTCCTATTTTTCCTATGAAATGATCACCAAATTCTTCAAAAAGGATTGTTGATGGTGGTTCGAGCAAAGGAAAGAATGCTAATACTACTTGTTGACCCTGATTTTGGTCAACGACACGGAGTCTAGGAAACGACAAGAAAACGATATAGAGCTTGAAAATAATCTAATGGAAAGATAAAGAACACAGGGATTTATAGTGGTTCAGCCCCAGTAATTGGTAATGACCTACGTCCACTTGATACTATTATTAATATTGAACTCTCAAGGTGTGATCAAAGAACGAGGGTTCCTGAGTTTCACGGACCTTAGAAGAAGAAAACAATACAATGATGGATTATAGTAATGTAATTCTCTAAGCAAAAAGATCGATCCCCTTCCTTGAGCTATCACTTGTATATTTATAGGCTCAGGAAGAGTTACATGAATTAGGAAATAATATCTCTCCTTAATGATTGGATCTGCAGGTCATAATGAAGTGATATGCTCGGATATCCTCACAACTGTACAGATCTTTACATAAATAAGCGAACATACGAACAGGCTGGTCGTATATAGAATTTGATCTCTTTGTGTAAAATTAATGCTGGTCGATAGGCGAGCCGTATCTCTGCTACGTGTCCGCCACGTGTCAAAAATCCTTGCCACATCATCAGCAACTGATTTATGGATAAATATTTGTCCCCAAGTTTATTTATTGCGACCAGCAATAAGTAAACTTAGGAAAATAACTTTTCGTATACCCCACGAAATCTGTCAGAACTCTCGTGCGTTCTTGAAAATAGTGACCTAATCACGTCCAATCATGCTTTTTCAATTTTCAAGAAATCATTCCGATGGCTGTTACACTCCCCCATGCCTTGAAAAAGGTAACCCATGATTACCCATTTTCAGCACACATCAGCTTTATAAATAATCCCCACAATCTTCTTTTAACTCTTTACACGCCATCTTTTTGCCAAGAACTCTCAAGAGATATATTTCAGAGCCCTGGAATTTATGGTTTTCAGATGCTTTGCCGAGGATCTCTCGCCTGCAAACTCAAAGTTCTTCCTTCTCAGAATCTCCAATCTCCACTCAGGTAAACTTTCTTCGACGTTTAACCCTTTGAGATGCCATGCATGATGCTTCTATGCTGAGAAACTTTTTGTGTTCTTGGGTAGAAATTTGTGAAGATTTTGCATATACCGTTTGATGCTTGATAGGGTAGTGTACTTTTGCTTTATATAAGTTAGGAATCAATTTGATAGTCAGGATCATTGATTTAGGGCGTAAAATCGAAATAAAAATTTGATTTTTAGGCTAGCTGAAAAACTGGGTTTTTCCCGCCCCTTTGGAGTTGAAAAAGCTTTTTTCAGAAAAAACTTTTTACTTTCACTTTTTGATCCATTTTTCAAACTGCTCGCATAAAACTTAGTGTTTTGGTTAGAATGTTGCTGGTCGATAGACGCAAGCAACGTTATTCCAACTTTCAACATAAGCTCCCAGGCTGTGCGTCTTATCTCCCCCTTTGTCTGTTTGCAGTTCATATGCAAGACCCGTGGGGAGGAGAAAGACCCATCGACGATGATCTGTTGGCTCAACAGCTCGAGGACGAAGAACAACCCTTGACATTGATACCCGATATTCCTTTTTCTCGTATTAATCCAAACACTTCCCCAGTTTTGACCCGAAACATGGCTCGCACCAAAACTAAGGCCTAGAAAAGAAAAACCTCCAACACTTCTCATCAGCCTGCTGCTGATGCTCCCTCGACCAGGGGTCGAGAGGAAAATGTCCCTGATCCAAACATCTAAAGACACGCCCGCCCTCGACACGCTACTCAGCCAGATGTCGAGTGGCATGTAGTCTCTAAAAGTAGGGTGACGGTCAGAATGATCGCCAACTACTTAAGAAAATATAGTCTGAGAAGGGGTGACCCTAATCAAGCCCAACCCAGACCAAAGGGCTAATCTACCTGGAGGCGCCTACAGCGCCTGGTCGCGGTTTCATGTTGAGGCAGGGGCAACCTTGCCTCTTCATCCATTCTTTCAAGGGGTGGCCAACTATTTTGGAGTTTCCCCCTTCTAAATTACCCCAAACGGATATAGGATGCTCGCTGCACTCTATATCTTGTACAGCCAGAAAAAATGGCCCTTACCATTGCCACATGAGGTCAACTATCTGTTCGACCTCAAATCTAACCCCAACCATGAAGGCACTGGGTTCTTCCATCTTTGTCATCAGGAAAGCGGACACACTTTCCTGACTGACACGACCCACATCTCAAACGTGGGGAGGTACTACCAAGAGTACTTCCTTACGACTGACCTGGTCGCAGACAACCTGGCTTTCACACGAGGAGGTAAAACTTTTGTATCGCTGGCTGACTTCTTCACTTAATGTTTTCCTCCACAATGTCTTAAACTTTTGATGTCTTCCAGGCCCGTGGCTGCGACCAAACCCTACTCTGGGAGTGGAGTCAAGATCGGCACTCTTAGCCAGCGTGCCAGATGCTGAGAAGAGTGTCAAGAATCTGGTTATAGAGGCTAACCTTAAGTTGGCTGGTCTCTGGGCCCCTCAATCAAATACGAGGGGGCCTTCGGCAGGGAGTGTTCGCGCCGAAGAGGAACTCGAGCAGCAACCCCGAGCGTCTCCTCCGTGGAGGAGACCGACTGGGGTCACAATCAGGGAACCTGCTAGCACTCCTCGAGCAAAGAGGCCCTAGGCCCCCTCGGGAAAAGGAAAGCAGAAGGCCACCGAGCCTGCCGAATTCTCTGACGACTCGTCGGATGACAACGGTATAATAGTTTCGCTTTTAAATAATTTTCCAATTCCCTGTCATCTATTCGACGGGGATGAAAATTTTAAATATGCTCCACACTTAGGGCCAGACTTCTTCGTGTCAAAGAATGAGTGTAAGACTAGTAGAGGCTGTAGTGTAGCGACCAGTAATAATAGCTCAGGTATTGGACTTTGCAATCCTTTTTTGTTTCTTTTTCTGATGTAATGTGATTGGCTATTCATGCTATCTCATGGTTTGACTTTGTTCTTGCTTTTTAGGTATGGACTCCACCAATGTATTCGACTTTTATAGCAACCCAGAGGCTGCTGCTGCCCCTCAGAGTAAAAAGAAAGCCAGCAAGAGACATGCTGGGGAGAGCAACAAAGAACCTCAGCCGAAGAAGGTCTGGAATGCAGGGCCTTCGGAGGCCAGACACTCGGCCACCGCGACTTCGCCTTCCCCCCGTGAGCAGCAGACTCCCATCTGTTGTGGCCGGGTCGACTCCTTCTCCTGCTGCCCCATCTGACCAAACCCAGCAGGAAGCTCCTGCCTCAACCGGGAATCTGATGGTTGGCCGCTCCTTTAAACTGATCAAAGAGAGGCTTACCAAAATTTCCAAGCACAACTGTTGCCGGGCGGCAATGGCCGCTATGGAGACGATGGGCGTCGACCCAATTCGTAACCGAGCCTTGAATGAGTTCACCCGTGTAAGTTGTCCCCTTTGTGACATTAGGCTTTTGGTAATTTTACTGTTTGTCTAATTTTTGTTCTGAATGCAGGCCATGCTAACTCTTACTGCTGGCCGCATCTACCTGGGTGTCATCACTGAGGAGGCCAGGACCTCGGATCAATGGCACGAGGACGAACTCAAAGCTGCCGAGGCCAGGCACGCTGATCAGCTGGCGGTGGTGACTGCAGAAAAGGCCCAACTGGCCAAGGAGTTGGAGGAGAAGCTGAAGTCTCTGGAAAAAGCCCGCGAGCTGAGGGACCAATAAAAGGAGTCCAACCGCTCTAATTATAAGGTGGCTAAGCAGCTCGAGCTGGACTTGATCGCAACCAGGCTAGAAACCAGAGACATGGAGGACCGAGTTAAGGACTTGGAGAAGACCAATGCTGCCAACTTAGAGAGGTACAAAAATGCCACCCTGAAGTGCTTCTATGACTTCTGGAAGCACAATTAGGGTGCCAATTTTGATTATCTTCCTGAGAACGCGAGGGAAGCAGAGCTGGCTCGCTGCGCAGCTCAACTTGCTGAAGAAGAAGGGTCGAGGGTCCCTAGTTACCCCGAAATGTCGCTGGCCGCCGGGATGGAGGGTGCGGACAATGAAGCCGTCGACCAGAACCCTCCCCAGGATCCTCCAGCTCCTCAAGCTCCTTAATTTTTTCCTTTTATATTTCTTTTTTTTTTTTAATTACATGACCTACGGGTCGTGATGTAAAGACAATATAATATTTTGGTTTGCTGCACGGGCAACTTTTACTTTTATTTTAAACAATTACATCCAAGCAGTTACTGCTTGCAGTGTAAAAGGATGGCTTTGATATTATAATGTATTTTCATATTATTATAATATCTAATTGTTTGCATGACCGAACTTAGCATAGCACTTTGGTTTGATTTAACAAAATATCAAAATTTTGAAAAATACTCTAAGTGCCCTAGCATGCTTTCACTTATTTTGCTCATGTGTTTACATACCTTTTAACGATATGTTTTGCTTACTTGTGCTTGTATGCCCCCCAAGTGATCGGGGAGCTTTAGGTCCTTGGTCACTTACCTTGACTAGAACCTGTCCGAATGTTACTGCTCGTAGCAATGCGATTAGAATTATAATACAGCAAACAACACACGTAATGAGCAAATACTTGTAATAAATACAATAGTTGGCAAGAAATGACTGGCTGAGCACAGTCCCTTTTATTCTTGTAATAAATGGACTAAACATGTCTATACGAGTGATCAATAAGTTCTTACACAAAACTTGTAAAAAGTAAAATTTATACAAGCCAATTCTTTAAGAAGAATTGTTCATTGATAATACTTACGCAGGTGTTCTCCATTCCAATATCGAGGAACGAGATCTCTGTTTAAGCAGGCAAGTTTATAAGTGCCTGGGTGAAGGACTTCATCAATCTGTTAAGGCCCTTCCTAATTTGGCCCGAGTACTCCAGCAGCTTGGTCGCGGGTGTTAAGAAAAACTCTTCGGAGCACAAGGTCTCCAACATTGAACTTTCTTTCTCGAACTTTGGAGTTGAAATACCGGGCGACCTTTTGTTGGTATGCAACTACTCGGAGCTAGGCTTGTTCTCGTCTTTCATCAATCGAGTCCAAGGATTCCATGAGGAGCTGGCTGTTAGAATCCTGGTCGTATGTTAATCTACGGTGAGAGGGTAGATCCAACTCAACAGGCAACATGGCTTCATATCCGTATGCCATGGAAAACGGGGTATGACCTGTTGCTGTTCGGTGGGAAGTTCTATACGACCAGAGGACTTCAGGCAATTGTTCTGGCCATGCTCCCTTAGCTTCTTCATATCTTTTCTTCAGTGTATCCTTCAGCGTTTTGTTGACTGCCTTGACTTGTCCATTCGCCTGGGGATGAGCAACTGAAGAAAATCTTTTAATAAAGTCGTGGCATTTGCAGAAGTCTGTTAATAGATCACTGTCGAATTGGGTGCCATTATCTGAGACTATCTTTTTTGGAAATCCATAGCGACAGATGATGTTTTTGACCACGAAGTCAAGCACTTTCTTCATTGATATGGTCGCGAATGGCTCAGCCTCGGCCCATTTGGTGAAGTAGTCGATTGCAACCACTTCATACTTTACACCACCTTTCCTTGTAGGCAAAGATCCGATTAGATCTATTCCCCAAACCGCAAAGGGCTATGGACTCTGCATTTGCTTTAACTCATTTGGAGCTGCTCGCGGGATCTTAGAAAACCTTTGACACTTGTCACATTTTCGCACGAACTCCATGGAGCCTTCATTCATTGTTGCCCAGAAAAATATCCTTGCCTTAGAATCTTTTTCGACAGGCTTTGCCCCCCAGCGTGGTCCCCACAAAAACCTTTGTGTACCTCCTTCATCAACTCTTTGGCTTTTTCCTTTGTAATACATGTGAGAAGTGGCAGTGAGTATCCCCTACGGTACAGAATTCCATCAACCAGGATATTCCTAGCAGCCTGCCGCTAAAGGGTCCTAGCTTTTTTTTCTGTCCGCTGGTAGCACGCCGCTTGATAGATATTCTACATATGGTGCCATCCATGTATCCGCCATTTGGATGACTAGAGAGGTTTCTGTTGCTTGGGTTCTTGGTTCAGACAGTTGCTCGACTGGCACTATGTTCAGAGTATCAACATCTTTTGCACTTGCTAACTTTGCCAAAGTGTCTGCATTGGAATTCTGATCACGAGGCACTTGCTGTAGAGTGTATCGGCCGAACTGGGCTAACAGATCTTTTGCTTTGTTCAGATAAGCGACCATTTTTAATCCTCGCGCTTGATACTCTCCCAAGATCTGATTCACGACTAGCTGAGAATCACTATAAATGTCAAGCACTTTAATGTTCATGTCCTTGGCTAATCGCAGTCCAGCGAGTAGTGCTCCATATTCAGCCTCATTGTTAGAGGCAGTGAAGTCAAATCTTATTGCACAGTGAAATCGATGCCCTTCCAGTGTTATCAATATCACTCCTGCTCCTGCGTGGGATTCGTTAGATGATCCGTCGGTGAATAATTTCCACGAGGGTCCTTGTGTTTGACATTCAGGTTCGCTAGGTTCCTCGATCTGCTCACCACCTGCGGGCTCTGTAAAATCCGCGATGACGTCAACTAAGGCTTGTCCCTTTATTGTTGCTCGCGGCAGGTAAGATATGTCGAACTATCCGAGCTCGACTGCCCACTTTAGTAATCTTCCGGCAGCCTCTGGCTTTTGCAGAACTTGCCAAAGAGGCTGTTCGGTTAATACCGTAATCGAATCGGCTTGGAAATAAGGCCGCAACTTCCTAGGGGCCAATACTAAGCAGTAGGCTAACCTTTCAATGGGGGGATATCTTAATTCTGCTCCGATCAGCCTTTTGCTTATGTAATAGACGACCTTCTGCACACCTTCTTCTTCTCTCACCAGAAAAGCACTAGCAGCGTAATCTGTGATTGCCAGGTAGACGAACAAAGTCTCTTTATCTACTGGCTTCGACGGGATGGGCAGCTGCGCCATATGCGCTTTCAATGCTTGAAAGGCCTGTTCGCACTCATCTATCAATTCAAATTTCTTGCTACCTCTAAGTAGATTGAAAAATGGGACACACTTGTCCGTTGATTTTGAAATAAATCTACTAAGGGCGGGAATTCTCCCAGTCAGACTTTGGACATCCTTAATCTTTATTGGCGACTTCATCTCGATCAGGGCTTTTATCTTCTCGGGATTAGCTTCAATTCCTCTTGAGTTAACTATGAATCCTAAGAACTTCCCTAATCCAACTCCGAAGGAACATTTGAGGGGATTCAGCTTCATCCTATATTTATTAAGGACGTTGAAGCATTCCTGCAAATCCCTTACATGTCCTTCTGCCTTCTTCGACTTAACCAGCATGTCGTCGACGTAGACCTCCATGTTTTCCCCGATCAGCTCCTTAAACATGTGGTTGACGAGTCTCTGGTAAGTCGCACCAGCATTTTTCAAACCAAAGGGCATCACCTTGTAACAGTAGAGCCCTGTATCAGTTCAAAAGCTAGTGTGATCCTCATCAGGGGGATGCATACTAATTTGGTTATACCTAGAGTATGCATCCATAAATGAGAGGATCTCGTGTCCTGCAATGGCATTGACCAGTTGGTCGATTCTCGGGAGTGGGAAATAGTCTTTAGGGAAGGCTTTATTGAGGTCTGTAAAATCCATGCACGTACGCCACAATGGATAAAACGCCACCCTGATGAACCCATTCTCCTTTAGCTTCTTGACTTCTTCCTTCAACGCTTTCGATCGGTCCTTGTTGAGCCGCCTTCTTTTCTGCTGCACAGATGGGAAGTTTTTGTCAATGTTCAGGACATGGCTGATGATTGCAGGATCTATCCCAACCATGTCTTTATGCGACCAGGAAAAGACGTCCTGGTTCCTTTTTATGAACTCCACCAGTGCTTGTTTTGTCGTTGTCTCTAAGTTTTTACCGACTTTCACAACTCTGGTCGGATTCCCCTCATTGAGTTGGACTTCTTGAAGGTCCTCGATGGGGCCTACTTCTTCTTAGAAATCCCCAAAGCAAGGATCTAAGTCTCTATCCTCATTTTGGGCAACGCCCTATTTGGTGAGATTATCACTTGAGCGGGCTTGAACATCAGATGCCATTTGCACCTCTTTTCCGGCGGCATCCCTCGATACACCCTTTTTTTCCTTGGTGATCGAGGCGTTGTAGCTTTCTCTCGCCTCTCTCTAGTTTCCCAGTACGCATCCTACTCCTGAGTCTGTTGGGAATTTCATGGCGAGGTGCCATATAGAAGTGACGGCTCGAAGGTCAACCAAAATAGGTCTCCCTATTACGGCATTATATGCCGAAGGACAATCAACCACTATAAAATTGGTGAGTAATGTCCTGTTAGCAGGTGCGATACCTGCAGTGACTGGGTGTCTAATTGACCCTACTAGGGTGAGCCCTTCTACGGAAAAATCATAAATGGTTTGGTTGCATGGCTCTAGGTCTTTGATGGAAAGTTTCATCCTTTCCAGCGAGGACTTATATAGGATGTTGACCGAACTTCTTATATCGACCAACACCTTTTTCACCATCATATTTGCGATTTGAACATCCACGACCAGCGGATCGGAGTATCGGAATCGCACATGCTGGGCGTCATCATCAGAGAAGGTGATCGGTTCCTCCTCTGTTCGAGCCTTTTTGGGTGCATGATCCTCAACACTCATCATCTCGATGTCTTAGTTGTGGCGTAGGGTTTGAGCGTATCGTTCCCTCGCTTTTCCACTATCTCCTGCGAGATGTGGGCCTCCGCAAATGGTGAGTAGGGTACCTGCCATGGGAGCTGGCTGTAAAGGTGGCGAGCGCTGGCGTGTAGGCACCGACTCGCTGCCACCTTGAGCCTCTCGCTGAGAACCTCCCGCGGCTCGTACATATCTTCTTAAGTGTCCCTGTCTTATCAGGAACTCAATCTCTTCCTTCTGCTGGTTACACTCATTGGTGTCGTGCCCGTAGTCGTTATGATAACGACAGAACTTTGTCGAATCTCTTTTGGAGATATCCTTTCTTATAGGCGTGGGTCGTCCGTAGGGCACGCTCGAGCTGGTCGCTTGGAACACCTCGGCTCGGCTCTCGACAAGGGCGGTGTAATTTGTGAATTTCGGTTGATACCGATTATTTTTGGGGCATTTACTCTCAGAGTTCGAGGGTTCGCCATTCTCCCGCTTTCCACCATTTTTACCGTTTCCATTTCCGTTGCCTTTGCTATTGCCATTGGGCTTAGACCCGTTGGCGGCTTTGGCGGGATCTTCCTTGGGCCCGTTGTCCTTTGCTGGCGACTTTCCTTCATTGGCAATCACGTCCTCGAGCTTGATGTACCGATCAACTCGATCTAAAAACTCTTGGGTAGTATTAACCCCGTGCTTCCTGAGGCTACTCCAAAGAGGAGAATGGTGCCTAACCCCAGCGGTTAGGGCCATCATCTTGCCTTCATCGCCCACAGTCTTGGCTCCTGATGCGGCTCGCATGAAGCGCTGAACATATTCCTTCAAAGGCTCTCATTTCTGGCATATCTCGACCAGTTGGTTTGCCTCAGTGGGGTGCACACGACCCGCATAGAACTGTCCGTAAAACTCCTTCACGAACATTTCCCAAGATATTATACTTGCAGGAGGGAACTTAAAGAACCACTCCTGAGTGGCATCAGAAAGGGTCGCTCGGAAGATCCTGCAGCGAGCGTCTTCAGAGACTTTCTGAATGTCCATTTGTATCTCAATTTTTTTTACATGAGATACCGGGTCTCTGTACCCATCAAAGTTTGGCAGAGTTGGCATCTTGATATGTGATGTACGCCCCCCGACCAGCTGTTGTACAGCCTAGTTCAGGGCATCAATTTGAGCTTGAACAGCTTCAAGAATTGCTGGGGCCTCCGGTGCTGGGGGAATGTACTCATCGTACCTTTCTCGGCGGTCGTTGAGTACATCCCTCAAGTCATCGTCTCTCTGCCGCTGCTCGCTGGCTCCGAGCTAGCTAAAGACGTTGTTTTGTCTTGGCTGCCCACCAGCATTACATCCTACTTGTCGGTCTTCTCTAGGTGGTGGGCTTCTGCCTCCTCCTCTCTCCTCGTTTCTCCGACCAGCATTCCCTCTGCCTGAGTCGGCCTCATTGTAGCCATGGCCATCTCTGGACCTTGACTGGCTATGGTGGGACCGAATGTTTCCTCTGTTGCCTCGTTGGGCCGGAACTTCCTGAGCACTAGAGGGAGGCCTATGCTAGTCAGTGGGTCCCTGTGCATTGTCATGCCGTGGAGGGCCCCTGACCGTAGAGCCTGTCTCTAAATTCCTTCTGTTGGCATAACGACGTTGCCCCCTGCTTGGTGGGTTCGGCTCTTCACCCTCTGGGCATCTAGGGCTTCGGGACTATTGCCCGGCCCTATTCTGCCTGGGACACGGGGATTGCCTCGACCAGCCTGGGATGGAGGTTGCGTCTCAGTGTCCCTAGGTGGGACATCATCCTGAGGCATTGATGGCTGCTCTGGCCATTGAGGGCTTGTCAGCTGAAGCGGAGGGCTAGGATTGGTACCTCTTTAAGGTGGTCTACTCGGGGGGTGATCAGGCGGCAGGCGCAGCCTGATTCCCAGCCAATTGGAGGGCTACTTCGAGGGCTGCCATTGCATCCCTCTGACGACGGTCCATCTCCGCCTGTCTCTCGCTCAGCTCTTGGCGCTGGCGCTCTTATCTCTCTCTGCTGTGACACCATTAACTCGGTGGCACTCTCTTGATTGGCCCTCAGAGCGGCCAGTTCATCTTGCAACACCCCCAGTGTTGTCTTCAGGGCCTCAGAGTCTACTTCCTCCTCATCGAACTCCAAATGAGGTTCGTCTTCAGCCATGTTTGGTGGAGGAGGCTGGGATGGAGCGGCAGCAACCTGTCCAGTTTTCTTGGTAGTCTTTGCCATTAGTTTTTCTTGGATTCAAAGCTCTCAATGAAAGCACCAGAATGTTGACCCTGATTTTGGTCAACAACACGGAGTCTAGGAAACAACAAGAAAACGATATAGAGCTTGAAAATAATTTAATGGAAAGATAAAGAACACAGGGATTTATAGTGGTTCGACCCCAATAATTGGTAATGACCTACGTCCACTTGGTACTATTATTAATATTCAACTCCCATGGTGTGATCAAAGAACGAGGGTTCCTGAGTTTCACGGACCTTAGAAGAAGAAAACAAAAGATCGATCCCCTTCCTTGAGCTATCTCTTGTATATTTATAGGCTCAGGAAGAGTTACATGAATTAGGAAATAATATCTATCCTTAATGATCGGATCTGCAGGTCATAATGAAGAGATATTATCGGATATCCTCACAATTGTACAGATCTTTACATAAATAAGCGAACATAGGACCAAGCTGGTCGTATATAGAATTTGATCTCTTTGTGTAAAAATAATGTTGGTCGATAGGCGAGCCGTATCTCTGCTACTTGTCCGCCACGTGTCAAAAATCCTTGCCACGTCATCAGCAATTGATTTATGGATAAACACTACTAAACAAGCTCAAGGAGAAGCTGATTTAAGCTTTTTCTTCGAAGAGCAAGAGAGGAAGAAATTCATACAAAAAGAACAAGAAGTACACTGGCAATGCACTAAATACTGCAAAGCATCTTGGAGTAGGGCCTAATTATATGTACACAAAAAAGGGGAGTGTTTCCAACTGCAAGGAGACTAGGAATTGGAACAAGATTGCCCAGCACTCAAGGCATATGGAACCCAAGATAATTAAATTTGTCTTCGATGCACATGATTTTTGTAATGCCCCAAAATCCCTAATGAGGTTTAATGGTCAAATTAGTAGGCCGGGAGGGCCATAATTGATTTATTATGCCATTAAATGAATATATGCATGTTTATGTGAATTTATATTATTATATGATGATAAAGGCATGCATGTGGGTCCACTTTTCATTATAAAGGCATTTTGGTAATTTGGCCCGTTGAGGGCATATTTGTATATTTTCATGCATGTTGGTGAGTTATGGATGAGGCCATATTATTATGTGGATATGTTCGAGCTATTCGTCATGAGATGATCTTTGAATGCAAGTTAGCGGTTTGGTCATAACAGGGTTAATTTCGGGGCTCGGGGTGAGTTCGGGGGTAATTTGATGATTAGTGCATTACTGGGAATTAAAGGGTAATAGGATATGATTTATTAGCATTTATGAATATTGGGAATAATGAGAATTGGAGGACGTTAATTATGATTAACGGGATTAGAGGAGAAAGGACGATTTTGCCTTTGCTAGCCTTAAAAGGATTTTACTTAACCTAGGGGCATGTTGGTCATTTGACCAAGGGTTATATCAAACTAGAAAGCTAGAGAAAGCTTAAGCAAAAACAGAGCCTCTTCCTCTTCTTCTCACGATCACCATTCTCCTTCTTCGTCCTTTGAATTTTTGAAGCCCCAATTGAGGATTCAAGCTAGGGAGTCAAGCCTTGAAGATCTAGAATTGTGTTCTACCATTGAAGAGGGTTTAATCTTGAGCTTGGGGTAAGAATTCAACCATGGGAACTCTGGTTTTTGCTGTGTTTTTCATTGATTTTCAGTTGGGATTTTTGGTTTGGATAGTTGAGAATTCATGGAAATTTTTTGCAAAGTTTGGTTGGGTTTTGATGCCTAAGACTTGTAGAATGGGTTTTTAGGTTCATTTGTAAGTTTGGTTGAGGTTTGGAATCTGTTCTTGAAGATTGGAAATGGGAGAAATCGAAGGGGAAAAACCAGGGTTGAATCACCCTGGTTCTAGTGCTACAGTGCCCAAGGATGGGCGCTACAGCGCTGTCCATGGAATGTCAGCCATGCTTGTAGCGCCATGGCGCCAGGGGGGCAGCGCTGTAGCGCTACCCTGTTTTTTTAGGGTACTCTTTTGGGCACTTTTGAGGATTTTTGGCTTGAGGTTTCAATTTCTAAGGCTCGTGATCGAATCTACTAACCATTTGAGTACAATTCGAGGTCTCGGGAGCGAGGTTTTAGATCATGAACCTTTTATTATAGATTTTATTGATGAAGTTCCATATTTGGTTATGAATAGGTGACCGCTAAGGGATCTAATGATCGATCGTTCTCAAGAGTCGTTCTTTTATTATTTCTCGCTCGAACCAGAGGTAAGAAAACTGCACCCAATATGTGATATGAATGGTTATTAATGAGGCATGTTGAGTGCTCTATATGTGGACATTGATTGCATATTAAATGCTTAGCAGTCTTGATTATCTGTTAATGGCACTGATTTATTAGTCAGAATCAGCAATGGTGTCAGTATTGACTGTGAAGCTGTGACTCATTAGTCAAGTTTGGTAGTAGTACTGAGCACTAGTCGTGGAACACCCTGGATGGCCAAGACTGCTACACTGTGTACTTATAAAGGTGCAGGACTTGCTAATCAAGTCATTTAGTTACAAACATGTCAATGAAACTATTAATGTGCTAGGGTTAAAAGATTTTAGTCTCAAAAGATACATTTCATATAACTAAACATTTTTACACATGGGATCCCAAAAAGAACAACGTTTAAAAGTCAGTTTACAAAATTTCCAGAGTACAAACAACCACTAGCCACTGTAAGGGCAAAATAGACGTTTACGGTTTTCCTATTCCTGTCTCCCCCTCAATCGTGGTGGCTGAGCAGCTGATCATGTACTTTCTACTCTCAGAGCTCTCCGAATCAGGGCTGATCGAGCATGCCCTTGCCTTTACCTGCACCACGTAGCACCCGTGAGCCAAGGCCCAGCAAGAAAACATAACATTATATAGCAAACAATGATAACAATTGAATAACCCTTTAAGCATGATCATACACTTAACATACCACATTAATCACATAGCACGTAGATACAACCATAGATTCAGCCAATCAACACTCAGCTATTCAGCATGACAAATCCACCAATCAATAATAACAATCAAATCACATGATAATTAGGGTGAGAAAAATCACATCATAATTAGGGTTGACACCTTAGGTCGCACCCTCTATTTACCCCACTGACTCCGGCCCACTTAAACCGAGGTCAGTGCATAATAAGCTGTCCTCAGCTACCAGTGGCCGAGCCACGCCCTGTGCGCTAATGTAAACTTCAGCACTCTTAGGCCATTTGTTTACAATTTACATGGCATGATACAATCCTCTATAAAGCATACAAGATAGGGAACCCTTAGTCCCATTATAAATCCACAACCGGGTGCAGTTTTCTTACCTTTAGTTTCCAAGTGTACTGGTTACGCGAGATGTGGATTTATAAGCTAGGGGATCGGGAAATAGATCGTGCACTTGGATGCATTTGGAAACCATAACCCTTAGTCCCATTTTAACTCTCAAACCTCACTCAAAACCATATAAAACCATCCCAATAATATACCCCAATTATCACAAACATTCCTGCATGATTTCAGAAGCACAAACCAGAAAAAACCTAAGCGAAAAACTCATCAAAACCCCTTTTTAATTTCTGAAACTCACATACTCAAGAACACTAAAACTAGTCATAAAACTCATAATTCAAGCATTAAAACATGAATTGGAGCTTACCTTGATTGAAGACTCAATCCTCCTAGCAATTACTGAGCTAACACCTAAACTTTCTTCCTCAATTCAACCTTGAAGTTTATAACCTAAAAACTCTTAGAAACCGGCCCCAAAATTATATAATCAACTAATCAAGAATGCATTTTAGTGCTTACCTCAGTTCCTAGTTAGATTCTTTAGCTTCCACTAAATTAATCCACCAAATCCTCCACCCAATTCTCTGTGTTCCAACCTAATTTCCTTAAGTTTTATGAAATTTCCTTGAGAGAGAAAGGGAAGGGTCGATTTAGCCCTATGATTCTACTGTTTTCTAAAGTTTCCTAGTCTATCCTTAAGCAATTAAATCAATCCCGAGGCTCGGGGTGCAGGAAACGTCCCCGATGGCAAAATGGTAAAATTCCCCAGTATTCCCACCTAAGCTTCCTAACCTCAAATATATCTCCAATTATTTATTTCCATAACCCGATAACCTAAATAACCATTCAATACCTGAAATACCTCTTGACTTCCCCAAGTCATGCACTAGGTCTCGTTGTGACTTTCCCGCTAACTAGCTCCCTAGGATCGCCTCAAGTCGCATGCTGCAGATTTACCCACATAATAATGTGGTTCTCACAATTATAGCATATACTCACGTTTACATTCATATAACCATACAAGAATGCTTATTATATAACCACACATTAAACTAATATATTTACACATAAACCAATTATGCCCTCCCGTCACACTAGTCAAGGCCCTTAAGCCATATTAGTGATTTTGGGTCGTTATAGGTCGTATGGTATTGGCTTATGAGTCAAGAATGATATTAGCGTGTTTAACGCAAGCCAAAAAGATTAGATCTAATCGACATAAGCATTATCATCATAAGCATTAAATACTTGACTGACCTTAAGTTCGATGAAAAAAAAGTGCTTGTCTTGTCTAAAGGCTAGTTACTTAGAGCCAGGGCCAAAAGGCCCAGGTGACTGCATCGTCACATGGCTAAGGGTTCAGAGCCCAAGTTCATGACTCACTCATTAGTCACTTATTCGATTCAAGTTCATGATTCCATAGTCACTTATCTGGTTTAAGTTCGTGACTCCATAGTCACTTATCTGGTTTAAGTTCGTGACTTACTCATCAGTCACTTATCTAATTAGGGCTACATGCCACATCAAGATTATCAAAATCTTTATTGATCTTCACTTATCTTATATGGGCTACAAGTGCAATATGATTATCATAATCATCATTTGATATTATATACATGCAGTATGAGTTTTCTTGCTGAGCCTTAGCTCATGGGTGCTATGTGGTGCAGGTAAAGGGAAAGAAAAACTCACCCAGCCTTGAGTGGAGAGCTTAGGTGGCGATGTGTACATATGCAGCCGCTTGACCACCATGGCCAAGGTGTTTCTCAAGGGAACTAGGGGTTAACCCTATTTTTGTCGCTTAGGTCGGCGGGTTGTAATTTTTACACTATAATGACTATTTTGGATTGTAAATAACTTGTAAACACTTTTATGGGTCCATGTACAATTTTATGTTTTAAATAAAATATGTCCTTTCCTTTTGATCGAGGTTTTTCACCTTATCCTATTAATGACACCTAGATGCACGTTTATAACCAAATGACTCGTTTAGCGAGTTAAGTAGGTTTAAAGTTCACAGTAATAGTCTTGGAGTAACCAGGGCATTACAATTTTAGAGGATGATACTTCGATTTTGGATCGCTGAATCAAAATCTACTAAACATGCATGTACCTTTTTATAATTTTTTAGCATTGGGAAAGCCATGAAGGATAAAAATCCACTACTTGGAATCCATTTAGGGTTTTTCATATCAAACAAGGCAAAAGGATAAGCTTGAATGAATTTTGGAAATAAATATATTGTTTTAAGACAATGTTTATTTTATTCTGATTTTCAATGGAAATTTTTAAGTTCAGTTTTTCTTATTACATCCATAACAATTTTTAGTTATTTTCACAAGTAATAAAATACTATTTCTTTAAATGGATGTGAATTGTGGGGTGGATGTATGACAAACGGGTTAAACCTATTGCAACTAAACGAACCCTATGTTCTAAATAATGAGTTGTTTAAGATAGCTAAATCTATGACTGCTAAACAACAAAAGGTCAATAACGTTAGAAATGATGTACCTTTGGCATTTTCGCTTTGGTCTTATTTGCTATGATAGGATTCATAGACTAACAAAGGCTGGGCCTTTGAGGGAACTCACCTAGGGTTACCTACCTGTTTGTGAATCTAGTCTTGAGGGTAGAATGACAAAGCGTCAATTCTCTGTGATAGGAGAAAGGGCCAAAGAACCACTATGGCTAGTATGTTCAAATGTCTTGGGATATATGAATGTTCAAGTGAGGGGTGGTTATGAGTATATCGTCACCTTCATTGACGATTGTTCTAGAGACTCATGTAAGTACCTAAAGCATAGGAATTCTGCGAATTTGTTAAGAAGTTCAAAGAATTCATTGATATGGCTTTAAAACCATATTAGGTAAAACGTTAAAGATCTTGCGATCTGATTGGGGTGGAGGATATTTGGATAATCAGAACCAAGATCATTTAATTGAACTTGGAGAATTTTCTAAAGCAACTATCCCAAGGACTTCGCAATAGAATAGTGTTGCTGAGCGGTGTGAATTGCACGTTTATGAACATGAGTGTTCTAAGATAAGCTATTCAACTCTACTAACTTCTTACCCAGATATTTTATGGAGGCATACTGCCTAGCCTGCATGTGACATTTTTTAAATGTTGTGTCATCTCAAAAGATGTCTCCAAGACACCACTTGAATTATGAAATGGTCGTGAACCTAGTTTACGTCATTATAGAATTTGGGGGTGTCTTGTTTATGTCCTGAGGAAAAAGGTAGGAAAGCTAGAACAACAAACTAAGGTTTGCTTGTTTGATGGCTACTCTAAAGGTACTCGGGGTGGTTTGTTTTATAGTCTAGTAGACAAGAAAGTGTTTGGCTCTACAAATGCTACTTTTCAGGATAACGACTACATAATGAATTTCAAGTCTCGTAGAAAAAAAGTATTAGATGGAAAAACGGTAAACTATTATTCCATCCTCACTGACGCAAGTTGATGAAAACATGGTAGACTTAGAAACCACTAATCCAAGTCAGAAAGTTATGATGCCACTGTTAGGAACGAGTTTCCTAATACACAACAGAATGGTGGTGGGTTGGCCAAGTGTATAACAAAAATTTTGTAACATATTTAAACTACCTTTAAATATACAGATTCATTAATATACATACATTAATCATAAACAAGAAAATAATAGAAACATACCTCTTGATGCCTATCAAGTGTCCTTGCTATCTTTTCATAATTTGAACGAACTTTCTATCAAAGCAACTCCCAGATGCTCACACCAAGGTCATCCACAACGTTCTCTACACCTCAAGAAGTGTGTGGGCACTTAGAGAATAAATGATGGTAAACTTCTGATTCAACTTGATCTACTCAACACATGAGATCAAGAGAATAGGCCTGAGATTGGTTCTTTATCTTTTTGAGGAAGAGATAGAAAAGTATCGTTCTTTTCTTTAGAGCGAATAAATTTTGTATCTCTTATTTTTTGATAAGTATAACTTAAATAGAAAATGTTTTAATATTAAAAAATAAATATGTAACCAATTTACAATTTATCTTTTAATTAATTAATTATTCCATTAATGAAAATATCAAAAAACTAACTTTTGAATTTTCCATTAATTAATTAACTAAATAAAATTGAAAAAAATCTATCCCTAAGAACTGTGATAACTCTACAAAATAGAGTTATTTTACCACTTTTTATGTGCTAATTGTTGCTTAATTCTTCAGTTTTTAATTGATTTATTAAGTTTTTAAGAAATTTTGAATTTATTAGGTTTATTTTAATTTTATAGATTTTTGTGTATTTTTATAGTTATATTATTGTAAAATGTTATAGTTTAATAATTTAAAATTAATATTGTTAAGTTAGGAGTAAAAAGATGCAATTTTGAGCTTAAATGTTTAAGTAAATTAAGTTTTAATTAATATTTTCATGGAACTTTTGTTGTGTATTTTATTATTGAAAATATTTAGTTTTAATTTAATTTATATTTGTTTTATAGGGAATTTTTTGTAATTCATTTGCTCTTGAAAAGCAATAAAAATGAGGATAAAGAGTGGCATTTTTTAGAAAAAAGAAATGAAAAGCTGGGATTTTTGAAGACCTGCCTCTTCCTTGGTGCTCCTCAGCCAATGCCACGCCCATCTGCTCCATCACACTCTCCAGCTGCCTTCAGCCCTCCACAAGCCATGCAGCCCATCAGAGCCTCCTGGGCCGCCTCCAATCCCAGTAGCCAATTCCTTGCAACCAGGCCCAACCGGGCCCAGGCCCGTGCTCCTCCCAGCTCCAGTTGCTGCTCCACTTGGCCCAGCCTGCTTCCCTGCCACCAACCACCCAACAAGCCACCAACACTTTTCCCTTGAGCCCAACAAAATCATCAAAGTTCCCTTGTCTCTTTTTTTTCCAAAATACCCACTTTTTACCCAAACTTTTATACACATTTTACCCCAAAACATTATCATTACACCCTATAATTTACCCCTATTTGCCATATTATTATTAATTTAATTAATTTAAATTGATTATTTTAATACTTTTTTTTTTGCTATAAATAGGGGAGTTTAATGCTTAATTTTGGAAGAGAGGTTACTATACCACAAATTCTACACTTTCAAAACCTCTCAATTCTCTTCATTTTGGTCATCTTTCCTATGAGTTTTTAGAGGAAAAATTTGAGGGTTTTGTAACGACCCAAATTCGCTATTAAGGCTTAAGGGCCTTGAGTAGTGTGTCTGGAGGGCATAATGGGATTTTGTGTGTGACTTTAATGAGTTTAATGCATGATTATTATTTAATGCACGTTATATGACTATTTGATTATTTGAGATGCATGACTATGTGAATTAGTATGCATGTAGACCTGATTATCTTAGAAAGAGCATAATTGTAATTTGGCCATTTTGGGCATGACTGTGTTGATATCTGTGATCTGTGACTCGAGACGATCCTAGAAAGAGCGGGTTAGCGGAAAAGTCAAAGCGGAAATCTATACCCGGCTTGGGTTAAGCCTGGGGAGTTTAAATGAGAATTTGGAAAATATATTGAGGTTAATCTTGATGATGAGGAATGTATATTTGGTGATTAATCAGGTATTGGGTAGCGAGCGGGAATTATTAGGAACACTTGAGGAATTAGTGGGAATTTGGGGAATATGACTAAAATGTCCCTTTATGGGAAAAAAGGTTTAGAATTATTAGGGAGGGCATTTTGGTCTTTAGGCTTGTTAGAGATAAGTTAAAGGGAGCTTTATACTTAGTGGATTTTGTAGAAAAAGAGTTAAGGCTGAAAAAGAAAGAAAGAAGGAAGAGAAAGGAAAAGAGAGAAAAGTTGAAGGGTTTTGTTCCAAAGAATCGGTTTGTGGTTCTCCCACCATTTTCCTTCATTTTTCTTGGAGATAAGCTTAGTGGAGAGCTAGGGTAGGCTGAGCATCAAGGATCCTAAGCTAGACTTGAGGATTGGCAAGGGATTAGCAAGATCACATCAGAAATTTGAGGTAAGTTCTTGGGGATTTCAGTTTTAGGGCTTGACTGGTTTGAGCTGTGTATTTGAGCTAAATAGATGGGATTTTTGGGGAAATCAGGTCAAGGTTGTGAAGGAGCAAGATAAGGAGGTCTAGGGTTCAACTCAAGGTCAAATTTCTATCCATGGTATGATTTCTAAGACCTTATCTTTGATGTTTGAATGAATTTCTGGTTTGAGGGTTCATTATGGTGGATCTTGAGTTTTGGGTTGCTTGAGCTTGGGGTGTGGGTTCTTGCGAGGCTTGGGATGAGTGTGAGGTGTTGATAAGTTTGTTTTTGGGCTTGGGAAAGATTTGGACAAGTTTGGGGTTGAAATGGTAGAAGGAAATCGCAGGATGCGATTTTGGGCATTGCTGGTCTGCAACTAGCGCTACAGCGCTAGTCAGTGGGCGCTGTAGCACTAGCCCCTGTTCTGGGGGGTATGGTTCTGCTTGTAGCGCCACAGCGCCCTCTTTAGAGCGCTGTAGCGCTGCACTGTTCACAGAAGGGGATTTTTGGGTTTTTGTTGAGGGATTTTGACCTAGGGTTCGGGGCTCGATTCCACCACTTTGTTTTGGGGATCTAGGACTTCCCGGGGGCTCGGGATTGGTCCCAAGGCTAGGTTTTGGACTTGAGGTTTGGTAATGACTTTGAGTTATGGATTTTGCTTAGGTAAGCGCTAGGGCTCGAGTAGGATCGTGCTCAAGGAGTCAGGTGATCAGGGCATGGGCCCACAGTGCTATTGCAGGGCATGGCCCTAGATTGTATTATGTGCAAATGTATAACCTTAAATGAATTATCATATGCTTGAATGATTATTTCGAAATGTACTATATGTGTGATTATAATGAAATGAACGGCTAAGGCCGAGAGCGGCGAAGGCCGGGTACGGCTTGGGGCCGGAAGTAACACTCAGCACATGGGGTGCTTTTAGCCAGGGTGGGACCCAATGGATACATGAGTTATCCTTATGGTGATGACCGAGACCCCAGGCTTTGGTAAGGCCTTTGGGGCGGCATGGCCGTGTTTGTTCAGTCTGATGGTTTTCCTATTTACCAGTGGATTATATATCAGCTATATCTTATGCATATGTTATGTACTACTTGGGTTTTCTTGCTGGGCTTCGGCTCACGGGTGCTCTGTGTGGCAGGTAAAAGCAAGGAGTCAGTCAACCGGCCATGAGTATGGAGAGCGTGGGGGCGGCGCGTACATGTTCGGCCTGCCGGACTGCTTTGGTTGGGGGCATTTTGTATATGGCTGTATTAACTTATTCTTTTGATAGTTAACCTGGTGTAAATCTATTTTTGAGTTGTAAATATTTTGTAAACCTTATTTTTGGGATCCCAGATGTTTGATACTTAATGTTTTCAACGAAACTAAACATTTTCAAAGAGTACAGCCTTAAATTCTGGTTTAGTCACACTTTTGGTTTTAGAAACCACGTAGAGTAAGTAAAAAGCACGATTTCTGTTTTAAACTCACTAAGTAACGGCTCTAAGGTAGTAGGGCATTACAGGTTTCATCCTCCAAATTTTCCTATTTATGTTTGTAATTTTTAGTTTGTATTTTCTATTCTAGTTATGAGTTTATAATATTTTTAAGATTATTAAGGTGATGATGAAACAATATGTAACTAGATATTTTTTTATTTTGTGTGTTGATTTCCCATTTTGTGCAATAAAGTTTATGGATTTTCTTCTTCAAATATATTCTTTCATCTTAAATATCATGTATTTTGGATTGTTAGCACATATTTACACTTTGTTCTTCATTAGTGCAACAACATAATATTATTTGTGTAAGATGTGTCATTAAATTGTACACATTCATGCTTAGAACAAAAATATTATGTTTTTCCTTATAAATAATGTTCATTGATTTATTTGTTATTTCATTAGATTGATTTACACTAAATGCTTTGAAATTATAATTTTTAAAAGTGAAGATAGATCCTATATTTTTATAAAAACTTGTGCTTAAATAGAATATCTAATTTGAATAAGTGATGGTTTGATTAATTTTAACTATCACTAAAACTTGGGAATCAATTTACTTATAAATATTATTGAACTTATATTTTGTGGATTCTATTTTCTTAATAATCTTTCTTTTACCATCTTGATTTCTATTATTAATTTATGTTTATATATTGTCTTTAATTTCTTTATTATTATTTTTTATTTTAGTTTCATTATACAAAAATCTTATCAATCTTTGGAGCTTGGTTAGAATTTATTAATTTTGGTTTAAAATAGTTTTCTTTTCGATTTTAGACAACTCCTTTGGGTTCGACATCCTTGCTTACACGATCTCTATTCTATATGAACGTTTGTGCGCTGCGATTTATAAATATTTAAAACATTCTCGTTTTGGGTCCATCAAACTGTGTAGTACACGGCACACACAGTCCATGGATTGTGTGTGTTGTGTACCACCCTATATTTTAGGGATATTTGATTTTTCCATAATTATTTAATTATTTATTCAAACTACCTTATCAGATAAAATCCAACAACCTAATAATTAATTCAAATCAAATTTGAATTAATTATCTAATTAACTAATTATCAAATATAATTAATTATTTGAATAAATATCAATCTTTTAAATTCAAATCTAATTTGAACTTATCAGATTATTATCTCCCACTCTAATAAAGATATTTAATTCATTCTACCAATTATTTAAAACCAATTTAAATTTTGAAATTAAATATTTAATTTATTATAATTTCAAAAATTATAATTAATTAATTACTTAATATAATTTTGAAAATAAATTTAATTATTTAATATAATTTCGAAAATTACATAATAATTAAATATTAATTAATTTTGATAATCACAACTAATTTGTAATTAATTAATTATTCACTATTATCACATAATTGCATATTTGGCCTAAAGAACTAATTTCTTCTTAAATATGTCTTTAAACTATTTTGCCCTTTATATCAACTATTGCCTTGAATAGTATTGATAGAGCCGCTGTGAGGACTAATGGACCTGTAATTCCAAGCTCTAATAAATTTGAGATTATTAATTAAACTCTTTAATTAAATAATCTTAATTTATTAATCTTATGATTACTCTACTATAAATAGGAGACCCCACTCTTGTAATTATAGACATTTCATTTACTGAGTACTTTATAAAATAAAGCGTCTATTGATATAATCATTACGTACAAATTAACCATTTAATAATGGTTCATAATTAATCGGGAATAAAATTACCGTTTTACACTTTAATTATATCTTGTTTCCTTAAGTACCATTGATTTTACTAGTAAAAGTTAATTCATAACTAAATTATGAATTTGAGCTCAATAACATTTTTGTCCCAAAAGTCAACCCTTAAGAGAACTATTATTCAATCTCTTATGAAAATGTATAGATTCCATAATTGTATACTATGTCCCCATCCATTTACATTAATGAGTTCCAAAAAAAAAAGTTTCTAGCCTGATCATTTTGACAGACCCTAACGAGTGTATCAAAGAACTCATATAACATAAACAGGAGTTTATAGTAACTTCATGATTAAGATCTATTTGCATATGATCATCAGTTGATATATTTAATTAATATTTCAAAACAATATTTAACTAAGTATTAATAAACATATCTGGTCCAGTTATATATATTCTCTAATATATAAAGTACATCCACTAAAGTGTCCCACTACACTAGTGATCCAGATCTAGATCACATGTATTAATAATACTAGTGGACCGTACTTGCAGTAATTAATCTAAAGATTCCTTAACTTTATTTTACTACGAACTATTCAAGTTCAATTATCTCAAACATAATTCTCCCGTAGTAATACGTGTTTGAGATCACATATATGAACTTAGAAATTTTTCTGATATTTACAGAATATTATCACAGAAGTATAGCCATAAAATGTATGCATAACAAATTCAATTTATTTATTTATTTCTTAAAACCATGTCTACTACATATACTTTCAGGGCACAATTCCCAACAATCTCTCACTTGCCCTAAAGCAAATGAGGCATCTCTCTTATTCCCATATTTCTTACATGCTCCTTAAAAGATTCCATGGATAAAGTCTTTGTGAAAGGATCTGCTAGATTATGCTCTGAAGCTATCTTCATAACTGGAACAGCTCCTCGATGAACTATCTCTCTTACCAAGTGACACTTCCTCTCGATGTGCTTTCCCCTCTTGTGACTCCTTGGTTCCTTTTAGTTAGCTACTGCCCCACTGTTATCACAGTTTAGGACTAGTGGCTTATCCATATCTAGCACTACTTCCAGATCGGAACATAACTTTTTGAGCCACACAACCTCTTTAGTTGCTTCATAAGCTGCTATATACTCGGCTTCCATGGTAGAGTCTGCAATCCTGGTTTGTTTCATATTTCGCCAGACTACTGCTTCTCCTCCAAGAGTAAACACTGATCTAGAAGTCAATTTCTGACTATCTCTGTCTGATTGAAAATCAGAATCAATGTAACCAGTGGGGTTCAGGTCTCCACCGGAATATACAAGCATATAATCTCTAGTATTTCTAAGATACTTGAGAATATAATCATTGCAATCCAATGACTCAATTCAGGATTGGATTGATAACGGCTGACTATCCCTATTGCATAACAAATGTCAGGTCTTGTACACAACATGGCATACATTAGACTACTTACCGCTGAGGCATAGGGATACTGTCTCATATCTTCCTCTTCCTGAGGTGTTTTGGGACACTTCTCCTTGGAAAGGAATACTCCAGAACGGGTTGGCATATAATCCTTTTTGGATTTTGACATATTAAAGTGTTCTAGCACCTTATCAATATAAGTTGCTTGAGACAGTGCCAAAGTTCTATTCTGTCTATCTTTGAGAATTTTAATGCCCATAATATACTTGGCCTCTCCCAAATCTTTCATTTGGAATTGTTCAGCTAACCAGTTCTTTACCTTTGATAATGATGTTACATCATTGCCAATTAGTAATATATCATCAACATAAAGAACGAGGATCACTACTACATCATCTTTGATTTGTTTATAGACACAAGGTTCGTCAATGTTTTGTTCAAAACCAAAGGTTTTAATTGTGTCATCAAATCTAAGATTCCAAGATCTAGAAGCTTGTTTGAGTCCATAGATGGAACTAAGAAGCTTGCAAACTTTTTTCTCTTGACCTTTTACTTTGAACCCTTCTGGTTGAGACATGTAAATGGTTTCGTCAAGGTAGCCATTTAAAAAGGCTGTTTTGACATCCATTTTCCAAATCTCATAATCCATGCACGCATCAATGGATAAGAGTATACGAATGGATTTTAGCATGGCTACAGGAGAAAATGTTTCTTCATAATCAACCCCTTATTTCTGTGTATAGCCTTTGGCTACAAACCTTGCTTTGAAAAGTCTCTACTTTCCCATCCACTCATCTTTTCTTCTTGAATATCCACTTGCAACTAATGGGTTTGATATTTTCAGGTGGATCTTCAAGAACCCAGACAGAATTGGAATACATTGATTCCATTTCTTGGTTCATGGCTTCTTCCCATTTGTCCTTGTCAGAATCATTCATTGCATCTTTAAATTTCTATGGATCGTCTTTGTTTGTGTCAGACACAAGCATTTGAACTTCGTGTTCATAGTGTATGGGTTGCTTTCTAACCCTCCTACTACAATGAGGTTCTCTACTATTTTGACTAGAACTTGCAGTTTTCTCTTGCTGTTTTTCACTGGTTGTTGCTGGTGACTTTGCAACTTCATTCAAGATCATCTCCTCCAGTACAACCTTACTGCAAGGTTTGTGGTTATTAACATAGTCATGTTCAAGAAAAGTTGCATTTGTCAATACAAATGTTTTATTTTCTTTTGGACTATAGAAAATTCCACCTCTAGCCTTTTTGGAATATCCCACAAACATGCACACTTCAGAGTGTGATTCTAACTTCCTGATCTTTCCTTTAAGCACGTGTGAAAGACACCCTCAAATTCAAAAATGGTGTAAACTAGGTTTACAACCATTCCATAATTCCATGGGTGTCTTCTGGATAGACTTAGATGGAACAACATTCAATATGTATAGAGCACATTGAATCGCATAGCCTCATAATGACAATGGTAATGATGAGAAACTCATCATCGATCTAACCATATCTAATAACGTTCTGTTCCGTCTTTCTGAAACACCATTTTGTTGTGGTGTTCCAGGTGTTGTGATTGGGATTGAATACCATGCTCACACAGATAGTCCTCGAATTCAAAATCCAAGTACTCCCCTCCTCTATCAGATTGAAGAACTTTTAGTGATTTACTTAATTGCTTTTCAGCCTCTGCTTGAAATTCTTTGAACTTTCCAAAAGTTTCAGATTTTCTTTGCATTAATATAGGTAACCATATCTTGAATAATCGTCAACGAAAGTGGCAAAGTATTCATAACCTCCTCTTGCTTGTACATTAAGTGGACCGCAAACATCCGTATGTACTAGCTGAAGTGGTTCTGTAGCTCTTGAACCTTTAGCAGAGAAAGGTCTCTTGGTCATCTTGTCTTCTAGATAGGATCCGTAAACAGGGAGAGATCCAATAGATAGTTCTCTTAAAGGACTATCCTTTACAAGTCTATTAATTCTGTCTAGACCAATTTGGCCCAATCTCAAGTGCCACAGATATGTTACACTATCGGAGTTAGTCTTTTGCAGTTTAATAGATCTAGGATTAGCTGTTCTATATAATTCAGAATTAAGTAAAAAAAATTGTCATTCATTATTAGTATGTAAATTTGTTTATCCCAAAGCATTTGCATAACAAGTAAATAAATAATTTCTTTAAATAATAACTACTTTATTAATAAAAGAAATAAATATCATCCAAAAATAGAAATAAGTTTCCAAACATTAATAATCAAAATTACTAATAATAAACTAAATTTCTAGACTGTAGTTTTCTTTGTTCAAAGAAATCTAAAATTTCTAAAACAAAATAAATAAATTTAAATTGTTTAACTAACAATAAAATTTCTAAAGAAAACTACTCTCCAACTCCTCCAGCTTTACTTGCTATGAAAATCCTCATTAGTCCCTTCCTCCTTTTCAGGGTTCTGATTCTGCAAAAGGAGAAACAAAGAAAACAGATTAGTGGCATATATTTTTGAACTTACTATACAAAAATTTGAATATGTTATTCATAGTATTTGAATCTACCATTCAAAGTTGAAAAAATATATGTAAATCTCATTTACCTTTTTCGTTTCATACAAACGATGACACTTAGCAAAGACTTCCTTTGTCATTGCTTGCCACATCTCATGGGCTGAGTTATAGTGTATATATTTTTCCTTTGTTTTGTCTGGCATGGTTGAAAGCATGCAATAACGTGCCACCTGATCGGGTTTCATCCAATTTGCATATTTTTCTTCTGCTTCATAGCTAGTAGCCAAAGGTTGTTCTATTGGAGGTTTGTTACAGACAGTTGACATCAATTTCTTATAAGAAAAAATGGTCAAAATGCCTCGAAACCAGTGTCGCATGTTTTCAGATTCAAAAACCAAAGATTTGAGAAAAGCATCAGTGTGTAATTCACCAATAGATATTTTTGCTGGGAATAAATAAATAAACAAAAATGAATTTATGCATATAATAAATATCAGTAATTTTCGGAATAGTAAACGTGAAGCATGAATGCAACAATTAAAGAACACATAAAAAATTATTACTAATTCCACGTGTAATTAATTTAAACATTAATGGACCAGCCTTAGGTTAGGTCAGACTAATTCAAAATTAATTTTGAGACAAGTTCTCAAATTTACAAGTGAAAACTCAAATCAATATTTCTCCTTTGACTTATAAACAACCACTTGTTTGGTCAAGAATACACTAGTCCACTCGAAAGCCTAATGTACCTTGTGAGTGTAACCCATTATTTTAGGTCAATTACTTAACTTTAGAGTGTGCCTTAAGGTCAGTCAAACTTGAAATACATCATTAAATCCTATTCTTGAAAAAAAAAAAAGTTTGCCTTGAGAATAACACAGTCGGAAGCCTTCCTTAGGGGGACACAAGCAATGGTGCCGTGAGGCCCTCTCCATGCTACCTCGGTGCTAACTAATAATGGAGACCACGAGACTTATTGTCATAACTCCCTCTCCCACTCACTATTTGAAATATGTGTTTTCTCAAAACATCCTATGCTTTCTAATTGGTTTGTAAAAATAAAGTGATCTATTTTTACCAAATGATATTCTAATAATTACTAATCAAATTAAGCAAAATTAAAGTTATAGAACTATGCCCTAATTAATTCAATTTTAATTTGCTATAATTACTAAGAATATCATTTATTATTTAATAAAACAATTTGATTAAATACTGAAAATTAAACAACTTTTAAAATCTATTTCCACTCTTGAACTAGTTAAAACTAGATTTATTATTATATGGTCCATCACATAAATCATATAATCACAAAGGATAATCCTAAGGCATGATTCTACTCATATGAGATGCATGCATAATTTTAAATATTGTGTGGGTATATGTATGGCATGTCAAAAATGCATGATAAAGTATTAAACAATTTAATCAAATTCAAAAATTCAAATAAATAAATAAATGCGGGCCAGGTGTTTTGGGTATTTCTAGAAAAATTACAACACTTGAAAAAATATACACAAAAATGTAAGAGACTAAATAAAACCTAAAGAGATCTCTATCTTCAACTTTGGGCCTTCACAAGTAGTCTTGATCCATTAAACCATTTATCCATTTAATTTTGAATTAAAATAGCTTTTAATATCTTAAACAAATTTTAAGAATAATTAACTTGGGCTTTAATGCCCAATAAGTTATTAGACCCAGTTTTGAATTTGGGCTCAAACAATTAATTCAAAATAAAACAATTTTTAATTATAGGCTTAAATTAATTAAGCCCATAATTTAAATGGATAACTTAAATGCAAGCCCTAAGGTTTAGAAACCCTAGGGGCAGCTGCATGAGGCTTGGCATGGGGCAGGAGGCAAGCGGCTGCAGCTGGTGGCTCGGCATGGGCGCGCGGCACTGGCAGGCGCGAGTGCCGCAGAGTTGGCAACGCAGGGCTGGCAGTGCAGGGGTGCAGGTTCGCGCTGCAGATAGTTGCGCAGGGGCGCCGGTGCGCGCGGCAACAGCTAGCGCAGGGACGCGCTCTGCATAGGCGGGGTGCGCAGGGGCTAGCAGTGTGCATGAGAGCCTTAGGCCACGGGGTCGTACGACAGCCGTGGGCTCGTGCTTCGGGGCACGGAACCAAGGGCTCGGGCCTTACAAAATTTTTTCAATAATTTAATGTAGAACATCAAATTACAAAAAATTCCTACGCCCCATAATGGGTTACATTTTTCATCTAGAAAACTTAAGAACAATTCCTAAACCCAGAAACCCATATAATTAACGACCCTTAAGAATAAACTTTAATCATACATCCATCCATCCATTCACACATATTACAATAACATAAGAATGCATATTATGCCCACACAGTAATTAATGTATGCAGAGATTAATGGCTGCTCTCATACCAATTGTTAGGAACAAGTTTCCTAATACGCAGCGAAATGGTGTTAGGTTGGCCCAGTGTACAACAAAATTTTTGTAACATATTTAAACTACCTTTAAATATGTGGATCCATTAATATACATACATTAATCATAAGCAAGAAAAGAATAGAAAACATACATCTTGATGCCTATCAAGTGTCCTTGCTATCTTTTCGTAATTTGAACGAACTTTCTATCAAAGCTGCTCCTAGATACTCACACCAAGATCTTCCACGACGTTCTCTACACCCCAAGAAGTGTGTGGGCACTTAGAGAATAAAGGATGGTAAATTTCTGATTCAACTTGATGTACTCAACACATGAGATCAAGAGAATAGACCTGGGATTGGTTCTTTATCTTTTTCAGGGAGAGATAGAAAAGTATCGTTCTTTTCTTTAGAGCAAATAAATTCGGTATCTCTTATTTTCTGATAAGTCTAACTTAAATAGAAAATGTTTTAATATTAAAAAATAAATATGTAACCAATTTACAATTTATCTTTTAATTAATTAATTATTCCATTAATGAAAATATCAAAAAACAAACTTTTGAATTTTCCATTAATTAATTAATTAAATTAAATTGAAAAAAATCTATCCCTAGGAACTGTGTAGTACACGCCACACACAGTCCATGGACTGTGTGTGTTGTGTACCACCCTATATTTTAGGGATATTTGATGTTTCCATAATTATTTAATTATTTATTCAAACTATCTTATCACATAAAATCCAACAACCTAATAACTAATTCAAATTTGAATTTATTATCCTTTTAACTAACTATCAAATATAATTAATTATTTGAATAAATGTCAATCTTTTAAATTCAAATCTAATTTGAACTTATCAGATTATTATCTCCCACTCAAATAAAGATATTTAATTAATGCTACCAATTAATTAAAAACAATTTAAATTTCAAAATTAAATATTTAATTTATTATAATTTCTAAAATAAATTTAATTATTTAATATAATTTAAAAAATTGCATAATAATTAGATATTAATTAATTTTGTTAATCACAACTAATTTGTGATTAATTAAGTAATCACTAATTGCATATTACAAATTTCTTCTTAAATATGTCTTTCAACCATTTTTACTTTTATATCAACTCTTGCCTTGAATAGTGTTGATAGAGCCGCTGTGGGGACCTATGGACCTATAATTCCAAACTCCAATAAATTTGAGATTATTAATTAAACTCTTTAATTAAATAATCTTAATTTATTAATCTCATGATTACTCCACTATAAATATGAGACTGCACTCTTGTAATTATAGATATTTCATTTACTGAGTACTTTATAAAATAAAGCGTCCATTGATATAATCAATATATACAAATTTACACTCTAGAAATGGTTCATAATTAACCGGAAATAAAATTACCGTTTTACCCGTTTAATTATATCTTGTTTCCTTAAGTACCATTGACTTTACTAGTAAAGGTTAATTCATAACTAAATTATGAATTTGAGCTCAATAACCTTTCAGTCCCAAAATTCAACCCTTAAGAAAACCATTATTCAATCTCTTATGAGAAGGTATAGATTCGATATTTGTATACTATGTCCCCAACCATTTACATTAATGAGTTCCCAAAACAAAAGTTTCTAGCCTGATTGTAACGCCCTGGTTACCCCAGAACAGTTACGGTGAACGGTGAACCGGAAATTTGACCCATTGCCTAAGTCCTTTGGTTAAAAACGTGTTCTAAGTGTTATTAACAGGTTAAGGTGAAAACCAATAAAAAGGAAAGGATATGTTTTATTGATACATAAAACTGTTCATGGGCCCACAAGAACATTTACAACTCAAAAAGGTCATTACTGTTCCAAAATTTCAAACCCCGCTGACCTAAGCTGCAAAAATAGGGTAAACCCCCTAGTTCCTCTGAGAACTCCTTGGCCGTGGTGGTCAAGCGGCCGCATATGTACACATCACCACCTAAGCTCTCCACTCACGGTTGGGTGAGCTTTTCTTTTCCTTTACCTACACCACAAAGCACCCATGAGCCAAAGCCCAGCAAGAAAACACAGTATTATATGTAAACATCATCAAATGATTATCATTATAATCACTCAGAGCTCATATCTTTCAAACAAATGAGTGAATATCACTTGAGGTTCTGGTAAACGATACTGAGTGACTGACAAGCAAGTCACTAAATCAAATGGAAGAGTGGCTGTTGGGTAAGCCACTAGCCTTCAATAGGTTCTGGTAAACCATACAGAGTGACTGACAAGGAGGTCACTAATTCAAATGGAAGAGTGGCTGCTGGGTAAGCCACTAGCCTTCAAGCGCTTATAATATTCATCGAACTTGAGGTCGGTCCGGCATTAATTCTCTTTGAGTCATTCAATGCAGAAAGTCGATTAGATCTAATCTTTATTGGATTGTGTTGAACATGATAAGGCCGTCCTGAATAATGAGTCAGCGCAATGTGACCAGTGCCCAGTACCACTGCCGAACCTGACTAATAAGTCACAGCTTCACAGTTGATACTAACACCTTTGCCAAATCTGACTAATGAGTCAGTACCATGCACAAGTGAGCAACATTTGCTAAGTATTCCACAATCAATTCATGTCCACATTTATACAACGAACATGCCTCATGAATAACCATGCATGTCACATCTGGGGTGTAGTTCTCTTACCTCTGATTCGAGCTAGAATGAACAAAAGAACGACCCTTGAGAACGGTTTATCTTTTAGTCCTTTAGCGGTTACCTAATCATAACACATTATAGGATACCATCAGTAACATGACAATCAAAGGTTCTCAAACAATTATCTAGCCTCCAAGAGATCAATCCAAACTAATCCAAGTAGTAGGGACACTCCCGAGGCCTAAAACTAGGTTCCCGGGATCAAAACGAGCAAACGGGGCGAAAACTGGGCAAGGGCTGCGGCCCCCAGAGTTCCCTAAAGCAAGGGCCGCGACGCCCTCCATCAAGGGCCACGGTGCCCAGCAGGCACAAAAAGCCCCACCTGCTTCTTCAAAGCAGGGCCGCGGTACCCCAAGAACAGGGTCGTGGCCCTCAACTTTGGGCCATTCCCAAACGTGTTTTTAACACTCCAATGCCTCCAAAATCATACCTAAACATTCCCCAATCATCAAAACAAGATTCCCAAGCTTCCCAATGCATCAAAACCCTCAAAACCCACGGTTCAAATGAATCGAAAACTCAACAATTCACAAAGTCCAATTCAAAGCTTAGAAACTCTAAAAACTCAAAACTTTAAAATTAGATTACCTTCGATTAGGTTGTTTTCTGTCAAATCCTTTGGTCAAGAAGCTTCTAATATTTCCTAGGATCGCTATGCCTCGATGCTCACCTGATTCTGACTCCTAGAACTCAAGATTTCTTCAAATATGCTTCGGGTGGGAAAAATGAACTAACGAAGGAGAACGAGAGGTTTTCTTTTCGTACGTTCTATCTGACAGCTACTTCAAGCTTAAGTAACCTCAAATAAAACCTAATGCTCGGGGTCCCGAAAACACCCCCGGGGACATTATAGTCAAAACCTCCAGAATTTCACCGTGATCTCAAATATTCCCAATTTATCATCAAATAAACATTCCTATTACCCCAAAATTGACCCCGTTATGAAAAAACCGCTAATCCACTAAAAATGACCGTCTCATGCCGAATAGCTCGAATATATTTCCATAATAATGGAATCTCATTCACAAATCACATCATGCACCCGAATACACAAATTTACCCTCAGTGGGCCAAATTATCAAAACAGCATCATATTTCAAATGTGGACCCACATGCATCCATATATCATCATATTATAATATAATTCACATAAACATGCATATATTTATTTAATGGTGTAATTAAACAATTACGGCCCTCCCGGCCTACTAAACTGCCACTAAACCTCATCGAAGAATTCGGGGCATTACACTGATCATTCTGACAAACCCTAACGAGTGAATCAAAGAACTCATATAACATAAACAGAAGTTCATAGTAACTTCAGGATTAAGATCTATTTTTATATGATCATCGGTTGATATATTTCATTAATACTTCAAAACGGTATTTAAATAAGTATTAATAAACATATCTGCTCCAGTTCTATGTATTCTCTAATATATAAAGTATCTCCACTAAAGTGTCCTACTACACTAGTGATCCAGATCTAGATCACATGTATTCGTAATACTAGGGGACCATACTTACAGTAAGTAATCTAAAGATTCCTAACTTTATTTTACTACGAACTATTCAAGTTCATTTATCTCAAACACAATCCCCCCGTAGCAATACGTGTTTGAGATCACATATATGAACTTAGGAATTTTTCTAATATTTACATACTATTATCACAGAATAATATAGTCCATAAAATATATGCATAACAAATTCAATTTATTTCTTAAAACAATGTCTACTACATATGCTTTCAGGGCACAATTCCCAACAACCTTGTCATAGTGGGAGGATTTCTCAGAACCCGGTACCTATGATATGGATAGTGAAACCCAAAAGTTGGTTGGGGACACAAGTAACAATGATCTGTTGGTCTTTAAACATACAATTGGTATGTCTGAAAGGGATCTTTGACTCGAAGCCAAGTACCATGAAATAGAGTCTAAGAACTCTTAATTTGTGTGAGATCTTGTAAATGTTTCATTGGACTTTAGGCCCATGGGGTGCGAGTGGATCTATAAGAAGAAGAGAGGAGCTAATGGAAAGGTCGAGACATTTAAGGCTCGAATCGTGGTAGAGAGAGAAAGTTGACTTAAAGAAAACTTTTTCTCCTGGAGCTATGTTAAAATTCATTTAGAATACTCTTATCCATAGCCACAACTCTTGATTAAGAGATAAGGAAAATGGTATTCAAAGAAGCATTTTTAATGGCTATCTTGATGAAACCATTAACATGGATCAATAAGAAGGATTTAAAGTAGTTAGACAAGAAAGTAAACAAGCTGAGTAGGTGAATCTATGGACTTAAACAAGCTTCGCGCTCCTGGATCTTAAGGTTAAATGGAAACACTAAGACCTAAGTTTTTTAACAAAATGTAGTTGACCCTTATATTTGAAAACTTAGGGAAAAGACATTATGGTGTTCTTAATCCTTTATGTAGATGATATCTTATTCATTGGAAACAGTGTCAAGAAATGATCAAACATAAAGAAATGGATGGAAACGAAATTCCAGATTTTGTTGTGGCAAGTCGTGTTCTTGGTATCCAGAACATCAAAGATAGAAATAACTAAATTTTGGCTCTACCTCAAGCGACCTACTTAGGTGAGGTGCTTTGTCGTTACTCTTTAACAAATTCCAAGAAATGATGTTTAGCGTCTTGACATGGAATTTATTTTTCTAAGCAGCAATCTCCACAGACTCTTCAATAGAAAGAAAAGATGTTATGAATTCCTTATGCATTTGTAATTAGAAATCTAATGCATGCTATGTTATATGTTGTGATCGAAAATCTGCTATGCAGTGGGAATGGTGAGCAAGTGTCATTAAAACTTTGGAAATGAACAATAGAGGGGGTCGGTATCTTTGATGGACTAGAGATTATATGTTAGTCTTTTCAGGTGGATCTTTGAACTTGTTAGGTTACACAGATTCAAATTTTAGACTGATGTTGGTGAGAAGAAGTCTACTTCTGAAAAAGGTGTTTACTCTTGGGGGTGGAGCTATGATTTGGAGAAGCGATAGGTTGTCTGCCATCTCAGTAGCTGTGATTTGGAGAAGAGTTAGGCAATCTGCCATATCAGAATCCACCTTGGAGGCTGAGTACATAGTTTCATCTATGGCGGCTGAGGAAATAGTCTGGCAAAGGAAGTTCTATATGGATCTCGATGTTATTCTAGAAATGGATGAACCACTCATTTTTTCTAGTGACAGTAATAAGGCAATAGAATATTCGAAAGAAACTCAAAGCTACAAAAGAGAAAAGCATACAGAGAAAAGCCCCACATTATCGAGGATGTGTGGAGAAGGCGTGATGTAAAAGGTGATGAAGATAGCATTGGAAGGCAATCTTTCTTATCCCTTAACAAAGATATAAGCGGAGAGCATAATTATGAAACATGTAGAATTCATGGTTTTAAGAAACATGTCCCATTTGTTTTAAAAGGGCAAGTGGGAGTTGGTTGGGTATTATGCCCTTATACAACCATGTCGGACATGTAACACGATTTCATATTGTTAATAAAAGTAGTAGAAATCATTTAGTTTGACAACCATGTTGCTTGCTTGTTTTATTACATGATTATTGAAATAATACAAATATTTTATAAAATCTCGAACATATGGATAATTACAATTATAGTGGCTAGGACATAGTGGACTATAGTTGTAATTATATGTTCAAAAGAATGAGTCATAAGATTAAAATAGTGCATTGGATTGGATTTTCACTAATTAGGCAATTAGTGATATGATCTACTTTCACATTCGGGGTGTGATATCTTGTCCAAGGCATTGACCAAGTAGATAAGATCGGATGTATTTGGTTACATTAGACTAGGACTGATATTGATTATTGATTAATAAATAAGTGCAATGCCCTACTACCCAGGGACTGTTACGGTGTGCTTTTAAACAGTGTTAAACTCGTTAATCGAGTCATTTGGCCATAATCGTGTAACTAAGTATGATTAGCGATTTAGGGTTAAAATTTTTGGTTAAGATACAACGTTTCACTAAAATTTTTATTGTATACATTGGGATCCCAAAAATATAATTTAAAGGTTAATTACAACGAAAGAGTTACAACAAGCCGAATTAATCGGCAAAATAGGGTTTAACCCTAGTTCCTCTTTCAACCCTCGTTCGTGGTGGTCGAGCAGCCGCATATGTACACATCATCACCTAAGCTCTCCAACTCAAGGATGGTCTAGCTTTCTTTTGCCTTTACCTGCACCACATAGCACCCGTTAGCCGAAGCTCAGCAAGAAAACTCAATATGCTCATGAACAGTAACAACATGTTACTAAATCATAATGTGCATGCCTAGAAATAATAGCCATATTCATGCATGAAAATAAGTCCAAAAAATGATAGGGGATCCTGCCTCCTGAATGGATGACTATCAAGTCAATCCTAATCAGATGAGTGATTAACACTTTGAGGTTCTGATAACCATGCTGAAGCTTGTAGCCCTAATTAGATGAGTGATTTAACACTTTGAGGTTTTGATAACCATGCTGGGGTAACCCTAATCAGATTAGTGATTTAACACTTTGAGGTTTTGATAACCATGCTGGGGCGTATAACCCTAATCAGATTAGTGATTTAACACTTTGAGGTTCTGATAACCATTGTGGGGCGTATAGCCCTAATCAGATGAGTGATTTAACACTTTGAGGTTCTGATTACCATGCTGGGGCATATAGCCCTAATCAGATGAGTGATTAATGAGTAGGTCACTAACTTAAATCAAATGAGTGATTGATGAGTAAGTCACTAACATAAACTAGATGAGTGATTGATGAGTATGTCACTAACATGAACCAGATGAGTGACTGGTGAGTAAGTCACTAACATAAAGCAGATGAGTGACTGATGAGTAAGTCACTAACATGAACCAGATGAGTGACTGGTAAGTAAGTCACTAACATGGGCTCCACACCCTTAGCCATGTGACGAAGTAGTCACCTGGGCCTTCTGGCCCTGGCTCTAAGTGACTAGCCATTAGGCTAGACAAGCACTTTTAGTTTTCATCGAACTTGAGGTTGGTCAGGCATTAATGCTCATGATAATTCATTCATTGCTTATGTTGATTAGATCTAATCTTTTCGGCGTGTGTTGAACACATCAGTGTCGCTCTTGACTCTTAAGCCAATACCATACGGCTCGTGCCGATTTTTGACTCATGGGTAAATGGCACACACAAGTAAG